>NW_022995374.1:7062971-7377805 GCF_004354385.1 Drosophila innubila
TGAAACAAAAAATGATTAGGAAGTAACTTTATCGCCAAAAAAAAAAACTTTTATATCATGAAATAATTTGAATTTCAAACTCATTTTTTTTGTGTCCAAATAAATTTTTATTTTATTTTTATCAGTAAATCTACATCAATATGAACTCAAATTTTTGCTTTGTAATTTTTAAAACACATCTTTTAATCGTATCCATCTCTCTTTCTCTCTCTCCATTTTTCTTAAGAGCAACAAGTGAATCACACACTCACACACCCCAAAAGTGGTGATCGATATTTTCACAGGGTCGCAGCAAAGTGCAGTGTAAAGCCGTTTGTCCCAGGGCCTCGACAACGATCATAAAGTCACACTTATCCGACGGCTCTTTCTTTGCCTATTGTTAATGTTTGTTTAGTATTTCATTGGAAAATAAACAGGAAAAAATGAGCTGCAGCTGCTGAAGGGCAACCAACTGCTATGAACTTCTGTGCGCCTGTCAAATTACCTTGAGATAATTGGTCTAGATCGAGGTTAAACGACCTGCAAAGCGGCTCCAATCAGCTATACGAATAATATATTAACAATAAATCATCAGCATGGATTTCCATTAAAGTATCGTTTGCATTAATTGGGCAACTTTATTTTGGGGGGCCCATAATATGATGAAGTGGCGCCAAGCTTGTCATAACCCGTTAATTAGTTGGAGTATTCTAATAGGCGCGCAGAAGAAGACAAAAGGAAAGGCCACACAAACAAACAACAAATTTTACATATACACACACATACACATACATAGATATTTAAATGTTTACATAAAATGTAAACGCACAAAACGCACAATAAGAAGAAGATGCCTCCAAAGGGCCACGCACCAGCCACTGTGTTTGTAGGTTATGTAACTTCATTATTGACTCTTTTAAAGAGCGAGAGAGAGAGCGAGTGAGCGTTTAAGTGTGTGTGCGTGCGTGCGTGCCTATAATAAAACGGCATTTGTGCTAAGATTAGAGGGCATTGAAGAGAAAGAGGGAGAGAGTGATTAGAAGAAAGAATGAAGCGAGAGAGCGACGACTGCAGTGGCATTTCTGTAGTGCAGGTGTCATGGCGGAACTTGCCTTTGTGTGCGTGTGTGTGTGTGTGTCCGTGAACATTTTTGATAGATTTTTTTCTTTTCTCTCTTTTTTGGGCAACAGTTTTGTCATCTGGCTATCGATATCTGTGCGCCTATTCAAAAAACAAGCGATATTTAAATTTCAAACATTTATATCGGAATACTTGCAACATAAACAAATTAAAAATCACCCAAAATATTTTTCTTTTTCAAAGACATTTAAATCTATTCACTTTAAACTTAAAGAAGAAAATAAAGTACCACTTGAAATGGAACTGATCTATCTAGCTGTTTCCAATATTTAAAGCATCTAAGCTCAAAGAACAATAAATGAATACATTTATTGGAACTGGCTTTAAATTCAAATTGAAATTGATTCAAATACGCTTATTCGAATTCAATACATACTCATTTCTGGCTAACTAATTTATAATTTAGAGTCTAAATTTTAGACTCTAAAATTTAGACTATAGTGAACTCGTGTTATTATTAAATATTCCTTTGTTTTAAACAGAAAATAATTTGGTCTTAAATGAATCTAATTTGATTTATTGATTTAATTTATTTACGTCAATCTATAAAGCGTTTACCTCTCAAAACTGCTTATCAGTGTGCAAATAATGCCCAAAGTGGTACTAAAAACATATGTATATAAATATAATGGGAACATCTAACATTAGCGTGTCGACGATTAGATACCCTCTCTGATCTTTCTTAGTTATTATAATTTTAATTATGTATATCATATGATCATGATACTGTATGAATTCAATTTGATTTTTTAGTCCTTTGATGTATTCTTTAAGACGTAACACTCGTGACAATATTATTATACCATAGGGAAGGAAGGGTATAATAGGTACATATGTACACATAAATTTCATATTTGTAAAAGTAAATATATGTGAATAAACAAGCGAAATAAGCGGAAAATCTTGTTCTTAATTTAGCACATAGACCAATTGATAGTGTAAACATAATTAATGTATTTGTTGCTTGTTTGATGATACAGTTAATGAAATTTCTTTGTCACTTGTCCGATGACAATCAAATCAACTAAAAACAATTGACTTTGGCTTTATCAATAATATTGTTGCTACTTCTTATCAATGATTCCAATTATCAGCGTGTAATTGCACATTTGTTTTTGAGTCACAAATGGTCTACATATACGTGCATATATGTATATCTCTATATGAATGTATTCATATATATTTGAGAGTGAGTGTGTTAAGCTATTGATTGCCTCACGTGCTTTAATGAAACCAGATTAGAAATTCAGATAATCAAAGTCTATTTTTGAGTGTACCTTGACATGAAATGACGTTAGAAAATAAACGGATTGAATACAATATATAGTAGTGTATAAGAAACAAGTTGTAAACCAGAATCGAAACCCTTTATCAAAAAAGATGAGGGAATAAAATAACTACATTAAGGTATTTTAAAATATATTTTACTTAATCGTATTCTTATAGTTATGTATATTCTTTAAAAAGTCAGGAAGCCTTCAGTAAGTAATAAAGGAAAAAAGAAAAAACAATGTAAAAATAAAGTCTATCTTTCACAAGTTCGCAGCCTAGATAAGAACTAACCAAAGAAATGAATGTTATGAAGAACAGTACAAAAGATTGAACATACTCATAAATCTTTTGAATCGCACGGAAGTTAATTGATTAGCTAATCAGGCGACATAATTCCCAGCATTTGTTTACTCATTACAGCGCACTGAGAGGAGGTTCAATTGAAGGTTAGAGCAACTATAACTTGGTCATTAAAAGAGACAGCCAGACAGTTATAAAATCATAAAAATATACATATTTACAAGTTTGTATATGAATACCTGTAAATCTGTCTTGATGTAGTTAAGACTAAATGACAAGTGATATGGTAAGTTCATAAAACAAGATAAATTTCGTAAAATATTTGCAAATATTTAAAAAGGTGAATTGCGTGCTGTTCATTCGTTCATTTTGTGTTGAGTTCCTAAAACAAAAACTCAAAAGATAAACATAATAAAAACAACGTTGATTATCAAGTATAAAGATACCACCATTCCGCCCACCCCTCACTCCACCGTCATATGACAAGTTGCCACTGTTTGTTGTCGCTTATCAGAGAGTAGCTTTCAGTGTGCTTTGTTATTTCTGACTTTATTTGAAGTGCACAAAAGCGGCTCAAAGAGGTTCGAAGCGGTTTGATCGAGCTTATGCCTTTGTTTTGTTTTCGTTTTTGCTGTTTTCTTTACGTATTTGGTTTTTTATTTTATTTTTTCTTTCAACTCGAGAGCGTATTTGCCAGCTTGCAAAAGCAAACGAAACAACACAAAGGCAACGACAAATGACCACACCACAAAAACATACAACAACAAGAGAATGAGGCAATCCCAAGAAAGAGAGGGACGGAGAGAGAGAGTGAGAAACAGAGTTGTTGCTATTATTATTGAGTATGTAAACAACATACATATACAGTATGTCAAGTAATTGTTTGATAAAGAAAAAATATATATATGCATTTGTTTTTAGTTTTTAAATATAGTTGTAAGATATTCATGCATGCACTTATAGAGCAAGCTAATAGTAAATTAAAAATAAAAATACGCATTATCATTGAGAACTGCAAGAAATTCCTAAAAAAAAAAAAAAAAACAATTAGGAAATTTTTTCTTAACTTTACTGCACTACTGACACATATATTTTTGCAACCCTTTAAAACTTGCCACCCTGCTCAATGCAAAACTTTCCACATGACCTTGAAGTAATGCAACATGCAATGCAGAACACAGAAAAAACTCAGCAACATAAAAACGGCAAGGATAAAAAACAGAGCACAAGTTGCAGGCATAACAAACATCAATCTAACCGGTTCCTGTGACGTTGTATTGCGGAAAAGAAACAGAGAACAAAAAGACAATAACAACAAAACATCCTCAAGGTTACCCAGTTCGCAAGAGATGCCAACTAAGGACAAGGGGCGCGAATTAGGAAGATAGATAGGAAGGGGAACAAAAGCTGCGCTGTTAACAGGTTTTTGGGCAACCCTGACATTGGCATTGACCATGAACATAGCGACGCAGGACATGAGAGAGCGTGCCTAGCGTTGCCAGACGATTTGAGCTTCACTGTTGTTGTAGCTTCAAATGCCGTTGCGGGTCTGTCCTTGAAACGGAGAGAGAGAGCATAAAACAGGAGCGTTAAATCACATTAAGCTTACATATGACGCAATATCTAAAGAAAAATGGAGAGGCAGAGCGAGAGCGAGACAACGAGAGAGTTTGTTTCGCTTTGTTAGATTAGACTGAATGTCGGCAAAATTTGTTTACGTTTTCGGCAAATTTTCCATCCGTTTTGTGTTCTGTTTCTTAAGCTGGTTCATTCATCAAAACAAGGGGAAAAAAATAAGTATATCCAATTTCAAAACAACTTTCAACTCAAAGCCCGAAGCAAATTACATTAGCAAGAACTGGCTAAAAGTAGTTTGGAATTTTGTTGTTGCTTTGTCTTTTGCGTCGTAGTTTTCTGCATTTTTTTTGCCACATAAATATGAGCATTATTTGTATTATGGATTCTTCTTTCGCGCAAGCGCAGCAAATATTTCCCACAGGAAGTGTTCCCTCCATTTAAGCGGTATTTGCATTTCAAAAATGTGCAAAGAATTTTGCTGACAAAGTCAAACGGAAATAATAAAGTAATTGAAGATTTGTGGGTAAATTGTATTCAAGATTTGTTTACAAAAACTATAAAACGCTAACCACTTTTTTATTTATGTTTTGAAAATGGTAAACAGAGAATACAAGGAGATACAATCTCCAGCATAATATGACATGGAATTTATAGTCGAATTAAAAGAAACATATGTACATACATGCAAGTAATTTATTTTTTTAATCAATAACTTGACATACTGTAGTTTTATTTGCTATTATTTATTATTGATCGAGTACTTCAACGTTTTGTATCTTTGGCTAAACACACGTATTCGCCGGTATCAGATAGTTTTCAAGTAGAAAAAAAAACTATTGGCAGTTTATGCCATCGTAAGCCATAATCTAATCAGCTATCACAAAATGTTGTTTACGAGTTCAGTAAGAACAATTGCTTGATATACTCTATACAATATTACAAAAACAAAAACCACAAATCACTCAATGGTTTTTCGATGCTTAGAGTCCAAATAAGGATAAAATTCACCTTCCGCATTGAAATCAGAGAAGATTTGACAAAGTTATGACAGATGAAAAATATATAAATAGAAGTAGTTAAAACTCGATTCCGCGAATTGTCGATTTTTCCATATATATTTACATCACTAGTTTTTGGAATGAAATGGCATTTGAAATGCAACGAGATACGTCTAGAAGCCAAATAGGTGAGAGGCAGGTGATTGACACGAAAGCTGCAGACAAAGCAACAACAACGACAACAGTGACAAGGGGGGCGTCTGCGAAGCGCGAATAAGAAACAAGGTCACTTTGCCAAAGCGCAGTCACTTGCAGTGTGCAATAATAATAACAACAACAACAACAAGACCAGAGAAACACAAACAAATCGAGAAGTGTGTACACACCTATTTATGTAGTTATGTCTAGACAAGTTTAATAACTTGAGCAATGCGTATTAACATTGGAGCGAAAGCTTTTGAGTGGGAGTGGTAAAGGAAAGAGAAAGAGTGAGAGTGAGTGTAAGAGCGATAAAACGAATGTGGAAGAGCGAGCAAAATGTAATGTGACAGCTCTTGAACTAACGGCATTGGGTTCAAGGCAGTTTTTCTCTGCGTTTTGCATGTGTTCTCGCAAAATGCATGCAAAATGAAAAGAGAATTTTAAACAAAGCATTAATAATATTTAAATTTAAAATAAATATTATAAACGCATTATAGTAATTTCGTAAATGCTAATTGCGTAATTGTGCGTAACGCATGACTGACAAATAGAATTTGCGTGCAATTCGGTCAGGCCAACTGTCAATTAAGTGGCACTTTGTGTCAATAAAAAGCAAACAAAGCGAATCGCTTGAACAATAAAGATAATGACAGACCTCAGTGTGAGGGGGACGACACGAAAAAAGCCTAAATTAAGTTGACGCCGCACAACATGCAACAACAATAGCAACAAACAACAACAACTGTCGCTGAGTAATTTGTGGCCTGCTTTTCAATGAGGCGTTTTGATTAGCGTTAATTGAACGGGCACACGTCGTCGCCCATTTGAACGGACAGCGCCACATGTGGCGTGAATCCGTATCTCAAACTGACCACTACTATATTTAGCGAGCTGTGAAAAAAGATCCGTATGACCAATTGAGTTTGAAAACGGCAGAAAACGCTGCTCATTCATGACCCACGTCATCGGCAACGACGTCAAAAACAGTGTTGGAAATTCAAAAAAATCTCTAAATCCAAAAAACTCTTAAACATCTAAAGTGTTCAGCTAGAAATTTAAGTCAATTCTTTTTTTCCAAAAATTATGCAAGAACCCATCGAAATTTTTTTATTTAGTGAATTTTTAAAGTAAAGTGATGAATTTATTCGTGATCTTTCTGATTTATCAATGTCCAATTAATTTCTGAGTTAACTCCTAAAATGTGCAAAAATCCAAAATATATCTCAGTTAAAACTTGAAAACATCATATATTTATGTGTTTTTAACTGATAAACTAAACGGAACTTAAAATAGCATACCTTTTTTAAAAAACTACCCATAAGTTAATTTGCTATTTTTTTCAAAACAAATCATTTTTTTTTTTGCGATTCTTTCTTGCAATTGGACTTTATAAACAGCCGGATTTAAGGGGAAAAAAGCTATACTGACTTGCACTAGTCAAAGCCCCCAGAAAAATATATTTATGTATCTTGAATCTGTGACAGCGAAATAAATTCAATTAGCCGGACAGCTACGAGCCCAAATATTGTTAGAAAAAAATACAAAGAAAACAAATCGAAAATAAATAATGCATGTTCGTACAAATTCGAGTATTTTCTCTCTTATACTTGGAATGTTTGTTTTCATAAAACAAATTTAACACCAGGTGTCAATTGGTTGAACTTAATCGGAAATCATTTTACAAACATGCATATGCATCTCCAGAGCAATAAATAAAGCGGCGCCATGCTAATAGTTGATCCAACGTGAATCAGAAATTTCAGGAAAAAAAGTGTTTCCCGAAGCGCGAAGATGAGAGTTCTGCGAGAAATTCGAAGAATATTATTTTTTGTTATTTGACGCTAAATAACGGAAAGTAATTGAATTCATTTCAATCTATGGGTAAAAACTGCATAAAACAAATATCTTATTGCAGTTGTATTATTTCAAATATCGAATTAAATATTTTCAGTTGTACATTCTAGCTGAGATGGGAATAGATAGATTAAAGGCATAGCTACTAACATGGAATATAATATATATTAATATAATAGTTATAGATTTTTTATTTCAGACAGTATTTTGGTTAATTTAAAATAGGATGGAAAAAAATAAGATATAATGGGAATAGATTCAATCTATCAGACGTTTAAAATTAAAATTTAGATAGATACATTTGTTAAAGTAGGATAGATTCGATATAGAAAGAATAGATGAAGTTTAGTATTTAAAAGTTAGAATAAATATAACATATATAGATTTCATTTACAAGATAGTTAAAATATTTGTATAGTTACAAAAGATATAGAGTTATGTTGGAAACTTACCGTTCCCTTAGGGGCAGCAGTTTCAAGCCACCGCCGACGCCACCGCCGCTGCCCAAATTGGATACCTTAAGCGGTATCTTGACGCTGTCCGAATCGCTGCCACTTTCAGCGCCAGAACCGCCGCTGCCACCGCGTTGGGGCAGTTGCCTATTATTGCCAGTGCCCGGTGCCTGGGGATGCTGCTGCTGCCTCTGCTGCTGCTGCTGATGAGGCTGGCGGCCACAGGAAGTGGGCCGCTTTATGTTGCGTCTCTCAACCGGCACAACGCTGGATGCATTGTGGGTGGACAGGCTGCTCACATTCATCAGGTATTGACCCATATTTTCAATTTCACTAAAACCATCACCATCACTGGCACCGCCCACAGCTGAGGCTCCTCCGCATTCATCCAGTCCACAGATTCCGATACCGGCATCTCCTCCCATGTGCACATCGGCGCTGCAGAGTTGCAACGCTGCAGTGTTGCCACCATATTTTCCATTCTGCTGTTGCTGCTGCTGCTGTTGTTGTTGATGATGTTGTTGTTGCTGCTGCTGCTGCTGTTGAGTTTGGCTGCTGCGCTGCTGATGATTTCGTTGATAATGCTGATGATAACCGCCGGCGCCGAGTCCCAACGCTGCCGTTGCGTTGCCTTTATTGTTGTTGTTGTAATGCCTCTGCTGCTGCTGTTGCGTGCAGATGCTGCTGCCAAATGTTGCGCCAAATTTTGTGTCCCGATGTGTGCCATCTAATGAGATATTCGATAGAAACGAGATCGCAGCCAATCTGCGCCTGTGTCTCGTCTTGTTTAGCGAACTTGCCATTAGGCACTTAACCGTTATCAACTTGATAAATGCAATCGAATGAAAGAGACGGCAAGAGCGAGAGCGAGTGCGAGTACGATACTGATATTGCGGGCGCAAATCAGAGAGAGAGTCAAAGAGCGCGATCTTCTTAGGTTCTACTGAGTGGAATGTGGAATGTATGTGGATAACTTTCTCTGTTGCACTGCGCGAACCCCAAATTACGCACGCACAAAAAACAAAACAAATATTTTAAAGTTAGTGCAATTTTCTGATTGATCTTATTTTATTATGATTGTTTTTTTTTTGCTATTTGTTGCGAATTAACAGTTAAACTGTTTAGTCTCTAAATTCGATGTCGAATTAAACAACAAATTACTTAAACGCGCCATTGTAATAACAAATTTCAATTAAACACTTTATTAAAAATTTTGATTGCAATTTATTGCAATTTTATTCACGCTCACGTTCTATGAGTAAAACGAAACTGCGTCCAACCAGATTGACTGCAAGTAGAAAATTAAACAAAAATCGTAAGCATTAAATCAATAAATGTTCATAAAGAAAAAGCAGAACGAAAAGCTATTTATTCTCATGCAAAAGCTTTTCACAACCTTAACAAGGAACTACTTTTAATACATATACAAATTTTTAATTTAATTCATTATATGTGTCGTCAGGAACACATTCAAAGTATACGCTTATGTAAGTATGAGTTTGTTTTTGTTTTTCTTTTTTAAATTATTTAAATATCTTAAATGATGTCACTCATGTTCACTCATCATTTCTGCAACTTCTCGCGGAACAAAGCGCTTGACGTTTTTTAAATCACTTATATAAAAATAATTACATGTATGTAGGTAAATCATACTCTCTATGCAAATTGCATTACAATGTCAATAAACTCTCAATGCAAGCGTCGAAAATGAATTGCGAAAGCTTTTTCTGCTGCAAGTTTCAATGTTGCCTGCAAAAGCTGCGGCGCTGAAAGCTTTATGCAGTCCAACTGTTGTTGTTGTTGTTATTGTATGGCCATGTGTGGGTGGCAACTAAAAGGCCGGCAAACACGGTAATATCATAAACCGTTTGTTTACCTGAGTATGAACCAAAGTGGAGAGGGTTGAAAAATTTCCACTATGAATACAAATCAAAACAAGCGGTGTGCGTGGAAAATTTTCAGTCCAACAGCTGACACCAACAACAATAACAACAAGAAGGAAGAAGAAGCATTTTTGGGTTGTAATACCAGTTAGTCTAATTGGATACCAATTGCGACCAGTTAGAATGCGGCACGTGCGCAAGTGAGTGGGAAAATCAATGCACAAACAAGTGTGCGTGGATCAAAGAACGTGTGAAAATATTCACACGCACACATACATATTTATGCATGATTCACACCCACGCATAAAATCATATGACGTAGGCGACAATAAGCGATAAGAAAAAAAAATACCAAATATTTATCAGTTTTCACTTACCCACAAAATGTAGTTATACTATTGGTTTCCCACACTTTTATTTATAGGATTTATTTTATAAATTAGAAATGTTTCAAACGAGCCATTTTGTACTATTTTTAGCAATTTCAACACTTTTTTATCAACTACGAACAAATTACACACACTTGAATAATTTTCTATTTTGTATTTTGTTTCTATGCGCAGACTTTGATTTCGCTTTGCGCTGCTGCTTCTTGGACTGCCACCCCGCCTTCTTGCACCTTCTATTGCCGACGCAGCTGCTTTCGTTGCGTAAATTATGCAAATCACAAATTGCTAACAGAACGTGTTCGCTGCTTCGATTTGGTTATAAACAAACAGAGACCTTTAATTTTATTTATAAACTTATTTGTCAAAGAGCGACGCGAGCTCGAATTCTAACACGAGCGTTATGATTGATTCGGAAACAACAACTAAGGCCAAGAAAACATAGCTGTATTTATATAAGGTGACGTCTTCGTTGACAGTTGTCAAAAGTGCTTCTCGGCTCTCGGAGAGAGAGAGAGAGAGAGAGAGAGAGAGAGAGAGAGGAGCCTTCGAACTGTCAAAATAGGTACCACAACGAGCGAATGATGTAGACGTCACCTTAAATAAATACACCTTGCGGCGTACTTAACCGAGGGCTGCCACCCCGATCTGGTTTGATTTTTGTACTTAAAATAATACGTACATTTCCGAAAAAGGTATTGGATACACATGTACCTTTTTTTTTAATTACAACTTTTTAAATTGTTATTGAGTTTTCTGCATTTTTTAATTTGCAATTTTTATTAGTGCTGGCAGCTTGGCCGTCAGTGCAAAGACGACACAGCTGATTTTCAAATGTAGATTCAGTGATGCCAACTTGTCTTAACAGTCATGTCGCAACATAAGACGGGTTGGCATAAAAAATAGCTGTAACTGATTAAAATCCCTTTTTGGCGTGCACTTTAGAATGGCTTAAGAAAAAATACAATTAGGAAAACATAGCTGAATTTATATTAAATATAGACTGATTTCGGCTAGAACTAATTTTTAAATATATCTAGAATTAAACTTTGAAAACTGCCAGAACTAGCTCTAAAATAGCTAATTGAAAATTACTTTCTGATTGCGCAAAAAAATAGTATCAACCATCTCTAATAACAGTGTATGCACATTATGTTTTCTTGTAAAAGTTTTGGTAGCACTGGAGCTCCACCCTCTCCGTTACTTGGGAGTGGAAGAAAAAAAAGCGAAAAGAAACATGTAAAATAGTAAAGTTCCTTGGAAATCAGTTAGCATTATCATTATCCATTTATCACACACCAACATCCAAGCACACCTTTACCCAAATACCACCGAAGTAAGCCAAAATGGACCACAATGAGATTTCTATGTGCATGGACGTCAAATTGGATACACATGACAAGCGCGCCATTGCACTGCGCTACAAAAGTTGGACCAGATGTCAGGTGAAAATCGAAGCCATCAAGTGTGTGCCGTGTTTTCTGCGCCTCAGTTTCCAATCTCTAAACGATGATGAGCCACAGCAGCAGCCGCAGCAACCACAACAACATAAATTGCTAAGTATTTCGGTTAATGTGCCTGGAGTCAACATCAGTCTGGCAACATCGCGCACCAAGCAACATTCGTATGGACTTTTTTGGACGCAGAATCGACGTGATTGCTTCATATATTTTGCACTGGAAACGGAGACTGCGTGTCGTCGCCACATGAAGTGGATCAAGAAGTCCATCAAGAACCTGGAGCTGTACAGACAAGTGTTTTTGGAGCAGCGCAGGCTCAGTAGGGATACCAGGTAAATAAACTCAAGTCTTATTTAACATTTAATTATAAACTACTTTATGTATAATCTCTACAGTCAACGCGGCCCTTTGCCCAATCTTCCCGATTCGCTTTGCTTTGAGCTGGACGCCAATAGCTTCAACTTTTCCGCACGCGTCTCGCAAATCTATGAGGAAATCTTTGATGGCAGTCGCATCTCACGGGCATCGATTGCCTCGGGCATCTATGAGGAAATGAATCTGACGTCCGCCAATGCGGCTAGAGCAATCCTGGAAATGCCACCTGCATTGCCGCCTTTGCCCGCACATCGCAAACGCATCAACACCTTTGAGTGTCAGCCTGGTGAGATTCCGCGCTCCAGCACCAATCCCGAGTCGGAGCTGGCCAAGAAGAAGAAATACAAAAACATGCTGGACAACATCTTCGGCCAGAAACGACGTTCGGGCAGCGCCAGTGTCGATGGACCACCACCGGAGCGGGATGAGGAGCGGGAGGAGCAGCAGCCACAGCAACAGTTGCCACTATATGAAAATGCTCCCACTCCGGAGACAGCGCCCCCACGAAAACGCACTCCAAACATTAAAAATGCACAACGTAATAGCTTCTCTAGTCCCGATCTATCCAAGCTCAACTTTCTGGACACATTTGGTGAGGCGCTGTCCAGCGAGGAGCTGAACATCAGTCTCGAGGATTCCGCTATTGAAGATAATTCCCGGCAAGCGCTGCTCGATCAAATTACACGTCATGTAAGCAGAGCAGATTCGCTGGAGAGCCTGAATGTGTCGGAGCAACTGCCGCATAACTTTAACTTCTCAGCCTGTAATACGTCCACCATCAATCTCATTGGCTCCAATGGTGCTGTCTCTGTCACCAGTGGACAGCTGCTGCAGGCGAAGAAAAAGAAAGTGTTGGTGGACGATCTCAATGGATACTGTGTGATGGCGCCCATTATTCAAAAGATTGACAGTAATGGTGAGGTGGCGCTGGAGAAGAAACCCAGTGCCAGCACCGCATCCACCTCATCCGGCTACTCCACGGGCTCGTATAGCTCATCTACCAGCAGTTGCAACACCGACGAACAAACAGTCAAGATCTCAGCTCCTGCTCCAGTTGCTGTTGCTCTCGAGGCACACAACGAGAGCGACATTTATGAGCCGATGCATGTGAACTCGTTAAACAGTCATAATAGCATCTTGGCCGATCATCTCTATGAGAATCTGTTGGCATTTAAGGCATCACAGGAGCTGGAAGGGCAGCCCCTTGGTCTTGGCTATGGCCTGAGCACCAGCACACCCACCGAATCACCATTGCTGCCTGCTCTGCCACCCAAGCAGCAGACGCCCACAACAGATCAGCGGGAACAGCTGGAGCAGGAGGAGGAGGATTATTATCAAACACCACGCAAGTCCATCATCAGCGTCGATGATAAGATACCTTCCTATTATCCCAACAGCTGTGACACACTCAAGTCCAAGCGACGCAGTCCCAGCAGTGCAGATGCAGCAGCTCCGGGAATGCGTCACTTGGTCAGCGCCAGATTAAGGCGTGAGCGTAAGGAGAATCTCTACATATCATCGCCTCAACAGATTATCGAGCAACGGCAAAAGACAACAGCAACATTGTGCACAAATACACCAACAACCACATCTACATCATCGTCATCATCGTTAGCCAAGACTAAAACGTTAAACAAAAAGACTGCCGCCCATAAAATCTCCGAAGGTGTCTATGCCGTCACCCATGCAACCAAGCGTATTAGCCACAACAACAACAACAATAACAATAACAACAATCAAAATGATATACAAGCTGCGGAGGAGGAGCTGCTGCAACTGGCGATGCTGCAAAACATTGATTTCAAGTTCGACGATGGCAAAGCGAGTGAAGCCAGCAGCAGCAATAATCCAAACATTAAATCCAAGACAAAGTCCAGTCAATTGGAGGATGAATATGAGCACTGCTATCAGGCAGCAGAGCGTGCAACACGCATGCTACAAAAGTATGCCACACTGGCCAAGTTTGGCAATTCACCAACCAAACAGCAGCAGCAACAACAATTGCCACTCAAACCAGTCATGACACAATCCCAGTCACCCAACGAGTTGCAACAACAGCAACAACAAGTGGCAGTGGCACCAGTCAACAGCTTAAAGAAGTTTGCCTCCCTGCCACGTTTTAGGAAAATTGACTTTTCGCCGCTCAAGTTGCGACTTAATAATGTATTGCAACGTAATCCAACAGCAGCTCCACAATCGCCGCAGTAGCAATAAGCCAAGCTCTCATTGTTGTCGTTGTTGTTGTTCATTTTTTATTATTATTATTGTATCATTAAGTTAATTGTAATTGATTAATCTGTATTATTCGCTATAATTTATATGTTTCGCATGTGATTTATCCAATTATGTTTCAAGTTTCAAGTGAGCTGTTTGTATTTAATACGCTCCATTATTTTATTAACTTATATGTTGATCTTAATTTTGTCAGAAATAATATTTAAAGTTTAAAAACATAATTGTTGTGCTTGTGCAGCTCTTTATTTTAAACTAAAGCTTAACTCTAGCCATATTGTATTACTCATCAGTTGATGAATATATATATTCACATATCTGTTGGTTGTTTGTCTACGCAATTATCAATATTCACAATACGTGTGCTCAATTATAAGAAAAAAGATGAAAACGCTTTTATTTATATACAAGAAAATTATACAACTATTAACTATTGTTGATCTATTAACTAATTTCAATAATCTATGCTAAGGCTTTAAGCTTGTCTTGACTCTATGTATGTTTTGTTATTGAGCCAAAACAATTCTAAGCGCCGCTTTAACGCACCAAGATCTCTCTTAATCTTGTAATGAATGTAATGATTTATCATTAATCTAAGAGTTATAGTATATTATATATATGAAATTCAAGAAACGCTCAACTTTTGAGCCCTACGCTTTTTGGCTTTGCATTAAACATATCAACATATTGTATAACTATATTAGTTAAATTTTTAAAATTGCTGACAAGATTATCAAAATCCCATGGATCGCAAATAAGTACTTTGAGTTAATAGAAAAACAAAAGAAAATTATCTGAACGAATGAAAAATGAGTCAAAATTTTTATTATAAAAATCAAAGTTAACTCTTTTTTACACTATAAAAATTAATACAAATAAAATTCAATTAATTTTTTTTTGTAATAAAAAAAAGAGCTAGTTCTGATTTAATTATTAAAATCAAAATTAACTCTTGTTTACATTTTATAAAAACAAATACAAATTAAAATTCAAATATTATTTTAAATATAAAAGTCAAAAGAAGAGTTAATTTTGTTAAAAAAAAAATACATTCGTTACAGATTCTGATGTAAACAAAGTCATTTATTATCATAATAAAAAGTCCCTCTGCAAGGATATAAATTTTATATATTATGCATATTGCAATAGCTTCTTGATAGCGCAACCAAAGCTCAATTGTACCATGATTAAGATGAAAATATTACACCGCAAATGAAAGTCAATAATAATAAAATTACTCAATGCTTTGTTAATGTACAAAAAAGATAAGAATATTCAAAATAAAATGCTTGATTTTGTTCTTAAACTAAGCCTAACTCAACTGTAGACCATGGGTCGTCGTTGCTGATGAATAAACTCCTGTTCGACGCGTGATTCCTTGGGCACCACATAGAACAGCAGTGCTCCGCCCGAGACAAAGAAGCCCTTCTCATCCATAATCTCGCGCAGCGTCTTATTCGGACTGACTTTGTGGACGCAGCCAGCCTTGCGATTCTCGTAGTAGACATTCACAGATTCCGGTCGATAGCTGAGCGTCTTGTCGCACGGCAACGGCTCGGTAAAAAGCGTGTTCAGGCAATCCGACATGGTGGCAGTCTCTGGCAGTTGCTGCTGGAAATCGCTGAGCAGGAATTCGGGATAGGAGAAGGCGGCGGGCCAAATTAAGCTGCTGCCATCCTCATCCAAGTGCACGGGATAATCCTCAAGTGGCAGAAACTTGGGGCGCAACAGATCCTCGCTTATGTTTAGACGTTTATTAATGCGCTGATCATCGAATTTGACAGCACGCTGTTCTAGAGCATCTTTCAGTTTGTGAAAACGTGTCAAGCGGCGTTTAGCCTCCGCCGTCTCCTTGCGCTGATTACGTTCCGTGTCCAGCTAAAAAGAGTGTAATTAAAGATAATTAATTAAGTCTATAAAATCGACTGGTATTTCACCTTTTTCATTTTGTTCTTGTGCAGCAGTGCCTTGGCCTCCTTGTGATCAATGTCCACCTCAAGCAGCTCCTCGCACAGCTGTGTGCACAGATCAAACTTGTCCAGCTCATGCGCACACTGTGCAGCCCGCCAACGGGCCTTGGTATAAACTGGTTTGTAAAATAAGGCACGCTGTGCATCGCTCAATGCGGACCGATAGTTCTTGATAAAGTAATGGGCAGCCGAACGATTGTTGTAGAGCACGGACAGCACATCCGGATTCTCGCATTTGGTTTTGATGCCCTCGCTGAATGAGTAAACGGCCATGCGGAACTTTTTGTGCTTCATGTAGAAGTTGCCATCCTCTTTGTAATTGAGTGCCAGCTCTTCGAGTGTGTTCTCTTCGGGGTCGTATTTAAGCTTCTGCAGTCCCTCAAACATGGGATGTACCTCGTCTCCTGGCTGTGGTGCTCGTTTCATGAAAAACGGATGCTTGTCCATTTCCTCCTGCCAGCGATCTTCCGGCCATCCCTCCTCGTAGCGTTTCTTTTCCAAGCTATCAATAAATTGATCAAGCTCAGCGTCGAGCTGCGCTGCCAGCTCCAGCCGCTCTTCCTCTGTCCAGTTCTTTTTCGTCGCCAGATTCTCCATTTGTGCTGTTGTTTTTCCAAAGCAATTTCACATGCTTTAGTTAAACCTGTTACTTGTTGCAGGTATCAAAAGTAACTGTGACCATGATGATTTCGGGCTGGGCCCGTTTATCGAAAAGCTTCTACTCGATGTCTTATCGATAAATTGATTCAAAAACAACGACCACTAAAAACAGCTGATACAAACAAAAGGTATAAAATCTGTTAAAATGTTAAGATGTCGTTTTAGAGCAAAAACAAATGTTTAGACTCTAAACTTTAGAGCGTATGGAAAATTGGATGATAAACGACTTAGGGTCCAAAAAATATCAAATTTTCTAGATGATAAAAATTTAAATGCAGAATCAATTTGGGGGCCAAATCATGATCTAAATGATATTCAGCTTGAAAATCGGTTAATTTTTGATGGAGTTATGAGAGATCAAAGATATTGAAAAAATGTCAAGGGGTAAGTATGGAAAATTGGATGATAGATGGCTTAGTATCGAAAAAATATAAAATTTTCTAGATGATACAAATTTAAACGCAGAATTAATTTGGGGGCCAAATCATGATCAAAATGATATTCCGCTTGAAAATCGGTTAATTTTTGATGGAGTTATGAGAGATCAAAGATATTGAAAAAATGTCAAGGGGTAAGTATGGAAAATTGGATGATAGATGGCTTAGTATCGAAAAAATATAAAATTTTCTAGATGATACAAATTTAAACGCAGAATCAATTTGGGGGCCAAATCATGATCAAAACGATATTCCGCTTGAAAATCGGTTTATTTTTGATGAAGTTATGAGAGATCAAAGATATTGAAAAAATGTCAAGGGGTAAGTATGGAAAATTGGATGATAGATGGCTTAGTTTCGAAAAAATATAAAATTTTCTAGATGATAAATATTTAAATGCAGGATCAATTAAGAGGCCAAATCATGATCAAAATGATATTCCGCTTGAAAATCGGTTTATTTTTGATGAAGTTATGAGAGATCAAAGATATTGAAAAAATGTCAAGGGGTAAGTATGGCAAATTGGATGATAGATGGCTTAGTATCGAAAAATATCAAATTTTCTAGATGATAAAAATTTAAACGCAGAATCAATTTGGGGGCCAAATCATGATCAAAATGATATTCCGCTTGAAAATCGGTTTATTTTTGAAAGTTATGAGAGATCAAAGATATTGAAAAATGTCAAGGGTAAGTATGGAAAATTGGATGATAGATGGCTTAGTATCGAAAAAATATAAAATTTTCTAGATGATACAAATTTAAACGCAGAATCAATTTGGGGGCCAAATCATGATCAAAATGATATTCCGCTTGAAAATCGGTTTATTTTTGATGAATTTA
The DNA here is from genome assembly GCF_004354385.1 of Drosophila innubila. Taxonomy (NCBI): domain Eukaryota; kingdom Metazoa; phylum Arthropoda; class Insecta; order Diptera; family Drosophilidae; genus Drosophila; species Drosophila innubila. The sequence continues at coordinate 7,080,992 of NW_022995374.1, forward strand.
TGAGAGATCAAAGATATTGAAAAATGTCAAGGGTAAGTATGGAAAATTGGATGATAGATGGCTTAGTATCGAAAAATATCAAATTTTCTCGATGATATAAATTTAAACGCAGAATCAATTTGGGGGCCAAATCATGATCAAAATGATATTCCGCTTGAAAATCGGTTTATTTTTGATGAAGTTATGAGAGATCAAAGATATTGAAAAAATGTCAAGGGGTAAGTATGGAAAATTGGATGATAGATGGCTTAGTTTCGAAAAAATATAAAATTTTCTAGATGATAAATATTTAAATGCAGGATCAATTAAGAGGCCAAATCATGATCAAAATGATATTCCGCTTGAAAATCGGTTTATTTTTGATGAAGTTATGAGAGATCAAAGATATTGAAAAAAATGTCAAGGGGTATGGCAAATTGGATGATAGATGGCTTAGTATCGAAAAATATCAAATTTTCTAGATGATAAAAATTTAAACGCAGAATCAATTTGGGGGCCAAATCATGATCAAAATGAAAATCAAAATTCCGCTTGAAAATCGGTTTATTTTTGATGAAGTTATGAGAGATCAAAGATATTGAAAAAATGTCAAGGGGTAAGTATGGAAAATTGGATGATAGATGGCTTAGTATCGAAAAAATATAAAATTTTCTAGATGATACAAATTTAAACGCAGAATCAATTTGGGGGCCAAATCATGATCAAAATGATATTCCGCTTGAAAATCGGTTTATTTTTGATGAAGCTATGAGAGATCAAAGATATTGAAAAAATGTCAAGGGTAAGTATGGAAAATTGGATGATAGATGGCTTAGTATCGAAAAAATATAAAATTTTCTAGATGATACAAATTTAAACGCAGAATCAATTTGGGGGCCAAATCATGATCAAAATGATATTCCGCTTGAAAATCGGTTTATTCTTGATGAATTTATGAGAGATCAAAGATATTGAAAAAATGTCAAGGGGTAAGTATGGAAAATTGGATGATAGATGGCTTAGTATCGAAAAAATATAAAATTTTCTCGATGATATAAATTTAAACGCAGAATCAATTTGGGGGCCAAATCATGATCAAAATGATATTCCGCTTGAAAATCGGTTTATTTTTGATGAAGTTATGAGAGATCAAAGATATTGAAAAAATGTCAAGGGGTAAGTATGGAAAATTGGATGATAGAAGGCTTAGTATCGAAAAATATCAAATTTTCTAGATGATAAAAATTTAAACGCAGAATCAATTTGGGGGCCAAATCATGATCAAAATGATATTCCGCTTGAAAATCGGTTTATTTTTGATGAAGTTATGAGAGATCAAAGATATTGAAAAAATGTCAAGGGGTAAGTATGGAAAATTGGATGATAGATGGCTTAGTATCGAAAAAATATAAAATTTTCTAGATGATAAAAATTTAAACGCAGAATCAATTTGGGGGCCAAATCATGATCAAAATGATATTCCGCTTAAAAATCGGTTAATTTTTGATGGAGGTATGAGAGATCAAAAATATTAAAAAAATTTCAAGGGGTAAGTATGGAAAATTGGATAATAGATGGCTTAGTATCGAAAAATTATAAAGTTTTCTAGATGATAAAAATTTAATTGCAGAGTTATTTAAGAGGCCAAATCATAATCAAAATGACATTCCGCTTGAAAATCGGTTCTGTTTTAAACAAGTTATGACTGTATGAGGTTGGTCAATTCTTTGAGCTAGCAACTTTACCATAACCGAACCGGTACAAACGTTTCGGTATTCGGTTCTTGACGAAGAATTTATTTCGGTTTCTGTTTCGATAGTAAAAATGAAACGGTTAGTTTCGATTAACGGTTCCGGTGCTATTCCTTGATTTTAACTATCGAAAAGTCGAAAGCTCCATCCGATAATGTTCTTGCAGCCCTAGCGCAGAGCTGTTTTTTTTGGCGCGCAATCAATGAGATGGAATCGCAAGCTATGGAAGTGGATGAAAATGATCCACAGCAGTAAGTTAATAATGAAATATGCTTACTATTATAATCTAATCAGTCACTGACTGCCAGCTACGTGCGCACACCGGAAGATGTGAGGACAATTGTGAAGCATGCAAAAATGGACGAGCGTCAGCTCACACAACTCACACAGGCTTTGTATTACCCTGGCGCGAATGTTGTTAGTGATAATTTGCGGTTGCTGGAGCTGGACGATCACATGCTGCAGCAAATCCGCACCGGACAGACGCTCCACTTCAAGGGCGGTCTGCATGAGAAAGTTGTGCTCTGCACGGATGAGCGAACCTATGACGTGAAGGCTGCCGAGATCTCCAACAGCATTTTACTGGTGCCCGATTTAAAGTTTGCCGCCGCGACCAGCACCTCACCGCTAAAGAGTCCACGTACGGGTAATGCCAATACATCGCTGGAGCGCAGCCTAAACGACAGTGCCGATGATGATTTGGAGGTGCAACGTACGCTGGAGCAACGCCAGGTGCTAACTATATTCCACGAATACTTTGAATGCCGTGAGATTCGACCACGTTATCGCAAGCTGGGCGAGCTCCTGCAACTGACCCGCTATTCCGGGCCAGAAAACGAATATTGCATTGAGCGCAAGTTGTTGTTTAGCTTCCAGCAACTGTTGGACACGGTTCAGTGCAGTCGGGCCCAGTTTGTCGAAGGATTGCAGCAATATCGAGCCATAGAATTTGATAACCACATACGCATACTGGACTACGAGTACGAATATCGAATTATTAATTTGATGCTCGGTCTGATCAGTGAAAACTCCTGGTCCCTGGATGAGGTGGAGCGTGAGGAAACCATATACGCACTTCAAGGCATTGCTCCAGAGTCGGTTGTGACTGGTTTATTTAATATCTACACAAAGCCAAGTGATCGCTGCCCCAATAAATACAGATATCAAGAGTCGCTCGTTGCACGCATTGTGGCACAGAACATCCTGCAGCCTGGCCTGCGTTTTCGCAACGAGGAATTCATGAACACCTGGCAGGAGGCATTGCCCGAAGGTATGTCCTGTAAGCTGGAATATTTGCGTGGACTTGGCATCTTGGACAGAGAAGGTGCTCAACCGTGCATACGATCTCTGGCCGAGGAGCAGCTGCCCTCCAATATTAACGATCGCATGCGCGCCTTGTTCAAAACAAAACGCAAATGGACGCTGGACGAGATGGAGCCGTACATTGAGTAAGCAAGAGGAGCTGACAATAAATGATTTCCCTTCTAATCTCTGTCTTTTTCCGTTTACAGCTGCTTTACCACGCCCACTCTATCTGTATCCACATTGTTGGCCAAACATGCGCGGTCTCTGACGGAGGGCGGCATAAGATACTTTGTATCTAAACATTAAATCCATTTTTTGTATATATATTTGTACAGTAAACTAGTTTAACATTATGTTTAAGCATTGCGTTTGCGTTTGTTGCGCTGCTTCTTGGCCAGCTTCATGTCCTCGATCGCCGCTTTCATTGCCTCCACAGCACTTTTGCCATTACTCGTGGATATTTCGGAGCCAGCGACAAGTTGTCCTGTGCTGGTGGGATATTTAAAGCTAAAGCCTCTGGGGAAAATGGGCTGAGCTAGAAGTGCACTGAGCTTTCCACGTACAGCGTCCACATGTAAACGATTGCGTCTACGTTCAATGACAAACGGATCCTCATCCTGGTCGCTGCCACTATAAGATGACGAAGTTAGATGCGAAAGTTTATGAAATACATTCACAATACTTACGACCCATCGTTATAGCCATCAATAATCATGTCCATTTCCTCGGCATGCTTCTTCATCCAACCCTCTTCGCTTTGTGTGCGTCGCAATTTCAACTCCTCCTTGTCCAGATCACGTGCCAGATTGACGCGTTCCTTAACAGCGCCCAGGAAACGCTCAGAGATTGGAAACAGCGGCAGATCCTCAGCTGTAATCAACAGAAATTAATTAGACATGTTAAAATACAAATATTTCCCGCACTTACTTCTCTCTAGTGTCTTGTAGAGCTTGACGTAGCTCCTGACCTCGCCAGGTTCCATGAACATGACCGTAATGCCATGTTTATTGGCCCGGGCCGTGCGACCCGAGCGATGTACATAATTCTCACTGGTACGAGGCACTTGGTAGTGTATAACATGCTCCACATTAGGTATGTCCAGGCCACGGGCAGCCACATCTGTGGCTATCAGCAGGCCCATAGGACTATCCCGAAAACGTTCCAGATTCTTCAGCCGTTGCTTTTGTATCATGTTGGCGTGCAGCGGCAAGGGATTACAGTCCAGCAAACCGAAGAGCGTAGCCAGACGCTTAACGCAATCAATGGAGTTGCAGAAGACAATGGTGCGACCTGGATGACGCTGCACAAAGTAGTACAGATAGTAATCCTTCTCATCAATGGCACAGAGTAGGCGACTTTCGGTCAGAGTATGCGATGTTTCTAATTAAAGATTCCAGCATTATGACAATCTTCTTGAAAGAGCAATGTTTTACTTACGTTGACTGCTGGTTATGTCCACAATCTTTGGCTGCGATATGCCCAACTCTTCGATGAGACTCTCAATCTTCTGATCCACCGTTTGCTTGGTAAACTTTGGACGCTTACCCACATTTCGTTCTATAAAAATAAACAGATTAACGGATATAGAATGATCCTTTTTTCTAATCCTATAAACTTACTTTGCATATGCTCAGGGAGATCGTGAACCAGTGTCAATGTGGCGGAGAAGACAAAGTTCTGGCGCAGCTTCTTGCGATCTTCGTCTGCATTGAGCACCTTGAGCAGACTGCGCAACTCCTCAAAGTGCCCCTTCTCCACCATGCGATCGGTTTCGTCAATGCACAGGAAACTGACGTTCTCAATTTTGTTCAGATGCTGGTTGCCCTGCACGAACAGCTCCCAGAGGCGGCCGGGTGTGGCGACCACAATCTCGGGACACTGACGCAGCACACGCTCCTGTTTGGCTACCGATAAGCCACCAAAGATAGCTGCCACACGAATGTCTGTGTATTTGGCTGCCGCAACCAGATGATTCTTAACCTGAACAGCCAATTCACGGGTTGGTGTCAACACCAGAGCGTAGAGTGGACGCCGCTTGCTCAGACTATTCTCCTCGGCATCGCTATCATCATCACTAGCACCAGGTACATAATCCAGCTCCTCTGGCGGTGGAGTCAGCTCGTGATTATCTTTAGTCGGCGGTGCTTCTGTCAGCTGCTTATCACCTTTGACCTTTGGTGCCTTGCGTATGCTGGAGCCGTCATTGCGTTGCTTCAGTTCCATGATGCCGGACAGTATGGGAATGCCAAAGGCAAGAGTTTTACCGCTGCCAGTTTCAGCTGCACCGAGTATATCCTTCTTGCCATGGATGGCAGCAGGCAGCGTCATGGCCTGAATTTGCGTGGGCTCCTGAAAGTTTTGTTCAGCCAAGGCGCGCATAATAGGCGAAGGGACGCCCAGACCCTGCCACCTGGTCATGTCCAGCTCGCTGCTTGCCACCAGTTGTGGCACCTGTTCATCATCATCATCTGTCGACTCCTTAGCCTCAGCCTCCATCTCATCATTATTATCGTCGCTGTCTGGTGGAGGTGGACGCAGTAGCGCAAACCGATCCGACGCATAGCCATCATTGGGTGTGAATTTCGTCTTGGCATCTGTTTTGGGTTTTACCTTCTGTTTACGCTGTTCCTTGCGCTTTTCACGCTTCTCTCGCTGCTTCAGTAGTCGCTGCGCATGACGTTCAGCCAATTTCGCTTTCTTGCTCGCTTTTCCTTTTCTATTCCCATTGCCATTCTCCGCATCGCTATCGCTTTCCTCCTCATCACTAGAAGAGGAATCCGATTCAATTTCGTTCTCTACTTGTTTATTCCACCTGCCTTTGGTGTTTATTCTCGTCTCACTTTGCTTTAGTGTTGATTTAACCATTGTCGGATCGTACTCCTTGAGCACTTCCAGGCCAATCATTCCTTCGTAACCGCTAAAATCATCGGATATCACGTGGCCTTTAAGCTTAACCTTCTGCCAGCTTTTTGATTTAACAGCTGGAGGGTCGGCATTACCTTTGGACTGTTTTTGCTTTACAGTTGGTGATTTCTTGACTTTTGTGGTCACCATTTTAAATTAAAATAATTATGTTCGCTTAAATCTGTTGCCGTCGTCCGCGTGTTGCGTTTGTTGATATTCTACTGTACAGGGTCGTTATGAATTGGTGTTGCAAAAGTTGACATGGGTTGAATAGTGTTGCATAACAGATATAAATTGGGCGAATAAATTTAAAAACAATAGATTAATTCTTTGTACCACTTCTTTTTTACACATTGGTGGTAATTTAACAAACAAAAGTAGATATATTTCTAGGGTTAATTATACAAAATGAATAAAGGTTGGTAGCTGTAATGAAAAATTACCTAATAAAAATAAATATTATTTTAATAACCAATAAAACGTAATTAATGGCCAAAATAGTTAACAAGGGATAAGTTGTTCGATATTCCATATTTTTATTTGAAATATCGGACAAATATTTAAATTACATAACAACTTCAAGAATTATAGAAACATGAATTTAATTTTTATTTAAAATATTATGGAATACAATTGTGATCAGCATTGGCTTAGCACTAAAAACGCTTCAGGAATTCCTCAGCACAGGTGCGTGCTCGTGCATTTACTGCTAGCTTCATTTCGCTGATTTCTTTGTCGATTTCTTCCATGAAACTGATAACGAAGTCAACCAATTTGTGTTTGTACATTTGCTCCGTGTGGAAATTTGTTATCAGAAAACTAATATCGTATCCCTCAATCGGCTTGCGCCTCAGTATTATAAATGATTCGGCGCGTCGCATCATGAAGCGTGTAAATTTGTGGCACAAAATGCGTTCAATTTCATCTGCCTGTTTCACTGCAATACTAACTCGCACCGAATTTATCGACGGCTCAATAAGCACCTTCTCCCTCTCATTGCGGGACACAACAATGGGCGTGAGCACCAGCTCTTTGCTGGAGCAAATTTCCACCTCGGGCTTGTTGTGGCGTTCAACAACTTGCGATGGAAAATCCTGCAGACACATTGCTGCGGTCAGCGAATGGCGAACAGCGGTTAAATATGGCTTTAGGGTGGCAGCCATTGTTTATTACAAGTCTTTATACTCTATTCTTAATTTTGTTATGTGGTTCAATCACTTTTTTCTTTTATTATGAATCACGATAAAAAATAGAAGTGTTGATGTGCCAACAGTGTTGCCAGCTTTTCGGATTAGAGAACAGGGCTGCTCTCCAAAAACGATGTGGTAGCCTTGAATCCCAGAGCAAACCGATAGTTTGAACGGATGGCAACTTTTCTTTTAAATAAAAGTGCGATATAAAATTTCCGAAATGTATCTTTTTATGTATCAGTCCAGTATTCAGTTCCCATTTGAATTGTGCGCTATTTACAAACAGATACTTCCTATCGAGGGTCAATAATACTCGGTACATAGAAATAAATACTAGACATTGAGGCAAATAAAATACTACATTTTCGGCCATGTCCGATAAAATGTTTGGAATGTTGTTAGATGCGACTTATCGGCCAACTTCTTAGTGTATCGGCCATCACAAGTTTCATAAAAAAAAAATATAACAAGAAATTGGTATCCTAAATGACGCGGTAATTGTTGCTAATATAGCCTACCAGGAAAGCAGCAAGATGTGGAACGGCAACACGTTGCTCCTGCTCCTGGTGGCAGCTGCACAAACATCGCCGAACGGCAGCAGCAGTGAACATGTTCCTCCTCTACCTCTAAATATAAGCAAAAACACAACCACATCTACATCCACAACAAATGAAACCACAACTAGCAATATTAACAAAGTGCCTACGTTCATCACAACTGGCTCTGCTGTCAGCTATATGCCGCTCCAGCAGACACCAGCGAGTATTTTCTTTGTCAACTACAATCAGCAGAATGTAGTGCAACTGAGGAGCAATGTGGAGAGCAATCTGCACAGTATACGTAAATTTGAGATGCTTGTGGCGAAGATACAGGTGAGCTGATGCTGATGCACCGAATGTGTTCTCTCTTACCTCTTACCATCAATTCTATTGCCTGCAGGAAATCTTTGACTCCATACACTTTGCAAGCTCTCTGGCCACGCGGCTATCCGCTGGCAATGTAAATGAAAGCGTGCAGCAGGATCTGCAAGCGTTTAGTCAGCGTTTGGGACGCAAATTGCAAAGAGCCACTCATGTGGTATTGGAACTGCGTGATTTATTGCGTTTCAATCTGAGCAAAGTGCTTGTTCAGCAGCACAGCTACGACGACGACGGGGACGATGAGCTGGAAAACGAATTTGACTTTGAGGCGGAGGATGTGGATAGCAGTAGAGCGTCCGCCAGTAAGGAGCATATGCATCTCTATTTAAATACACAAGTCGCGAATTGCCAGTCAGACTACGAGAACAATGTGGATGCAGCTTCCTCGGCCACTGTGCATTACAACAAACAGCAGATACAAATCCTTAATTATCTCAAGTCAGATGAAACATCCCGTGTCACATTCCTAAACGAGAACAATGGACGATCGCGTGATGCTAATGCTTATATAGCGGATCAACTGAATCTGTTGAGGCAACGTCTGAGCAAAAGCCAAAGTGACATCGAACCCAACAGCAGCGTCAATAACAAACCAAGCAGCAGCGTCAGTCATTTTAAGCATATCTATTTCCTATCCAACAGCGATGGAGCTCCAACTAGTGCACACTTTCGACAGCTTTATGTTTCGGCCATTAAACACAAGTTTGTGATGCTTCTCATCGATATTGGTTCAGCGATGAATGCGGAGCTCTTTGAGATAACCAAGAACTTTGGTAAGTGTACTAGATATATACTATATATAGGTCAAAACATTGCATTTACCACTTTTTAAATAAATATTTACACTTTTCAGTTCAGGAGCTGCTTATGCTACTGGAGGACACCGATTATGTATCGTTAGTGACAGTTTCCAATGAGGCTGACTTTATGTCTTTGGATGCATTTCCCGCAGATGCTGCACACGGCATTTATAGCGCCACTCGTGCTCATAAGGACGAGATACTTAACTATGTGAATAATCTGAGCTTTGCACGTGCATTGACCAATCATACGTTGGGCTTTGAGTACGCCTTTCAGATGCTGCATCGCCTTCAGGAATCGCAGCTTATAAACACTTCAGAGCAGCCCATTGAGTTTGTTTATGTAACACGCGGATTACTCACAAATCTATCGGATGCTATGTATGTGCTAGGTGTTTTGGCTGAGGGACAGAGTCGTCTGTCGTCGCCGGTTATCATTAACACCTGTGCCGTAGTGCTGGACGAGAAGCGTATCATGTATGAAAAGCAATTCCTAAGCGATGTCGCAACACAGAACTATACAAAGTTTGACATCGATGTGAGATCTTGGCTACCGGCTGGGCAGGAGGAGCAGTTGGCTGGACGCTTCTTTGTGCTCAACAAGATGCATGCTGAAACAATACCTCGGGCCAGCAGTCGTGTCTTTGGTCAGCTCTTTACCGAGCGTTTTCTCACGGACACACTGCAGGTGCATCAGCCCGTTGTGGATGCAGAGAGCGGGGGTAAGCTTGTGGCATGCAACTTGCTGCTTGTTTTAATAAAATAAATGTATACGACGGCAGTCGTATATATCTTTAAATTTTTATATAAAAATTTAATAGAATTGCTATGGTTTTTTATGGACATTTGTTTAATAACTATCTGTATCTTTGCAGACGTGCTCGTTTCCATTACACACACAGTGCCGCCTTACGGTGTGGTGGGCGTCAATTTGTACTTGGCTGATTTGCTGGAGGATCTGTTGAACTATCCGAGTGCTTCGTCTGCGGCCAAGCAGGGTTTTAGTTACGCTTTTCTCTTGGATCGCAGCAGCGGAAACACCTTGGCTCATCCGGCTTTTCCACGGCCTCTTATCCAGCGTGAAACTGCATATCCGGTAAATATCGCTTACCTGGAAAATGCGACAGATTTTGCCAGCATTCGTCATCGCTTGCTGCATGAGGAGCGTGGAAATGCCACAACTGCCGTCTATCTTGGCCGTCAACAGCTGCAGCGCACCTATCACTGGCAATCCGTACTGGGCTTCTATGTGCTGTGCCTGGTGAGCAGCTCTAGCATCAGCGGCAGTGCCGCACACAATGCCTCCGCCCAACAGCAGCGCTATAATCTAATGGATCCCGTGAGCAACTATGAGCCAGGGTATTATGGCGAAGGCATGGATCTATTATATCATCGTTTGGATCTGATGCAGAGTGGCGGCAGCGGAGCGCCTACAGTGTGTCGCTACTTCAGGCAGCTAGCCACAATGGGTGAGTTAATGAATTTAACATTCTTTATTGAATGACAGTTTTCTTTGTTTTCAATTAACTCTTCTAATTGTTTATCTCTTTTTAGATGCTCCCACGCTATTCCTCAGTGCTGCAGCCTTTGAGTCGCCCTTTGCCTTTCTGCATAACAATCGGCCGGAGTCGGATGCCATTATGGGTTATCTACGCGGTCCCAGTGGCGTGTTGGCTAATCCCGGCCTGCGTCCACGCGTTCCACACGAGGTGGGCGTCTTGTATCAGGCAATGCTGCAGTTGCGACGACGTCATCAGGATGCAAGTGGACCGTTGCGTGGTCACATCATTAGACGCTATATAGCCAGTGTTAGTGGCGTGTTGCAAATGTATCCAGGCTGTCTGTTGAGCAACAGTTACGATGCCACACGACGTCCCTGGTTCCGACAGGCGATGGCACAGCCGGGCAGGATTGTGAGCACGGCGCCGTATTTGGACGCGGGAGGAGCTGGTTATATTGTCACCATAGCGCACACAATTTTCGAGGGAAAAGCGCATGCATTGCACTCGGCGCAGCAGGATCGTCCAGTGGCTGTGGTCGCTCTTGATGTCCCCTACGCCTTTTACTATCGACTCATATTGGACAGTACTCCGTTGTGCCAGCTGCCGCACATGAAGTGCCTGCTGTTTGATCACGAAGGCTATTTGTTGGCCCATCCCAGCATGATGCAAGTGTCCACGCCCACACGCAATCAACGCCGGCCGCATGAGCATTTGACTCACAAGGAATCGTATCTGGCCAACGATATGCTGAATCATGGTCAATTGGTGCGTAAACTTGGCTGTGCCAGCTACCAGAATCGCACCCTGCAACGCTACTACGCCTTCAACACCTCATTGTCCAGTATCTTGAGCAATGTAGTGCATGGAGAGCGCACCAAGTATGCGATTGCCTTGATACGGGGCAGCAATCTGTTTGCCGCCGTGCTCAACTCCAGCTGCGATGGCGGTGCCTTCTGTCCCTGCAGCACCATCGATCGCGTTTGCCTCAACTGCAAGCGCATGGATCAGACGGACTGCGAGTGTCCCTGCGAGTGCCCCATGTTGTCGAACGTTGCTGCCAGCGATGCGGATAACTATGCCAACTACACGCAACAGTTTCCCTATTGCTCTCCACCCAGCGAGCATTTCCTGGCGCTTCCTCCGACCAGTCAGCTGTTGAGTGTGCTGCCAAGCTGTATCATTGCCGGTGGCGGTGGCAGTGGCAGCTGTGAGACGCATGCCACACAGCGGGAATGCCTTGGGATGATGGGCTGCGAGTGGTGCCAACAGGATGTGGAGGGCAATAGCTTTGGTGCTGCCTTCTGCTCGACCCAGGCGGGATGTTTCAATGGTGTGCTGGCATCATTGACGCCCTACGGCGAATTGGACGAATTGGAAATGCTGGCCGCGCATAATCCACAGCGGGAGCAGCATGCCTACTCCGCCTTTGGACCACTCGGTGGCGCTATCGTTGTGCTGGCCATGGTCATTGGCTTTGCCATTTATTGCTATCGCCACAATTTGGACAATCAGGCGCAGGAACAGTTCTATGTGGATTCGGTGCAGGAGGAGAACTATGGTCTGCCATTGTCACGTTTCAATTTTGATGATTGCCAGGCGCATGATGAGCCGCCAATGGGAGGATATGATCACACCGCTGCCCAGCGTCAGCTTATGCATGCGGCGGATATATCTCCATACCACATGTCCAGCGGGAGCAGCTATTATCGTAGGCCACCGAATGGCGAGTCGGATCATGGCTATAGCACGATGACTCCCCATGAGGATAGCTCCGATCAGCAATGCTTTACGCTGGCGGAACCACTTTTGCTGCACGACAAGCGGCACAGCAAATCGGACACCATGTCCATATCCACATCCATATCGAGTCCCACGAATCGACAACAAACCAATACGCATCCGTATTTAAGCAATCCCCCCGTGTCCAAAACAGAGCGCTACAAGCAACAGCAGCAAGCGACACCATCGCCATGTCGTGGTCCAGGTGCAGGTGCAGTTTATGGACAGACTACGCTGCCTCTGGATGCTGAGGAGCCACGTTCTCACTACATCCTGGCGCCGGTGACTGTTCACAGGCATATGGAAACCGCCGAGTCGTAGTCCCAGTTAGTTTGTTAAGTTTCCTTATCCTTAAGACGTCCGCTTGTTTGCCAATTTGTGTATTTTGTACTAGAATTCATGCGGGTGGTTCAACTGCCCCCCCCATTGCATTGGTTTGGGCAGCATTGTATTTTCACAGTGCATGTCAAACCTTTAAGCATTCAAACAATTCACACGTACACAACAAAATGCCAGCCAATATTTAATATTTAAGTCGTTTATATCGTTAATTACTCTGCCATTTTATTATTCGTCGTACACACAGTTTATTGTGTACTGTAATTTATTAGAAAAACAAAAAGTATTATTATTATGCAGATACTTCCAATATTTTTAGCATTTATCGACTATTTGTTAAGCACGAAAACAACTAATTGTACTTATTATCAAGTAACATTATGACACGAAACAACAGTATACTTTTTTGGTAATAGCTATTAAGTCAATACAGTTACTAACTTTCGATTTTAGTAAAATAAAGCATAACTTGTACTATGTTTCCAATAAAATGTTTAATCAAATTGAAATTGTGCTCGACCTTGATCCCGAGCAAATGATCAGCTTTTCCTTCGATCAGCTGTCGACGCGTTAATGAATTTATTTTTACACTAGTTAAAAAAAAATAGATGTCGCTCTGTTCAGAATTCTCAGCAGACATTGTGCAAAAATGTTGCGTATTTATAAATATAAATAAACATAGAGGGTTGTCAGCTTGTGTAGAATGGAAATGGAATAGATTTTTATCATTTAACTTTCTCCCTTCTTTAAATAAATTTCTAGTTGATTGTAAATAACATAACATATTTATGTTTTTCTTTTGTTACTTAAACTTAATTTTCAAAAACTTTTTACCAAACAAAATTAATTATTAAAAATTTATTTAATATGATTCAAGACGCTGAAGAAATTGATTCATATTTTTAAGCTCTTTGCACAGACTTAATTTTAAATATAAAACATTTCATATAATCAATAATAATTTACTTAACCGATTCGCATTCGTTGCATTTCCGTTTATAACCGATACACTGCATGCAGTCGACAACCCTGAACAGAACTTTTTGCTCTATCTCTCGTCTTGTAGTTGCTACCGTTGCATTTGGTTTTCTGGTTTGGTGTACGACGAACGTTGTTGTTTGGGTTCCACTTTCTGCCCAAGAACGTCAAATTTTTACTTCAGCTACTTCTCGGCTATCTGCACTGTCTCCCGCATATTCTTCCTCGCACTTTGAAGTGAGTGTTATTATAGCTTTGGCTTCTTTTCAAGAAAAATAAAAGCAAATAATCTATCTGTTTTTGAAATCTTTTGGATAATGTTCAAATTATGTTGTGCACACAAAACTATTACGTAATGCATTTAAAAGATATAATACGAAAAATGAAAACAGACAATAGTTATGTAAAAAATCATGGGATGTGAACAATTATTGGCAAGATCAATGCCAGTTGGCAGCTGTGAACAACATTGAACGGTTAACGGTTAAACAAATTTTTAAATACTTTTTTTTATATATATTTTTTTTTTAATAATTTATGCACTACCTGTTAGTTTGTGAAGTTGTTCTTAGATGCATTATTGAAATATTAGAATCAATTTCGATTACATCATGAACTGTTAACCTCAACCTCAACCTAAACCTTGTTTTTTGTATATTCCACAGCATCCTCTCTAGACATCATGTTCAAATCTCTGTTCGAGGCCGCGCAGAACTCAACGTTCAAGTCGCCATTCACCAGCGCTAACTGCCAGGCTGCAACGCCCGCCCCCACAACTCCCCTCCTGCCCTCCGCTGTTGGTGATGGAGCATCTCGTCAGTTGACCCCGAATCACAATTTCGCTGCCGCTGCAGTTGCCCAGGGTGGTAAGTTGGAATCGCAGGATTACAGTATAGATCGCTACATACAAGCAAATTGTCCAAATTGGGAGCAAATTAAAAAAAATCTAGTATTATATGAAACCATTTAATTTAATAATCATAATTTGAGTGAAATAATTAATTTGTTTTTTTAAGTTTAAAATTTTACTATTTGATTTCCTTTCTATTTCTTACAGATTCCTGCGAGTTTGGCTCCAATCACTACTTTGTGCTATGTGGCTTGGGTGGTATTATCTCCTGTGGTACTACGCACACCATGGTGGTGCCTCTGGATTTGGTCAAGTGCCGTCTGCAGGTGGATCCCGCCAAGTACAAGAGTGTGGTGAATGGCTTCCGCGTCAGTTTGGCCGAGGAGGGTGTCAGGGGTCTGGCCAAGGGCTGGGCGCCCACTTTTATCGGCTACTCCATGCAGGGTCTGTGCAAATTCGGTCTCTATGAAGTCTTCAAAGTCATGTACACCGATTTCATTGGCGAGGAGAACGCCTTCCTTTATAGAACCGGTCTCTATCTGGCCGCTTCGGCCTCGGCCGAATTCTTTGCCGACATTGCGCTGGCGCCCATGGAGGCGGCCAAGGTCAAGATTCAGACAACTCCCGGATTTGCTAAAACACTGCGTGAGGCGTTGCCCAAGATGACCGCACAGGAGGGCATTTCCGCCTTCTACAAGGGTCTTGTGCCCCTTTGGATGCGACAGATTCCATACACCATGATGAAGTTTGCCTGCTTCGAGCGCACACTGGAGCTGCTGTACAAGTATGTGGTGCCCAAGCCACGTGCCGATTGCAGCAAGGGTGAACAACTGATTGTCACCTTTGCCGCCGGTTACATTGCTGGTGTCTTCTGTGCCATTGTTTCCCATCCCGCTGATACCGTCGTATCCAAGCTGAACCAGGCCAAGGGCGCCAGCGCCCTTGATGTTGCCAAACAATTGGGCTGGGCTGGTGAGTATATTCCCCTAACAATCCATTGTTCTTCATTGTTTAACATTAAATATTATTTTTTCTTTGCAGGCCTGTGGGGAGGTCTGATGCCTAGGATTGTCATGATTGGCACACTGACTGCTGCCCAATGGTTCATCTACGATGCCGTGAAGGTCTTCCTGCGCATGCCACGCCCACCACCACCAGAGATGCCCGAGTCTCTGAAGAAGAAGTTGGGCGTGACTGGTGCGCAGTAATCAGGAGCATAGAAGTTAACCGGTTTAAATTTAGTCCAAACAGAATATTGAACGAATTAACACAAATTGTATAGAAAACAAGATAAATAAAAACACATTAATATAAAAAACACATAATATTTACTTAATGTATTCAAATTAATTAAATTCCCTAGGTTTAGTCTAAAAAATTAATAAAATTATACAATTCATATTTATATGCAGCAAAAACTATAATTTAAAAAGCCGCGCTAAAGGTATGTATGTATGTGTGTGTATTCGTATTGAGCTTTAAACACAGGGCTGCTTGTAATATTGTGAGCTGGTCACCCTAAAAGTCAGCTGTTGTCTGCTGCGCATTTAAAAATAACTGACAACACAAATTATCAAACAAGAAACTATGAAAAAGGAAACAACATTAGTTAATGAAATGTCTACTTTGCTTTTATTTTACAGTAAGTATTAATCATTATGTAAATTTCCTTTTTTTTCTACAGTAAGTATTAATCATAATGTAGCAAGAAATAAGACTTTGTTAATAATTAATTTATCAAATGCAGCGTAGTATAACAATTCATATGTCGCCACCTGCTGTTTGATATATTTTAAAAGACCCTGATCGGACACGTGGAGTATTATATAGCTAAAATTATCTTTTAATCAAGGTTTGCTTTGCTGGAATTCTAAAATCATTAATAAGCTTAATTAATTATAGTGTTACTTGAACTTGATATTCGGAACTTTGCTCACAATTTAAGTTAAGTGTTGGCTAGTAATTGTTAGGCGGTCAACATAACTGTGCAGTGGGCGGAGCAGTTGAAAATGTTGATCCCTTGCCAATAATTTGCTCATCCGTTGTCAAGGTCACGCAACATGCAAATGGTTTTGTTTTATTTTTGATGGAATACGTGACTATTGGGCTCGAGATGCAACCGAGATGCGGCCTATGTGTGTCAGACGAGGGAGGTGGGAAGTTTCAAACGTGCCGGGCATTTTAAATATTTAACGAATATAATGCTAAATTTGATATAAAAATGCGTAAGTTTCAAATTTTGGATTGCAGTATTTAATGCAACTTTGACAAATCATAATGCTGTTAAAGGTGCGTTGTATAAAAAGGGATTCGAGATTTTATTTACAGTTTACTTCTCAATAGGTTTATCTACTGATCGTCACAGTTGTGGCTATCCAGGCTGAGCGTCCGGCGAGAGCTCCCTACGCTGCTTCTGGCTGGCGCCCAGAGGTGCCATTTAATCTACCTGGCGAGTATCTGCCACCACTTGGTTCCAGCATAGAGATCAGCAAGGAGCGAGTCGAACACGCGGGCACTTTTAATGCACCGCAGCCAAACTCGAATTTCTTACCACCTCAATTCGATGTGCCACAACAGGAGCAGCAGGAACAGCCTTTGCCAAGTGCGAATCAAGCAGAGACCGTTAACAGTGATCGGCAGCAAAAGCCGGCATCTCAATATGGAGCTCCAGCTGATGGTGGCTTTAGGATAATCTATCCCGATGAAGATGACTCGGCTTCCTTGACTCAGCCACAGTCAAACATTAAAGAAGGTCGATACTATATCGTATCTCCAGATAATAAACTACAGCGAGTTATTTATCGCACGGTAGATGCAAAAGGCGATGACTTTACGGCACTGCTCAAATATTCATCGGTGGGCGAGTTACAGGATCCGGTTTATAAATATAATTCTCAGGGACAATTGGAGCGTGTGCTGAAGTAAATATTTGAATATTTACACATGAATTTGGTAAATGAATTCACAACTCCAAATATTATAAAAAAAGTGGAATTTATTTGATTAAATGCAAAATTTCTTAAACCAGTGATCCAAGCTTTCTCAAAAAGTCTTCCTCAATTGGTTATCATTTTTTTTCTTTCTTATTATTGAAACCTACAAATCTTTTTTATACAAAAATTCACAACTAAATAAAAATTAAATTATTACTGATTGATTTCAATTTTATCTACACTAAATATATATATTAAAAAATTCAAAACTTTCAAAAAATCCTACAAAGGGAAATCATATTTTTTTGTTACTAATATAAAAGAAGAGCTGAAATAAAATGGTAGACATAATTATCAACATAATTTTAATGAATTAGAATTTCTATAATCCATTTAAAATAAAAAGCTTGCTTCTCTTTTTTTTTTACTTTGTTTTATACAAAAATGCTTCTTTATTCATTATCATTATTTTACACAAAAAATCTCATATGTTTTCGTACACATGATGTTTACATAATTTGCATGTTTCGTGTGTGCTCCAAATGCATTTTTTTTAGTTTTTATAAAGATTCATTAAAATTAAATACAATGCTTATGTATAAGTATGTATGAATGCGTGTGATGGTCATGTTGGTGTTGGTTGTGGTTGTGGTGTGTGTGTGTTTGTGTGTGTCTGTGTGGACTGACACAAAATGAAGGCGCTTAACAAAACAAACGGCAAAAATACAAAGTGAGACATGGGACATGTGAAAGAAGGAACAGTGGATATTGGAACGCGCCTGGCTATGGCAAAATGGCGGCGTTGCACTAAATAAACAGAGAGACTGACAGAGAGAGATAGAGAGAGAGAATAGAAGGAGAGTTGAATACGAGAAGAGTGCATGTCAAACTGTTATCGCCGCGCCAGCACCAAAGTTACAGATACATTTAATACTCTCAGCTAGGTTAGCGATACAACAACGATGTGTATAGTAGACAAGTATAGTTACAGGGTCGACTTAAATTGGAAAAAAACACTAGAAGGTAACGCCTTCAGCACTCTCCTTATTGGTAGCCATTGAACTTGCCCGCCTGCGCATTGCTATCGTAACCACCTGCATTGCGTCCATTGCCGTTGCCGTTGCCATTGCCATTGCCCACCTGCTCATAACGGATGGTTGGACGGTAACCGTTCTGATCAGCCTCATACTCGACAATCTGTTTGCGGCCATCGGGCAACAGGACGTAGTAACGGCCAACGGCGAGATCACCATCACGAGATTCCATGTGTCCAAAGTCATTGCCCGACTCGTAATCCTGCACATCGTATTTGAACTCGTATTTGGCCGGACCGTACTGTTCCTCGTCGCGCTGTCCGTAACCAGCATTGCCACCGCCATAGCCGCCAGCACCGCCGCCATTCTGTCCCTTGAAGATCGCTCCGGTCAAGGCTGGTGCACCATACTGGCTCTGGGGCAGAGGAGCACCATAGCTGTTGCTGGGTGCCGCTCCAGCGCCATTGCCGGCACGCTGTGGCGGCAAGTAGTTGTTGGACGGCGACTGATAGCTTTGTGTGGGTGGCAAATAGTTGTTGGTTGGCGCCTGAGGCGACTGATTGGGCGGCAGATATTGGTTCTGGGGTACTGGTGGCTCCGCTTGCGTCCAGGCGGCCAGGCAGACGAGCAGCGCAATTGTTGTAAAGCACTGCAAAAAGAACAGGAAGAGCATTAAATAATTAAAATTAAAAATCGCAAAGGATTAGCTTATTTATGGTAAGAGCTAGCATATTTATATATGGAAATACTTATATATATTTTCATTGCTTATTGCCATTATTTGGCATTTTCAAGACTAGATTTACAGATTGTTTTTTATTATGAAAATTTATCATTAAGTTGCCATAATTATAAATAGTTGAATTTTACTTTTAACGGCTGATAATTTCCATATTAAAGGAGAGAATGCACTTATAGTTGGTATTAAATAAAATCATTTTTTTTTGAGTGCATGTAACTAATTTGTCAACTATTTGGCTGACATGCAATGAAGAAATTAAAAAAATTAACTGAGCGCAGCAGGCTACAGTTTGGCAGCCATTTAAATTGAGTTGTAAAACATTTAAGCGATATTTTTTTGTTCTTTTGTTTGTTTTAGTTTATATCACATTTTATTAGATTACTATGACGGACTCGGAGGAGATCGCCTGGATACCTTGGTTCTGCAAGCAGCGCGGACACGAGTTCTTCTGCGAGGTGGACGAGGACTACATACAGGATAAGTTCAATTTAAGCTTTCTCGACTCGAATGTGAGCAACTATCGACGGGCATTGGAGGTTATACTGGATCTGGACACGGGCTCCGGCACGGATGCGCCGACAGAGGCTGAGCTGGAGCATTGTGCCGAGAAGTTGTACGGTCTTATACACGCTCGCTTCATTCTAACCAATCGTGGCATTGATCTGATGATGGAGAAGTATCAGAAGGGCCTTTTTGGCTACTGTCCACGGGTCTTTTGCCAACGACAGCCAGTGCTGCCCATCGGCCTGAGCGACAATCCCGGCGAGGATATGGTGCGTGTCTTTTGTCCCAAGTGCAATGATGTCTATCTGCCCAAATCGGCAAGACATTCAGCCATAGATGGCGCCTTCTTTGGCACCGGATTTCCCCACATGTTCTTCATGGTGAGACCCGAAGCGAGACCCAAAAGAGCCAAGCAGAAGTTTGTGCCAAGGTGTGTGTAAGTATGACTGACGATAATAAACACTCTTCTTCTTTCTAAAACTATGGCAATTACATTGTGCTCTACTTAAACTATAACTCTTATTCAAGATTGTATGGCTTCAAGATCCATCAGATGGCACATCGATCGCCCAACGATCTCAACTCCTATCTTTATAAGGAACAGCAGCCACCTGATGTCGATAGTCAATAGTTGTTTCTTGATACAACAAATGGTTCCATCTTGCTTTCAAAATTTTTGATCCCATGACTAAATTATATGTATACATTATTTTGTCACTATCTTACACATATTTCTCGTTCTCAAGTATCTTATTAACATCAAAATCATAATAAGCCATGCTGCACATGGTTTATAAATATTGTGATAATTACTTATGATGCTTTTGTTTTGTTTATTTTAGTCGTGTAATATGCAAATCTATGGAAATTGGGTCGTCGGGCAAAGTGAAGGGCCTCTCAGGTGACTAAGCGTGTTGTAGCAGTCAGCATGTTATAGCTGACAGCTTTTGGTACGCTTTAAACAAATGACTTAGGCAACGAACTTATGGACTGTGGGAATTTTCAGTTTACTTCCTTTTTAGTTGGCAGGGGGTAACTTTTTTGCTATAAAATGTTTAGCGCTTCACACACAAAACTTCTGTACACCAATTACGCAACTTTTTGTACTGCGAGCGCAAGACCTTCAGTGACTTTCACGCTTCAATGACTTTCAAACTTTGTTGGCTCTCTTTGTCGCTTAGTCGCTTTGTCTATCGTTCCTTGCTAATCTCTTCTACACATCCATATTTGGGCATGGATTCATCCGTTAGTTGAAAGTACTAGACTCTTAATTTATGCATTGCAACATGACAAAAACAGCTGCGCAGCCAATGGCTAACTTGAAATCTTATCTTTATATTTTCTTGTTTTTATATGCTTAAATAGTTTACTAATTTATTTATGTTGAGGCGTCACCAGCTGTTAATTTAAACAGCAGCCGCTTTATATTTTTGGCAAGACAAATTTTAATAAGATATTTATGATGATTTGATAATTGTATGCGGGTTGGCTGTGAATTTCATTGATTAATTGTGCTTTTGAACTTGACTCTTTTTTCTTTCTAAGTATTTTGGCTAAACATTTGATGATTTATGAAATCAATTTTTAGTTTATTTATAGGAATTCAAATTAATATCAGGTTATTTAGAAAATTCACTTGGAATTACAAAATAAATTTGAATTCTATTGCTAAATTGTTAAAAATAATTGTAAATAAAACTCTCTATGAATGAACAGAGAGATATTTTTAAAATTGAGCTGGAACTAGAATTCTTTTAAATTTTTGAAATCAACAAATATCTAATCCTTGATAAATTCTGTATTTCCTGCAGCTTTTAGTTGTATTATTTTTCTTTTTATCTTTACACATCCTCTTTTTTTGCTTGGCAGGACACAACACTTTGCACTGACAGTTCATATGCTTAGCATATTGGATAAATCATATTTTATTTTATATAAATTTTCTGTTGCTGTTCTTGTTGTTATTGTATACCTTCATTTTGTGTAGTCACTTGCTTGGGTTTAGTACAAAACACACACGAAACTTTTACTGCAAACTCGGCAACAGTAGCGAAGTTTTGACTGGGATTAAAGTTGGTTTGTTGATTGGTTGATGTTCTTCTTGCGAAGATGGTTGACTTGATTGTGATACTGAAACAATTTCGTAGGCCAGTATTTATATTTGAAAATCTACTGCATTTGCCATCCGCAGTTAGCGTAGACGTCGACGTCGCCAGCAGCGGCAGAAGCAACAAAAATAGCGCGCCAAAATTTCGTATAATTTCGGTTTTTTTTTTTTTGAGATTTCAAAGAGCGCGAGCATCAAAGTAAGTAGCAATGCAAAGCAACAGACAAAAAAACATTACAAAATAATGCAAAGGCAACAACAGTAGGTACAATAGCTACAAATACAACAACAAGCAACAACGAGTGCTCTCCGCTCAGTTCAGCTCGTGAGCAGATCCAAGCAGATGCGAAGCAGTCGCTTTAGTGTTATAGTAAACTAGTTACTTTTAAATTGAAGCGCCAAAGATTTGACGACTCAGCGAAGCCGAAGACGACGATGACGACGACGACAACGATGACGATGGGAAGCGAAGATGAGCGCGCCACATTCAAATAAATGAGCAGCGGGGGAGTATTACGCTCCTGGGATGCATTTACCTGTACCTATACCTGTACCCCTATGCCATAAACATTTGCTGATGTGTGCTATTGTTGTTGTTGTTGTCATGTAATAGCAAAAACACTTATTTGTAATGGGATTAGTCATGCAGCTGACGGCGGCAGCAACAACAAGAGTGTGAGCATCAGCAGCGGCAGCGGCAGCGGCAACGGCAACGGCATCGACGTCCGCATCGGAGCGAGGGCCGTAGGTGAGCGGAATTGGGTCTGCCACTGGTTGTTGTTGCTGCTCCACGCATCTTCATTGCGGCTCTCAGTCAGTCGGCAGTCGTGTGGCAGTCGCCACAGCAGCAGCAGCCCCATTCAAAACGAAAGACTTAAGGCACAAACTTGCGCATGCGATTGCCAAAGACAACAAAAAACTTATTAAATACAAGAATTCTACAAAACAAATTTTTTTTTGCTTAACATTCATCTTGTTTATGCTCCGCAATTTGACAACAAATTAGCTACAGCTATGTGCCAGTGTGTCTCTGTGTGTGTGTGTGTTTGGGCGTGAGAGTTTTTCGCGTTTTGTTTTTGATCTTTAATCTTGGCGCAAAAATTTAATGATTCCACTAGAGGAGGCGGTCTGAGAGATTTGTAGCAAACAAATGATCAGATGCTGACATGGATTAGGCCTGTTATGTGCAATTGAAATGTGAACATTGCCGTTGGAAAAATTTAAGTGCTGGGATAGAATGTTGAATGCATTTGCCGGGGGCAAACTGTGAAAATTACTAAATAAATTCCTACTTAATTAAGATAGTTGTAAAAAAGATACTTAATTATTAATGACAGAGATGCGATTGTTGAATTTGAAGACTTTTGAAATACGAATCGAGAAATAAATTATGGGAATACAACAAGAATATGTAACATTTTTTTCTTTATAACATTACAAATAATGTAATGTGTTTGCATTCCAAAATATTGTACAGATAGTCACTAGAGAAATTGCTCCTTTTTAAAAATTGGTCACATTTGATCATTTCGTATTTTCATTTTAAAAGGCAAAAAGCATTTAATTTGTCATGTTATAAAATGTACAAAATCATATGCCTTTTAAAAAGGGGCTGCAATTCATAATGCAAAATTAGACTTTTAAGTGAGGTGTGGAAATTCGCATTGAAGGTCATTATTTTTATTATTTATTAGCCATAAAAACAATAGAAAGACATAATGATCACTTCAGAAATTGTAACAAATTCAAATAAAGCTCATTGTACTCATGCTTGTATTCGAATAGTATTATTATTGCCTTATTTATTCAACGGGTGGGCGTAGCATTATCACGATCTGCAAATACTTTGAATGCCGTTAAGTTTGCAAATTGTCTTGTTATTTTTTCTCCCTTCGTTTTCCTCATCGTTTTTTTAATGCAAAACCCATTATTGACATTTTGGCAATATTGTTTTTTTTTCCTTACCATTGATCTCGGCACGAGCTGGCTGACTTTCACATTTTATTGCTGAGCAATGAGGTAATAATTATGGTCCATATTATTGGAAGGAAGTGGCACATTTTGAATGACCCATGACTCCCAAGTTAACAAAAAAATATAAAAACATAATTCCATTTGCGATGCAGACATGTCGAATCTATTTGAAGGAAAGCCATAATAACAGAAATGTTGAATGAATAATTCAAGGCTTATTTATTAAAAGCTTAGGAAATGTCAGACACTGACATAGAGCTTCAAAATGTAGAGTCTACTCGTACCTCGTATTTCGTACTTCATCAATGTTGACCTAAAGAAATTGCAAGTAATACCATGACCTTGTCTATGCCTAAAATTCGATGATAATAAAACACTTAAAACAATGCTAAAATGTATAACTACAGTTATAAGCCGAATTAATGCTGCAAACATATTTGAGAGGATTTAGAATGCTCTAGGTGGGTGTGCTGCACTAACAGATACCCTCTGTGCTGTAGTTCTACCTTACTGAATTTATTCATAATTCAAAATATACGATATCAAACAGGATATAAAAAGAACTATAAAAAATATAATAATTAAAAATATAAAGCAAACTTAAAGTTTATGTGGCATACAAGAACATAGTCATAATTTAAATAGCTTATACCTTACAATTATTGTACTAAATATAGGCTCAGATGTGAGTCTTTCCGTTCCTATAATTCATTATTTTTCACGCATTTATAATGACTTTAAAAATGGGGTAATAAAACTCATATTTGGTTGAACTAAAAATAAAAACATTAAGCTGCAGGCAAAATTATATTCAATAACAGTCAAGAGCAACCAAATGCAAGCATTTGTGTAATCATTTATGTGCACATTAAAAAATCATTTAATTTCCTGCATATTTTATAATAACAAATAACGCATTTTACCGGCTAATTTACATTGAACATGCCCCAAAAGCTGATGGCACTGGGAACACCCCCGTTTCCCCCCTCCCGCCAGTTAGCTGATGATGATGCGCCAAGTCCAATTCCAAGATGAGTTGAAATTGTAATTTCTGTTTGAGTTTAGAGAGGTTACCTTGAAGTACACACTTGTTGTGTGTGTGCGTGTGTGTGTGTGATTTTGTAGTGTTTACTTTGTAACCTAGAACAACTGACGAGTGGAACATATAATTTAAATTAAACTACAATAATTTTTGATGCAATGCCCGCACACTGCGACCGTCTGAGCTTTAAATCAATTAAGGCATTTCGATGTAAATTGCGGCGCACTTCAATGTGGATGATGATAATGATGATGATGATGATTTGACGCTAGGGGCAACAGCAGGGGAAATCTGAGAAAAAAAATACCACAGATTTTCTATAGCTCTAATATTCGTTTACAAGGGCACACATACTTACATACACATCTTCCACAAATGAGTCTCTTCTTATTTAAGAGGTGGAGTCACATGCGGTAAGTACGAGATCCATGTCATCCATCAACTCATCCATTGTTTTGATCTCACATCAATCTCTCAATGTTGTCTCTCTAGGCGTGTCAGAGCCCATTCTTAATGAACTGAGTCGTTATAGCCCTGTTCGTCTATTGAAAAAACGAATTTATGGAATAAAATTACATTTTCCAATTTTGATACAGAATCAAATTAGAGCACAAAAAATTATCAAAATGATACTCCGCATGAAAATCGGTCATTTTTACGCAAAGTTATAATGGTCACTAGAGCAAAGAAAGGTATGCAAAATATGGACAGTGTGGGCCAAAAAAATACATTTTCCAATTTTAATGCAGAATAAAAATAGAGGCCAAATAATGATCAAAATGATATTCCGCAAGAAAATCGGTTAAGATTTGACAAAGTTATGACAGTTTGAAATTTTCGATAAATTGACTCAGCTCTGGTCACTAGAGTAAAGAAAGGTATGGAAAAAAATGGACAGTGTGGGCCAAAAAATTACATTTTCCAATTTTAATGCAGAATGAAAATAGAGGCCAAATAATGATCAAAATGATATTCCTCATGAAAATCGGCTAATTTTTGCCAAAGTTATGACAGTTTGAAATTTTCGATAAATTGACTCAGCTCTGGTCACTAGAGTAAAGAAAGGTATGGAAAAAATGGACAGTGTGGGCCAAAAAAATACATTTTCCAATTTTAATGCAGAATGAAAATAGAGGCCAAATAATGATCAAAATGATATTCCGCATGAAAATCGGCTAAGTTTTGCCAAAGTTATGACAGTTTGAAATTTTCGATAAATTGACTCAGCTCTGGTCACTAGAGTAATGAAAGGTATGGGAAAAATTGACAGTGTGGGCCAAAAAAATACATTTTCCAATTTTAATGCAGAATAAAAATAGGGGCCAAATAATGATCAAAATGATATTCCGCATGAAAATCGGCTAAGTTTTGCCAAAGTTATGACAGTTTGAAATTTTCGATAAATTGACTCAGCTCTGGTCACTAGAGTAAAGAAAGGTGTGGAAAAAATGGACAGTGTGGGCCAAAAAAATACATTTTTCAATTTTAATGCAGAATGAAAATAGAGGCCAAATAATGATCAAAATGATATTCCGCAAGAAAATCGGTTAAGATTTGACAAAGTTATGACAGTTTGAAATTTTCGATAAGTTGACTCAGCTCTGGTCACTAGAGTAAAGAAAGGTATGGAAAAATGGACAGTGTGGGCTAAAAAAATACATTTTTCAATTTTAATGCAGAATGAAAATAGAGGCCAAATAATGATCAAAATGATATTCCGCAAGAAAATCGGTAAAGATTTAACAAAGTTATGACAGTTTGAAATTTTCGATAAGTTGACTCAGCTCTGGTCACTAGAGTAAAGAAAGGTATGGAAAAATGGACAGTGTGGGCTAAAAAAATACATTTTTCAATTTTAATGCAGAATGAAAATAGAGGCCAAATAATGATCAAAATGATATTCCGCAAGAAAATCGGTTAAGATTTAACAAAGTTATGACAGTTTGAAATTTGCGATAAGTTGACTCAGCTCTGGTCACTAGAGTAAAGAAAGGTATGGAAAAAATGGACAGTGTGGGCCAAAAAAATACATTTTCCAATTTTAATGCAGAATGAAAATAGAGGCCAAATAATGATCAAAATGATATTCCTCATGAAAATCGGCTAATTTTTACCAAAGTTATGACAGTTTGAAATTTTCGATAATTTGACTCAGCTCTAGTTTACGAACACTGATACTTTATTGATTTACAAAAACTAGAAGATAAATTTACGATTTCATGATTTGGGTGCTATCAAAGAATCTATCTCAACTGCGCCAATAAGAGGCCGACTTCGAAGTCTGTCAGAATCTTAAAGCCGTTAGAATCGGAAATGCCAACGGCCATTTGATGAGCAGCGATTGAATTAT
Organism: Drosophila innubila; assembly: GCF_004354385.1. Taxonomy (NCBI): domain Eukaryota; kingdom Metazoa; phylum Arthropoda; class Insecta; order Diptera; family Drosophilidae; genus Drosophila; species Drosophila innubila. The sequence goes on from NW_022995374.1 coordinate 7,107,975, forward strand.
TAGCACAGGACAACTTGATGGTCTGGAGGGCCAGAGAAATGGCAGATTCCAAGACAATCGCTTCAGAATGATGTTCTTTCAGATAAGCATTAGATGCCTCGGCATTGCGACCAATAGCAACGGCCTTAAGGGCCTCAAAGCTACCGGTACAAGTCATCTTATAGAGATGGGCACGATTTCTTTGCCAGCCGGCAATTAGAAGTGCAATACCAAAAGGTCGCACAGCACTAGACTGTGTATATTGCTGTATATTGGCACCTAGCTCTTGCAGTAATACTTTTAGCGGTATTGTGTCATCATGAGCCACCATATATCCTGTTGCTATCTTCGTAGCCAGCCTAGACAACTGTCGAAAGTCAGCTTCAATACCGGAATAGACCATTCCAAGACATTCGTTTAGTTTTGCCATTTTAAATACGGAATCACTTTCAATCAGGCTATTGCTTAGTTTCTTCTCGCTTACAATGACGACGCCATTTTCGGCTATAATTCCCACAGTTGGTTCACCATTGGATGCACAAATATTGGCATAATCCACTTGCAGGATTCTTCCTGCTCTACTAAGTGATTTACGGACTGCGGCGGGACTTTGATTACGACGTTCTTCATGTTGCATCTCATCAGGTTCTTGAAAATCCATTTTCTCATCAGTGTCACTACTCTCTGATTCTGGGCCATTTTCTTCTTCGTCACTACTGTCTCCTTCTTCAGAACTCTCTTCACATTCTTCGTCTTCTTCTTTACCTGAACCACTGCTCATTGTAAAAATTATTTAGAATTTGTTGAATGTGAATTGTGTTGTCGATATGTAGTTTTCGTCTTAATTCTGATCGATTCTGTGTTGTACTTTTTGAGTTCTAATTATTAGGCCTACTACAAAAATCAATATTGAATTACAACTGGTTTATAAGCTAAATTTCAGCCTCGTAGCTTCCTAAGTTTCAGAGATATGACTCAGGTCAAAGAATCAAAATTTCCCTGTTTTATGCAGTCCATTGTAAATTCAAATTATGACTATTCACATTATGACAACTTTCAGGTGAATCCAAAAAGTGATTTAAAGTGGGAATTGACCCTTGTTCTTGTTATTTACAAGTAACCAAAAATGTTGAGCGTAGTGTAAATAAGTTGTTAGTAGAGTCATATATTCTTTTTCCACTTAATGGCGTACCCAAGTTGGTAATGCTTGTAGAACAGTTAAATCATAGTCATGCACTCGATGCTAAAGATGATGTTATTGAGAGTGTTGTGCTGTGTTGTATAGTGTTGGATGGATGCATGTGTATTCTGACAACATTCTTAAGTTTTGTGTTTGAAGGTCGATGCTGGCTTTTGGCAGAATCAGAGTAAAAGCTGCTCGACTTGAGTGCCTGGACCTCTGGCATTTTGAGCTGATTTTCAGTTTGATGGTTGTCGCAACCGATGCTGTTGATGCAGTTAAAACTGTTGATGCCGTCGATGATGATGCAGCCAAGTCGTAAAACGCAGCGCATTGAGCTTCATAAAGTAATTACATGTACGGTGCTTGGAGTGGCAAATGCAACTGCAAAATTAGTTGCTTAAGTGCTCGGCATCGACTCGCTGTGGCAATAATTAAAATTTGTGCACATCAATTTGAAGTTGAAAGCCAGAACAATTTGGTTTAGTGACGGGGGTAGCACATCTATTGACAGTTCATCAGTTTGTCGGTTCGTCGGCGATGATTGATGTGGCATAGAGAATAGTGAATAAAGAACAGAGAATACAGAGAATACAATATTTTGTGAGGTGACAACGGTACTTCCATGTACCCAACACCAAAACACTGCAATTTGTGAACGCCTCAGAATTATTTATGGCCAAGTCAACTCATAAAAATAGTTCCCACTGAACAAACAAACCAAAAACAACAACAGAAACAAAAACAAAAACAACAGAGGCAAGTTGGTAACTCATTTGGCCAGTCGAGTTAGCTAAATTGAAATGATTATGTTTTTTTTTTGGGCTGCCTTTGTTGCAGCCTAATGCTGATGCTGATGTTGTGCAACATCTGAGGCCGCAACAACTTGAGCAACATTAGAAGGTAGGCGATGTTGCTACCATTGTTGCTGCTGTTGTTGCTGCTGTTGTTGCTGTTACTGTTGCCACTTTGCCACATTTGTTGTTGCTGCCACTTGAGCTGGCGTCTTGTGCGTTTTACGTTCAGGAAACCTAATTGAATTTCGCCTTTTGCTTAGCAATTTGTTCATTTTCTTTGGTTTTGCAGTTCAATGAATGGTCCATTGTCTTGGCCGTGATGGCAAGTTCTGCACAGTTAATCCGCTTGGCCAAGCACACACACACACACAGAGCGACACACACACGTGTTTGCTTGCTGGAAACTTGACGCCACTTGGAAGAACAACTTGAACTCCAGAGCCAAAGCAATGTGTGTACTACATCCTACTTGCCACATTGCGTGGGGGTCGAATTTTTAATTTGATTGGCAGTTTACGGCCTACCCACATCCATGACGCTTCAAAGCACCAAAATAAATCAGCTAGAGATGCTCATGTGCTCAGATTGGAGTACAAATAAATGTATAAATAATTATTACGATACTTGCGTCAGTCATTAATATATTTATTGATAAACACTTTGCTCTGTGCTCTAACGCACAAAAAAAAAAAATAGATACCACTTCCGCCTCTGACGTAAACGTAGACAAAAGATCATCCAAATCGAATACCAAAGATGACTATGAATATGAATATGAGTACGAGTACTCGCTCGATTCCAACTCTCAAGCTATGCTTTGTCTGTACTTAAAAAAGGTTATGTTGCTAACCATAAACCACAACGGCCTCATCCTTAGCACATTGACATTGAAAACAACAACGCAGACAACGCTTACGTTGACGCAGACGCAGACGACGACGTCGACGTCGACAGCATAGGCCATACAAATTTCATTATTTTTTGTACTTCAATTGTATTGAACCTTTTGTCGAGCACAGTGCTTGAAAGCCCATTAATTCGAGATGAAATCGATATGTGAAGAATTTAAGTGTGAAAAGCGAAAGTTTTTATTAATAAATACAAAAAGATAAAGAAATTTAAATTTATAGAATTATTAACACATATTTTGAATTGAAAGACAAATATACATAATAAATATCTAACAGTATCAGTGGTGCAAGATCTGAAGCTAACATTAATTAGTCAAATTTTTAAGCGCATTATTACTCTCGAAATTTTTTTTTAAAACTCCAATAAAGCCTTGAAAAATATTTGCTTGAAGTTGTGCGTAAAATAAGATAATTATTTTTAGTATTTAAGTTGTGCGTTAATAAAATGTATCTAAAAAAATAAATTTTTATGCATTAAAACTTTATATTCACACATATTTTCTACTTAATTTGCTACTTTGTTAATCGTCTTGTTAAAGACTTGTCCCAAATAATCCTAAAGTAAAACTTGATTAGCTCAAACTGTAACACAATAAATACTTAGTTAAAAGCCGATAGTTTGGTGTTTAAATCAGGGACCGTAATCATTATAAGTTATATAATAAAAATTACTTAGTAATGATTATATTTTAATTTTTAACAATTTTGTTTAGTGATAATAATTATTTTTGAGTAATTTTATAAAACTTAATCCGTAATCATTATTTTTGATAAGAAAAAAAATAAAACTCAAAAATAATGATTATTTATGATTTTTACTTTTTTCTTCACTGATAATAATTATTTTTGAGTAATTTTATAAAACTTAGACCGTAATTATTATTTTTGATCAAAAAAAAATAAAACTCAAGAATAATGATTATTTATGATTTTTATTCTTTTCGCTCAAAATAAAACTCAACATTTAATTAAAGCATTTACTATTGTACATGTATATATTTAAAGTAATTGAAAATACGTCATTACAAATAACAGCATCCTATCGACAACAGCAATTGCAATTGCAATACCTGTTATGTGTTAATAACAAGTAAAAGATAAGGAGAGCTACTCATAGTCGCAACGAAGGGGGTATTACGAAGAGATCCGTAGTTCGACTGCGCTTGACTACGCTCATGCGTTTGTTTAATCTATTTTAAGAAGTGCTTATTGTATGCTGCAATCGTTTATGCATTGACACATATTTTTTGGTGATCATTCTTAATCGCTTATCAGGATGGGTCGCAAGCGTAATTGTGTTCTGCGCAATTATTTTACATTCCAAGTGGAAAGTAATGTTTCGGAGTGTAAAATATGCAAAGTGACATTCAGTGGCAACTATTTGAATAAAGAATAAGAATATAAGAATAAAAATCATTTGAAATATATAATAAATAAATTATTTAATTTTTTTTTTAAAAATTTTAGAAAAAAAAAATTATGCTAGGAGGTAGCTTTATATTCCATTTATAATAATAAAAAATAATATTGGCAAAATATTTAACCCAGAGGCCGTAAGTTTCTGTTGAGTTTTATTTTGAGCGAAAAAAATAAAAATCATAAATAATCATTATTTTTGAGTTTTATTTTTTTTCGATCAAAAATAATGATTACGGTTTAAGTTTTATAAAATTACTCAAAAATAATAATTATCATTGAAGAAAAACGTAAAAATCATAAATTTAAAAATCATGACGGAAACGCAGAGATTAAGAAAAAATAAAGATTTTGGTGTAAACCATTTTTTTCTAGGTTCACTAGAAGTGTGTGATTTTTTTAGTTAAAAAAATAAAAATAATCATTATTTGCGGTCCCTGGTTTAAATATTTAATTGTTCGGCATGATTAATTAGTAGTCTGTCATTATTCGATTCCACTTTTAAGCAATTCGTTTCTTTTGCTCTTCAAGTGGCATTTGGCAATTCAACATTCCATTTGAGACCCACAGTGCAGAAGCTGCGGGCTCGATTTCGTATGTAAACTGTTTATAAAACAATTAACAAATTATAATTAACAAATTGAGAAAAAAATGCAACTACTTTTTGTTGTTGTTGCTTGATACTTTATGTGCTCAAATTGAAAGTGCAAAGTCGCTGCTCCGAGCCAAGTTCCAACTATTGTTATTGTTGTGGCCTAAAAAAAAAAGGCACTTTCGATTTTTCCTCAAGAGATACAATGATTGTGCAAGAGTTGTGAGAGCCAGTGAGTCAGTGAGTCAGTGGATCCAGCCTGATCGTCTCCAGCTTTTGGATAATAGAACACGTCTCGTTATGCGCATTAACAAAGTTTGAATCGGTTGAAGATTGTGGGACGCTTGAAGATTCGTGTCATTTGCATACGAGCACCGATAATCGCTTGTGGATCAACCTGGTCCAGTCACTTGGCCCGTTTGGCTTGTTGGCTTCTTGGCTTGTTGGTTTCTTGGCGAGGTTGCCATTATCACGAAAGCAATTTGCTGTTACGTCTGTGAAGACAAGTGCCGATCAATCATTATCATCAACGGCTGCCACAAATGGTGGCAAATGTCAAGGCACATCCTTCCAATGCACTTACTTTTTACCATAGAATGCCATACAATCTATCGCACTTGATCATTATGATCTCAGCATCAGGTTGTATATAAATTGTTGTATTTGACATGACACAAAATGCTGCTGGGCATTATTATGAGCTGGAATTGTGTGTTTACACGATGATTATTTTAATGATAATATGGTTGAACTTGGAAAGACAAATTGTTTGATTAAGAGATTGCATTTGGCAATCTTATCTTATTTTGTCAGTTGTCTTTGTTTTTAAACTTGTATTGCTTTAAAAATGTAAGCAGCCAATACTGTCGTTCTGTGGAACAGATCTTCTGATTAAGTTGGATGATAGATAACAAAATAGATACGTTAAATTAAACGTTAATTTAATACAAAATACCCTTTTACTTATTTTTTAAGTAACAAATATATAAACAGCTAGTACAATTAAATGATTAAATGCTTGCATTACTTTATAATATATATTTTTTTTAAAGAATTACAAAAAATTACTCAAGATTATCCTTCTCACATATAAAATTAAATTTCTTTGCACAGTTATTATCATTCATTGCCCACTTTGAACCGTATTTGATCAATTCAACACAATTTTCGTTATCTTCTCTGTCATTAGGTTCGTTGAAATGCCAGTTCAAATAACCTGCCTCCTGTCCAGAAGAGAGCAATTTGTAGACACCCTCATTGCCAAGATCATTGATGTCCAACCAGTAGGGGCCCTTGGTTAATTTTTCACTGACTGCTTTCCATTCATCCTCACTTTGAAGACCAGCTAAATTTCCACCCAACTCACGACATTTATGAGCTGCTTCGAACCAGTTGACACCTTCCGAGTCATCAATGTAGTAATATTTTGATCCAATTTTCTCAAATGTCGGCAATTGTTTTTCTTGTATTGCCGTAACTGTTTTACGTAAGTCCTCTACCTTTTCTTCGAGCTTACCAAACTTTTCTCCATTTTCAACAAACATTTCTTCCAGCTTCTCAAACTTTTCGACCACTTTTTCAAGCTTTTCTTCTTCCGTTTTATTAGAATCTTCAGTAGAATCCTCAGTAGAGCCTTCAATAGAAGCTTCTTTAATTTCGAAGAGCAAATGAGCTGCAGCTTCATCTTCCGGTAAGACCATAACTTCATAAGGTTCCTGTATTAAATTTTCCTTTAAATTTAATTTAAAATTTAGACTGATAACTAAGACGAACTTACGAAACTCGTAGGAATGCCCCCGAGCTTGAAAAGTGGACTATGCATCTCCATCATTTCGTGAATATCCGGACGCATTAGCACACCCTACAATAATTTCCACTTTATACCTCAATTTCAAGTTGATTAGATTTCACTTACAGCTTTATTCTTTTGCACTGCAAGAATTGCGACGAGAAATCCAAATAAAATTATTTTCATTTTGTTTTATTCAACGAATCTGTTAATCTCAAGGGATTAAAACCAACTGCATTCCATTCTAGGGAGAATCAATAATTTATATACCTGTTACACATTGCAATTATCAGAATATAATCATCAGTGTGAAAATTTCCCGTTTGCAAAACGAATGTTGTTTTGAACTAGGGCTTGACCTATGTCAAAAATGTTAGAGCGTTGGAAATTATCAGCTCTATTTCCATGCAACTCAGTACAGTGCTTATCAGCTCTAGTTAAATGAGAAAAATACAGATTTTGTATATTGTAATATATATTATTCACAATACGGAGAAGCCTCCTTCTCCCTGATAACGAGCTCAATATACTCTAAATATTTTTTTATTAATTCCCTCTGTTTTTTTTTAATGTTAATTTATTTATACATTTTATTTTTCTTCAATTTTTTTAGTAGCTGTTTTTTTTTTCTAATTTCCAATTCCAAGCTCAGGGTTTGACACTTTGCCTTTCTTTTGAGGCATTCGAATTATTTGCACCGTCGGAGATCGCGCGCCCTCATCAGTTATTATTGTTATGGCCATTGTAGCACAAAATTAATAACTTGGCCTCAAACTCAAGTGCCAATACTCGATTAAAATGTATCTGTCAGATACTTTCAAGCGATTAGTTTTTTGTATTTTTTAATTTTCATTTTTTTGCTCGAAATCTGCGATAACAGTTCAAAGTTTGTATGCATTATTGTTGCGATTAACCTTGAGATCAAATACAATTATATATTTTATAATGTGCATGCCCCATTCTTCCACTTTGTTTATAATTTTTAATTATGGAATTTTTATACATTTATCAAAAATATTTTAAGACTATAATAATAAAAATAATTTCATGGGTCTTGCCAATGCTATTTCTTCATTTCTACTTCTCTTCCTATGCCCTATAATTTTGAAAAATTTATAAATTTATCAAAAAATTGTATACACACTATTTTTCTATATATTTAGGAAATTCTTACCTGTTTCGTTTATCAAAACGAATGCTAAAATTTTTAAATATATTTAGCCAATTTTAAAAACTAAACATTTTATTTTTTATCAAATATTTTTGACCTTAAAATAACTATTTATTTAAAGTAGGCGATTTTGTTAGTTTCCAGAGTATCTTCAAGTCCAGTATACTCGGTCAATGAGCTCGTAGTGACTTGTCATAATTTTAGACAAATTTGTGATACATTTGGTGGCATAAATCAAACGCATAGTTGCTGCTTCCTTGAAGATGATACGGAATGAGGCTGATGAGGACGATAGTGGGAGATGAGAAAAGGGAGATTGAAGATGGAAGTTGCGAGTTGCGAGTTGCAAGTTGGGAATATGTTGTAACGCACTGTTGTCGATGTTGTTGTTGTATCTAGTCGCATCACGATTTGTTGGCCAAAATTTATGTTTCTTCTTCTGATGTAATAATAATCATGTGCTCAAGCTCAGGCTTAAGCTTAAGCCTAGGCGACAGGTGAAAAATTGTTACAATTTGATGGTTTCGGCTGTTGCTGCAACGTGATGCAGCAGTTGCAAGGTGGCATCGCTAGACGGTGCGATCGGTGGATTGGCGGATCGGTGGATCGGTGGGTTGCTGGGTTAGTGGGATGTGCTTGGAGGCATTAGTTTTATTTTTATGTGACACTAAATTGTGTTTTATTGTTGCTATACAATTTTTTTTAGAATGTGCTTTTTGTGTTTTATTTTCCAAAGTAATTATATATGCACGTATTCGATGGATATCATGATTTATAGTCGTGGATTTATAGTTATAGTTATTGATGCTGTTGCCTCGAGCATTGTGAGATTATAAAACTGCAAATTTAGTTCAAGAATTTCAATTAAATAATTTAAAAGAGCGGTTGAAATTTATGATTACGATTTTGTAACAATAAACACTTTATATTAGTTTAATTTCTACTGATTTTTATAAGCTTTTGATTAAATGTTAAAACTAAGTGCATATACATGTCAAGTTTTTTGTTCTCAAAAAACTCCAGCTGCAATTTCAATGCAAGATTCAGGTTCGATTTCAGTCTGAAGGTCGCTGCAGTCTGGGCCTGACACTCCATCAAGCTGACCTCTTAACCCCATAAACCTCAACTTGAAATCCTAAACTTGTTAGCTACTGTATGCGAATTGTTTAACAATGTTTGCCTTTTGTCTGTCAGAACAATAAAAGGCGCTTTTCAGAAAAACTTGAGCGTTCTTGTTCTTGGCTAAGATTTTCCCCTTCAGCCTCGTAATAAGTATACGATATGCATAGTATGTCCAAGTGTATTTGTATCTTTAAGATGCCAAATGTAACCCAAATTTGTTGTTGTGGCTGTTGTGGCTGTGGCTGTGGCTGTTGGGGCGCCGCTGAAGTGGCATGCCACCAAAAAAGAACTGCGACTCATTTGAAAGTATCTACGAAACATTGACTGCAACTTTGGCTTTGTCTTGCAGTTCGACTAGTAATCAAAAGTCGGGGACTCCACTTTAAATTGCTGCAACACGCAAAGAAAAAAAAAATCAGAAAAAATGCCGAAGCAGATTAATTATGACTCGAGGAGGAGATGGAGGAGGCAACATTGCAGGAGGAGGCATCTCTGGGTGAATGTGTTGATGGCTTTGGACTAAGTTGACTTGACTTGAGTTTATTTTTATTTTGTATGTTTTTTTTTTTTTTTTTGATTATTTTTATTTTGTTTGTTGGCGTTGTTGTTGTTTTATTGGAGGGCGGCAAGCTGCGGCAACGTTTTTTCAAGTGTTTGACATATGATTTTCAGCTTGAAAACAGTTTTCGAGTTTCCAGTTTGAGTTTGCAGAATTTTCGTAATGATGAGCGCATTAAAATATTTATTTACTATGAATATGAGCACGTATAGTATAGTATGTGCCGTGCCGATAAATACATACGCTTAGTTAGACGCTGGTGATTGCGAAAAGTCTTTTGCGAATTCTTTCACAACTCTGCCACAAGTGGCAGCTTGACGTTTCTTCCACCTGCTGCTGCCGCTGTCGCTGCCTCAGCCGAAACTGACAATAAAAGACATAAAAATCAATGAGCATAAATAAGATTAGAGCGTTTTCGATCTCTGTTAATATTCGGCACTAAATAGCACTTTAATTGGCACCACAGAACAATGCCACAGTTCCCTTGTCCCACTCCCTCCTCCCCTCTCCCGCTCACACTTTGGCACATCATTGCAGGAGGAGCTGCATCAGCTCCATCCAAGCCATTGGCACATCTTTGGCACATAATTGTTGCCATGATGTGGCAAAATTGAGCAACTGCCAAAAACATATTTAAAAACCCAAAAGTGCTGGGTGTGTGCAGTCAGTCAGTCGAAGTGCATCTCTCGTCTCAACTTATCTCCCAATCCTCGACTCCATCTCCTCTAGACAAGTACTATCTAACTTTGCTTATCATGCTGAGGTGCTAGAGTAAACAAAACTATAAATGCAACGGTCAGCAGAGGCCAAGTTCTGAAACTGTCATAAATCTATTAGCAATAAATACATTCTATTTGCATTACTCACTCCTATTACTCACAGAGTATAAAAGCATATTGAATTCGACGCAATGTATGCGACAGTTAAATGAACGCGTGCCAGACCTTATCAAATACATAAGTGTATATACAGACAATTTGATAAGACAATTTGTTAACCCATGTCAGTCTGCCCTTCTGTCTGTCTATCTGATGAACTCTGTCTAATACATTTTGTTTTTTATTTGCCTCTCAAAATATTTTATATTTCCAACTAATTTATTAAGTGTTGTTTATTTAATTTTTGCAATATTTCAAATTGCTAAAGTTTGCAAAACAAACTAATATTTTTATACAGGAAAGAAAGGTAGAATACAAGAATGATTTGTTAAAAAATATGTGATATGTGATACATAATAATTATTCTTTATGTTACTAACAATATATATATTACAATACAGAAACTAATGCCACATTAAAAATTGTCTCCATTAGCTAAAGCTGATATGAACTGAACGGATTTGCATCGGAATAGAGCTGATAATTTTAACAGCTCTTACATTACCGACTCAGGTCAAGTCCTATTTCAGAACAACAATCGTATTGCAAACTGATAATTCCAATGGACGCTAGGTATATAAAATGCTGATCCTCCATTGAGTAGGACGCAGTTTTCTTTAATTCCTTCAGATTAACAGATTCGTTGTGTAAAACAGAATGAAAATAGTTTTATTTCGACTTCTCGTCGCACTTCTTGCAGTGCAAGAGGGTAAAGCTGTAAGTGAAATCTAATCAGTTTTAAATTGAAATATAAAGTGGAAATTAATGTAGATTGCTGATATGCCTCCGAATAGTCAGCTAGAACTTGAAATGGAAAGACGTAATCAATTAGTACGGAATTTCCGTCATCTGGGCTTAGTAAGTTCGTCTATCTTTTTAGTTTAAAAATTAAAAAAAATTGAACGTTAAATTTATCGCAGGGTCACTTCCATTTTGCGGATGAAGCTCAAGCTCAGTTGTTCTCCGAGAATAACGAGCATTCTACTGAGGGATCTACTGAGGATTCTACTGAAGATTCTACTGACGATTCTACTGACGATTCTAAAAAGTCGCAAGAAGAAAATCTTGCAAAACTGTTCCAAAAGTATGATGAAAAGTTTGGTAAGCTCGAAGAAAAGTTTGAGGATTTGCGCAAAACAGTTACGGCAGTAATAGTCAAGCAATTGCCTAAATTTGAAAAAATTGGATCAAAATACTACTACATTCTCGGAAGGTGTCAATTGGTTCGAAGCAGCTCATAAATGTCGTGCGTTGGGTGGAAATCTAGCTGGTCTTCAAAGTGAAGAAGAGTTAAAAGCAATCAGTGAAAAATTAACCAATGTACGATACTGGTTGGAAATCAATGATCTTGGCAATGAGGGCGTCTACAAATTGCTCTCTTCTGGACTGCAGGCGGGTTTTTTGAATTGGCATTCCAACGAGCCTAATGACAATGACGATAACGAAAATTGCGTTGAATTGCTCAAATACGGATCAGATTGGGAAATGAATGATAATAATTGCGGACACAAATTTAATTTTATATGTGAGAAGCATAATCTTGAGTAATTTCTTGTAATTCTTTTAAATAATATATGCAAACATCATCATAAAGTTTGATGATATCTGAGATATATTTAGTATTGTGATTTTGGTTAAAATTTTTCCAATGTGCGTATATAAAACAACCATATACACAATCTGCAAGTTTGTTTTAATTCAACTGAACTTCATACATAGCTATTATCAGAAATTACTGTTTCTAGAAATTAAATTTTACTGTCAAGCTATTATTTAATTTTATATTTAACATTCTTAATAATATATACTGCTACATAGGAATTTGTGTAATTTAGCTAGAACTGATAAGGTATGAACTAAAATTCATCGGAATAGAACTGAAAATTTCTACAATTCGTAGATTTCCGTCAAGGATCAAGCCCGAGTTCAGAACAGCATTCGCATTTAGAATGGGGAACTTTCACACCGATGATTAAATCTGATAATTACAATGTGCATAAGGTATATAAAGTGTTGATTCTCCCTTGAATGGAATACAGTTGTTTTTTAACCCTTCAGATTAACAGTTTCGTTGAATAAAACAGAATGAAAATAATTTTATTTGGACTTCTCGTCGCAATTCTTGCAGTGCAAGAGAATAAAGCTATGTATTTAAATCCGGATATTCAAAAAATAATGGAGGGATATAATCCACATTTCATGTCCGGACGTTCCTTCGATCCTTCGAGATTCGTAAGTTCGTCTAAATTAACAGTCTGAAAATAAAATGAAATTTAAAGGAAAATTTAATGCAGGAAGCTTTTGATTATGTGACCATACCAGAAGATGAAGCTGAAGCTCATGAGCTCTCCGAAATTAAAGAAGATTCTAATGAAGGTTCTACTGAGGATTCTACAGAGGATTCTACAGAGGATTCTCAAAAAACGCAAGAAGAAAAGTTTGAAAAAGTAATCGAAAAGTTTGATAAGCTGGAAGAAAAGTTTGTTGAGAATGATGAAAAGTTTGGCAAGCTCGAAGAAAAGTTTGAGGATCTACGCAAAACGGTTACTGAAATAAAAGCCAAACAATTGCCGACATTTGAGAAAATTGGATCAAAATTCTACTATATTGATATCTCGGAAGGGGTCAATTGGTTCGAAGCAGCTCATAAATGTCGTGCGATGGGAGGAAATCTAGCTGGTCTGCAAAGTGAGGAAGAGTTGGAAGCAGTTAGCGAGAAGTTAACCAATGAACACTACTGGTTGGACATTAATGATCTTGGCAATGTGGGTGTCTATCGATTGCTAACAACTGGACGGGAGGCGGGTTTTTTGAAATGGCACTCCAACGAACCTAATAAACTGAGAGACACCGAAAAGTGTGTAGAATTGCGAAACTTGCATTCAAAGTACGCAATGAATGATAATACTTGTGAATGGAAATTTAATTTTATATGTGAGAAGAATACTCTTGAGTAATTTATGCAAAATTATTAATATTTTTTAAAAATTTATAATTATGAATAAAGTATATAAAATATATAAAATATCTCAACTGAACTTTATACATAGTCTTTTCATTCTTTTATTTTATACATTCTTAATAATATATAAAACAATATAAACAAACTGTTTTTAATTAAAGAGACATAGAAATTTGAGCTGATAAGGCCAAAGCTGAGTTGCATCGGAATATTGCTGATAATTTCAACAATTCATAGACTTCCATGGAAGATTAAGCCAGAGTTCAAAACAACATTCTCATTTAAAGCTGGGAATTTCACACAGATGATTATATTCTGATAATTCCAATGTGCATAAGGTATATAAAGTGATGATTCTCCCTTGAATGGGATACAGTTGTATTTAATTCTTTTAGATTAACAGATTCGTTGAATAAAACAGAATGAAAATAATTTTATTCGGACTTCTCGTCGCAATTCTTGCAGTGCAAGAGCAAGCGGTAAGTGTAATCTAACCAATTGGAAATTGAGATATAATGTGGAAATTAATGCAGGCTCTGAGTCTGCGTCCGAATAATCGCCATATGTGGGAAAGCCGTAGCTCACCAATTATCCGCCATCCGACTTTCGTAAGTTCATCCAATATATGTGCTTTGAAATGTAATTAAAGTTAATGAAAAATTTAATACAGACAACTTTTGATTATGAGGAAATGCCGGTAGCTGAAGTTAAGCTTCTTCCCGAAGCTAATGTTGATTCTGCTGAGGACTCTAAGAAATTGGTAGATGAAAAGTTGGATAAGCTGTCCCAAAAGTTTGATGCACTGCAAGAAAAGTTTGTTAAGAGCGATGAAAAGTTTGGTAAGCTCGAAAAAAAGTTAGAGCTTCTAGGTAAAACATTTACGGCAATAAGAGCCAAACCATCGCCCAAATTTGAGAAAATTGGATCAAAATACTACTATATTGATGACTCGGAAAGTGTCAATTGGTTCGAAGCAGCTCATAAATGCCGTGCGTTGGGTGGAAATCTAGCTGGTCTTCAAAGTGAGCAAGAGTTCAAAGCAGTTAGCGAAAAGTTAACCAATGAACACTACTGGTTGGATATCAACGATCTTGGCACTGAGGGTGTCTTCAAATTGCTCTCTACTGGAAAGGAGGCTCCCTATTTGTATTGGCGTTACCCGGAACCTAACAACAAAGGAGGTAACGAAAACTGCGTTCAAGTGCTGAGAGTCGATTCCAAGTACGCAATGAATGATAATAGTTGTGATTTCAAATTTAATTTTATATGTGAGAAGAATACTCTTGAGTAAAGTTTTGTAATTCTATTCAAAATTATGTTTCGAAGTTATGCAAACAATTAATAATTTTAATGTAATAGCTGTTTTTGGACTTTTAAAAATTGTTAACTCACATACTAACGAATAAATAAAAGATTTTATTATTTTTCAATCAAGGTCCTCTTGTTGTTATTTTTAATCGATTAATAAAAAATAAAATACAAGCACAAAACTTAGAAAACATAACAGATTTCAGATTCAAACTGTATTTATTTACATTCTTTCTAAGTTTTTTTTTGTGTTCTCGTTATTTATATGAGAATAAACAAATGCTTTTATTAAATTATTACCATAAAGCTCAAAAATTTGGTTCATTGAGCTTGAACTGATAATGGCAACCAAAAAATATATGTATTTCTAAAATAATATGTTGTCTAAATAACTGATAATACTAAAGAATTCTGGGATCACCGACAAAGGTCGAAAATTCAAATTTCGAACAGGGAATATAATACTGAATATTGTATTTTATATTAAATAGGTAAAATTATTCTCTTGAATGTAAACTCAGAAAATTATTAAGGTAAATTAAACTGCTGAAGAAGACTGAATAATATTTTGATAAATTGGATAAATACATAATATTTTGAACGCTTACTCGTAGGTTATAACTTTAAAATCAATAATTAATTTTGTGTACAAATAAATATATATAAATGATTTAGTTTAGTAATTAAAAGGGATTTTGAGTTGATGGACATCAATATATTTCCAGTGATAAGAAATGTAATCAATTTTATATCTTTTAGTGAATGGCAGTTGATTATATGGTGAATATATGACAACCTGTTTTCACTAAAAAAAAACAATCAGTGTAATTAAAAAACGAGTGCCTGCAGCAAGGGTTTGTCTATAAATTACGCTGCTGACAGTTCAATTAATTGAAAACAAATACAAATTCAAATACAAATGCAACAGTTGGGCGTATTTGAAATGTTTAAAGTGTTACACAACACGCAGTTAACTTAATTACGCTCAATTAAAGTATCTTAATCAGGCCCTAGTCGACAATGGGAGTAGGAGTTGAAGTCGGAGTACAAAGGGAGAAATCTATCTTGACTGATTCCAGTCTGTCAGTCGGTTGTTTATGACATCCGTCAGCCGTTGACTTTCTAACACAGTTTCGAATTTGGGTTTAAATTATTGCTTCTCCTCGGATGCTCTCCCAGACTGTCTCTGTCTCAAGTCTCGAGTACTTTTTGGGGCTGCGTAATCGGGGCCATCTGCCGATCTGCAGATCGATCGATCGATGGGGGAATTTGTTGCCACAATGACTCTCGCAACTGAAGTACCATAAACATTCACTTTTACAAACGAGTGTGAGTACATGTACCCGTATTCATACCAATGCAGTCGTCAACCAATTTCCTGCTACTTGATACAGTTTTTTTCTTTCAATTTTTTGTTAGTGTGTCAGAGCCGCAAGGTCGTTGTTGGATAGCTTTTTCTTGGATAGCTGAAGTTTGTCAGCTGCTTGTTTGTTTGTTTGCTTACTTGTTGATTTATGCAATAAACAAATAGCAGTACAAGAGTTTTGGTAATTGAAGAGTCAGAGTTAAGACAGTTGCCACTGCAGTTGCCATTCAATGTTGAATGCAATCTGTGGCAAAAAACCCTTGGCAGCTGTCAACTCTAAAAGCTGAAGCTGATGCTGAAACTGACCAAGTTATCAGCATGTCTCCGACATCGCCATCGCCATCGCCATCACCTTCAAATTCAAATTAAAGACTTTTACTTTGGTTGCCAAATCAACCACTTGATATGAAACCGCCTCAAGTTGAACCCCATCATGATCCATGGCAATCCATGGCGAAGCAATAACAATGTGTAAATACTTACGATTAATTACAACCGAGCACTTTTTTGACAAGCTCAATGACTTGGCCGAGGAATTTCTATGGCCATTACAACCACAGATTTTGGGCTTCCCATTCACATTGAGGTAGTCTCCGATAATCGAGCGTAAAATGGGCCAGGCACCACATCAAAGCAACCACTAACAACAACAACAATGGCCAGAGGCAAAAATAAATAAAAAAAAAAAAAAATTATGCGAATTTGTTGGCCGTGTTTGGATTTCTTTTACAAGTCGCCGCTGGGCCTCTAAAGTGTAGACGCCAAAAATAAAGCAAAGAGCACTCGAAGGGATCTCAGGCGATCTGAGGCGTCAATATGCAAATTGTTGAGGCTTCAAGCCAAGTCATAGCCAAGTGTTTGATTAATTGACTGTAAAAGTAATTAAATATAATAAATTATGCAAAATTGAATGAAGATTCGCTAATGGGACTACGCGGCGTATGCGTAACGGCATTTTCAATTTGTTCGTAAACTGTTTTAACAAGGGTGAGAATATTTTTAAATTTGTATTTTGCATATTTAGTTAATTAATTAAGTTAAATATGCTAAAATGTTATATTAAATATGAAATAATATTTCTTTCATATTTTTATTAGTTAGAATACAAATAATATAAGACATATTTAATTTTTAACACATAGCACACAATTAAGATTGATAAATTTCATGTTTGACGCTTATAAGAAGTAGAAATAATATTATTTATATACAAATTCCATAACAAATGCATGATAATATTTATATTAAAATTCCACAGCATTTTAACAAGGGTGAGATAATTTGTTAATTTGTTTTGCATATTTTGTTAATTAATTAAATTAAATATGTTAAATTGTTATATTAAAAATAATATTTCCTTTTAATTTTTTATTAATTATGTTACGCAAATTATGAAATTTATTTCAATCTCGTTTAATTTTAATTAAAGTGCACACATTTAATATAGATAAACTTCATGTTTGACGCTAAATCATATGGCAAAATAAGTAGTAGAAATAATAATATTTATATTAAAATTCCACAGCATGTTGTCCTGTTTGTAATTATTAACGCTTTGATATTATTAAGTAGCTTATCTTGCCAATTATAACAATTACAAATGCGTGCCATCAAATTCAATCTAAACACATTCACATTCCATTCGAGGTGTCTTCCTAGTTGTTGACCACAGCATTCTTAACGCTTGCCAGCTTATCGTGGCAGTTGCAGTTGCAACAAGCAGTTGCTGCCACAATCCAATTAACCTTTTGACATTTGCGACAGGCAGCAGATGCACAGCGACTACTTTTGGCTAATGGCAGCGCGTAAATCAAATAAATCCGAGTATGAGTATGAGTATCTGCCAGATACAAATACAAACACTTGGACACTGCGAATTGACTCCGTTGCGGATGTCTTCTAAGCGGATGCTCAGCTGTAATTAAAAGCAGTCAACACGTTGCAACTGGTTGTGGCTTGTCAAGTTTGGGGCGCCAGCAGTCAAATAAACTCATCAACAAGAAATTCAAGAAAGATGAACAAAGTTGAGTTATAGATGACTATAATATATCCTGTTCTTCATTTAAATTAATTTTATTAAAATCTTGATGTAATTAGTAAAGTGATAATAGAGAATTTTTACTACCAAAAAGAGCATTTTATTTAAGTAGACATTGCATTGAGTTCAAGATACTTTTCTAATTTACGATTACCGGGTATATGAAACAACACTTGCCACTGCCAGTGCAACAAGTACTCTTACAACTTGCAACACGCTAACACCAATGAACAATGAACATTGAACGTTGAACGACTTGTTGACCATGTGCCTTTTGACACCTGACAACCAAAACGGAACTCAACAAAAAACAGGTCGACAGTGGCGCACACTGCGTATGTGTTATATAGTAATATTTCCCCATAGTAAACCTTATATGAACATATAATATACACGTATAAAAGAACACTTAAAAAGTTCGACTGCATTTAGAATTAACTATTAGAAGTGGAAAAAATTTTAAAAATCTAATTTTAATTGCTAATTTTAATTTCAAAATTACGGGCTTACACATAATATATTATTATTATATTATCCTAATTATATTTTTTGAATTTATATATATATATATATTTATATTTTATTTTATTATTTGAACAAATTAACATATTTTAGGGCAAACTTTTTAATTTCATAAATCTTTACTAAATGTGCAGCTACTAACAAAAAATTCCTCTTCAATTAGAGGCAGTTGCAACAAGCATTTACTTGCCTCATGAATTTGATTTCTACACGCTTCTAACTGTTAGCAAGTTGTTAGCAACGTGCAACAATGAGAAAGGCGGCAAGTAAGCAGGTGGGCGTTCTGCATGTGCTGAGGGGGTGGTAGGAGGGGAGAGAGGAGGGGTGAGGGACGGACTCGGATTTGGATTCGCGCACATGAAATGAAGTAAACACGTGCGTTGGCGGCGTTGGCAACGTGGGCGCTGCGTCGCCATAAATCTCAGCACATGATTAATGCGGACGCGCTTGGCTAAAAGAAGATGTTGGGGCCGAAGCTTTTAAGCCAACTTGTCTAGCAACTTGAATTGGAGCAGCAAATTGTTGCAAAGAATTTGCCGCCAGTTAACAGTGCAACACAAATTGTTTTGCGAGCCGCATTTAAATAAAAAGTACATTAACTGAACAGCTTCTCAAGAGAGGAGAGGAGCGGGGGTGAGAAGCTGGAAAGAGGGAAGTGGGGAGGAGCTGCAAGTGAATGCAACTGCAACAAGCTGGTCAAGCAGATGAGCAACCAGAGATATTAAGAAACTCTCAACAATTAATGGCCTAGGAATATCTTGGGATTACCACATGAATTTGAAATCATTAACGGTTACGAATATGCCAAGGAATTTCCAAAGAGATGATCTCAATTCCAGAACTCACATAAAGATTGAAGTCGTATACCTAAAAGCGGTAAAAGGTTCTATTTCAGTTTTTTTGCTTCGCTTCCGGTGTTAGTACCGGTTCGAAACTATTTTGAACAATTTTAAAGTGTTAACATGTCGTTTTATAATAAATACGACATCAAAAAAAAGGCACATAAAAATTTTAAATGAATTTAAAAATATTTGAATGCAGAATGAATTAAGAGCTCAATTAATGATCAAAATGATATTCCGCTTGAAAATCAGTTTAGTTTTGATCAAGTTATGACGCTTTGAAGTTGGTCAGACTTCGGATTTAGCCACTTTACAAGTCAAAATTTTTATCCAATTCTATATGATTTTTTACAAAAAAATGAAAAGTCTCAGAATCAAGTTTTAAGTGCTGTTTTATACTAATTATGATATAAGGAGTTGATTAAAAGTGAAAATTTTAGATTTCAAATTTTCAATTTTCAAAATATCAAACAGGGGACCCTTACCATCAAAATCGAATTCTAGCAAAAAATAATTTTTTTTTAAATGTTAATAAGATTTAAATGCAGTTTGAATTTAGAGGCCAAACCATGATCAAAATGACATTCCGCTTGAAAATCGGTGGAGTAATGATAAAGTTATGAAAGTTTGAAGTTGATAAAACCATTGACCTATCCACTGTACCACGACCGTACTGGTACAAACGTTTCGGTATTCGGTGTTATTCCCTGGATAAAATTGATATTCCGCAAGGAAATCGATTAAGATTTGAAAAAATTATGACAGTTTAAAGTTTTTAAAAAAGGATAATGGAGAAATTATGAAAACAGTGGACAGTGGACAGTGAAAGGAAAAAAGTAAATTCTCCAAATCGAGTTAAAACAATTGAAGATTCGCGAAAATCGTGATTTAAATGCATTTTGTCATCACTAGTTGACATACAACAGCAAAATAATCTTCTAAAACAATTGTGAACAATATTTCATGGCTTGTAAACCTGTTTAATGCAACAAGATACACGTACTTGTACCTTAAAAATAACATCTTTGTGCTTCATTTTTAACAGCGCATCTATCACAGAGTTTTAGACCGACTTAGACCCAAAAAATCCAATCAACACGTTTAATGTCCGCTAAACACGCACAGAGTGAATAAAATACAGCATTTTAATGCCTTACTTGGCAGGCAGATGACTTCATTTGGCCCGTTGATGGATCTGGCCAGATTCATATGTGCTTTGATTGATGACTGCGCCCACGAATTTGATAAAGAAAAAAAATGAGAAAAACAACAAAACAAACTTCACACAACGACATTGATATGTAGCTATCTATATGTGATTGTATCTTGTATCTGTATCTGTATGCAGAAGATACATATGCAGCGCTTTTTGCTTTGAAGTTCAACTGATCAAGTGACAGCAAACTTAAGATTTTTTTGGTACGGCTGCAGTTGTTGGGTTTAGATGTAGTTGTTGTTGTTGTCATCGTTGTTGCCGTTGTTTGAATAATCCACCCATCTGCCCACCTAGCTGAGTATCTGCCAGCCGCCTATTCCCTCCCTCCCTCTCGAGTTGAAGTCGATGAAGTCGATTAAAATTCCGCATAAATGTTGAATGTTAATCGCTCATTGTTTGAGCAGGAGTACAAATTAAATTGTTTGCTGTTTTAAATTTGACATATAACAACTGTTGACGTTGTTGTTGTGGTTGCTGTCGTTGTCGTTGCTGTTGTTGTTGTTATTGTTGCTTTCAAGCTGCCGCCGAAAACATCTGAGAGTTTAGTGCATTTTTCGTGTTGCTGTTGTTGTAATTACTGCACTTTTAATTGCCAATCAACGCAGACAAGTTAATTAAAATATCGTATAAGCTTTTATCTCAAAAATGCAACACTAAATGTATCTGATAGTCGACATCTATCCAGAATGTATATCTTGGTACAAGTTAATTGAAAGGTGCTTTTTTAATGGATTTAGTGTATGTAAAATTGTATTAAAAATATATTTGAAGTATTATGTTGTTATCCACAGCTATCCGGCTGTTATCCGGATTTACACGAATGCAAGCAAAACATTGCCAAAAACTTAAGCAGACATTTAAACAAATTTAAACCAATCAAATATAAAATATGACTACAAATACATATATATGTGTGTTAGTTAAAAGCATCTTAATGGAAATTAACGTTTCACCAATTGAGGAATGTTAGGGTGCATTGTTAGCTTTTATTATTTTCCGTTTCCATATTCCTTGATTTTGAGCAGATCGCAGGAGAAATTGAAGAGCTTTTCACACTTGGCCGGCTGCTTGGCGGAAGCATGAACAGGACCCTTGCAACAATTGCTGAGATATGTGCCTCCTCGGCCTTCAATGGATGGATCAATAGCTGCATAGACGACAGTGCGAGATCCCCGCTCTGGTGTCTTGAAGAAGATCTTCTTTAGGAATGGCACCGATGTCGTGGCCGAGTGCTCGAAGAGATCCGTGTCCACAATGCCTGGATGCACCACATTCACCTGCACATGCGACTGCTCCCGATCCAAGAGTGTTTGCAGATGCCGAGTAAACAGAATCTGCGCCAACTTCGACTGACTGTAGGCAGCTCCCGGATAATAGTTGTCTCTGCAATGCATAAAGAGAAATGGAATTAATGAAAATATAAATAACATTACAGTAGTACACTCACAGTCCATTGATATCCTTGTAGTTGATGCTACCAATCAGATTGACACAGGAGCTCACATTCACAATGCGAGCATTCTTTCCCTTTTGTCCCGCTGCCCGCAGCTGAGGCAGCAGCAGATGTGTGAGCAGGAAGTGACCCAAGTAATTGATGGCAAAGTGCGACTCGTAGCCATCGTCAGAGAGTTTGAAGGGGGCAAACATAATGCCCGCATTATTTAATAGCACATCAATCTTTGGATATTTCTGAGCTATGTGCTTTGCAAAGGAACGCACCGATTCCAGATCCCCCACATCGAGTTGTTCGCAGATAAGTTTTCCCTTCGTCTGAGTGAGATCCACAATGGCACCAACAGCCGTCTTGGCACTGTCCGGATCCCGAACTCCTGCAAGAGAAAAATTAGTGTCATACAAAGAGTTCTTAAATATGAAAAACTTTACAAATCAGTATAAAGACTAACAGTTATCTGGTAACCATAAATTTTTTAACAGACGCACTTTTTTAAAGGCCTTGAAATATTTGGAAATCAATTAAATAATTAAACTCAAGTTTCAATAAAATTATTACTTATTGGAATATTTTATACGATAATAAAATATAACTTTTTTTTTTAAATTTAAATAGCGCGCGTTTGCTTATTGCGGTCATCTAAGACGCAAACCATTAAAGCGACAGCCCCAAAGTATGCAACACTTTCTGTACAGGCAGCAGGCGAGTTGCTAGCAACATTTGTGTTGCTCAGCACTAGCAGCATGTTGCTGAAGAGTGTACGGCGCGCAATTTAAATTTTTTCTAGGTTTCAGCAATTTAATTTAAATATTCAATTCGCTATAGCAATAGCTTTTTTGCCTCGCTATTTTTCGAAGGCTTTCCAGCCAGAAAAAGCTTTTTATCCATCAATATGTTGACAGCACTGATGGAAATTGATACCATATTAATAATGTATGCAGAGCACGTGAATTTTCAACATTCTTTTGGTAACATCTTTGTGTTTGTCGTTTGTCGTCGTGCATGTCCGTTGGATTATAAATAAAAAAGGTGTTTGTTGAATCAGTAATTGAATGCGCTGATTTATATACAAGCTGATTTTGAACTCTGTTAAAAAGAAATTGGTCACTCCACTTACCCATGACGACAGTCATGTCGCATGCGAGCAATTTCTCCACAATGCGCAGTCCTATGCCGCGATTACCGCCTGTGATGACAGCAATGCGATCCGGTTGCTTGTAGAGTGCTATTCAAATTATAAGATAATCACAAAATGATAAATCAAGTTAATAAGTTGCGGATAATTGCTAGGTAATTGCATAAACAGCTGCGGTACATACTCACGCGATCCCTCGACGCGTATTGAGCGT
Source organism: Drosophila innubila (assembly GCF_004354385.1). Lineage (NCBI taxonomy): Eukaryota > Metazoa > Arthropoda > Insecta > Diptera > Drosophilidae > Drosophila > Drosophila innubila. The sequence continues at coordinate 7,131,425 of NW_022995374.1, forward strand.
CGTGAATAAGCCCCAAAGCTCCTATATACTGATATTTGAATTCTGTCTTCCATTCGAGCCAAGATTTGGGCACTTCCTTAGTTGTCTTGGTGATCAGAAATCCGAATATCAGCAGGCCAACAATAACGACAACCAGTAGGAGTAGCATTTTGTACTATGTTGAAACTACATATGCAAGAGATAAGGAAACAGTCAGAAATTAAGACGAACACGTGTACAAAGGTCATTGATACGGCACTGATAAGCCCACGATACACTGCAGTATAGCATGTATGTATGTGTGTGTGTGTGTGTGTATGCTGTGTCGAATCGATATTAAAAATATATACGATAATTATAGACAAACAAACGAGTTTAATTCATACTTTGTACGGATTTTAATTGAAGATCGATTCAAATTATAAATTCTTCTCTCCAATTGATAGTTACAACAATTAAATGTAAAATTCAAATCGCATTAACAATTGAACAGCATGTAAACAAACTTATTAAATTAACAACGGGTTTCAAACGTTGTAACAAAGACTTTGTATAATTTATAATTATAGTTCAACGTATACGTTACTTATTTACGATATTCAAAGCGCATTAACAATATAAAAAGGTAACCTTAACAATAAATTTGTTAAGGCTTTCAACGAGTGTACATATGTGTATAAGAGATGTTTTAATTAACAATACCTAACTTCTATTAACTATTACAACATTTACGATATTTATATACGATATTCAACTACATCAACAATGTAACAAATAAACAGGATTATTAAATTTATTAAGGGCCTCAACAAATATTATTAAGACTTTATATTGATAACAATTTGTAATTCAATGTCTTAGCTGCAACAATGTAGCGAAATACTTTTTTATTAAACTTTCAACAAGTGTAATTGAGATTAGTATGGATTATAATTGGTGTTGAATTCTAATGGATAGTTCTACTTATATAGTTGCTAGCAATTAAAGGCATTTAGCGAATATGGCATCAAGTGCAATTCAAGGGAGCATCGAGTGCACTTTTCATGAGTACGACACTTGGCTTAAGTCAGCAACAATTTGTTGTATACTACCAACTGCTTTTATGGCTGTTACAATGTACTGTGTGCTTTTCTTATTTGCATTCGCAATGCCAAGATTTTATGCATACATCAGTTGTAATATTATATGGTAAGTACTGGCCTTTGACATGCAAACTGCCATTTCTGTGCAATTATTTTATTTTAGTACCTTGGGCTTGCTAAATTGCTAATGTGTGGCTGTAAAAAAGGGGAAGCGCCATTTAAAACAATTAAAACGATATAAGTATCTACTAAAACTGTAGAATTCTGGCCCAGTTAACCAGTTGGTTTCTAAAAAGCAACAACGACAACGACAATACATAAAATGCAAATTAACAAGAAGAAAAGAGTCAAGTAAGGGAATGAAAGTTGAAGAGCCACAGCCAAAAGCCAAAGCCAAAAGAATGGGCCAAAAGCTAAACATACATATACATAAAAAAAAACAACTTATAGAAAAGATACGTTACTAATGCCATCCACAATCCACAAAGGTGCGAAGAGGGCTGACAACATAGCCCACTAAATTCGTGCATGTGTGTGTGTGTGTATGTATGTAAACATACACACACACATATGTGACTCTCGTGAAATGCTTTTTTGCGTTTGTCAACGGTTGCGGCGTCTTCGACTTCCGTCAACAAAAAAAATCAACTGCTTGCATTTTCTCAACTTTCTATTTCTATTGTTGTTGTTACGCCCAAGTGCACAAGACCTTGCACATAAACACACACATCCACACATGCACACATACACACATACTTACATAAACTGATGCGTTTTCTATGCACTTGCGAGTGGTTGGCTAGCGAAACTGTTCGTTACTTATGCTAATATTGAACAACCTTTTTAAGTTAATAATAAGGTAAATAGTTGCTGACTGCGATCGACGGCAGTGTGTCACGTTTCAATTTCAATAGCCACAATAAACCGGTTTCCAAAAAACACAACCGCACTGCAAGAAATTCAAAAGACAACTAAATACGTTAATGTTCCGCGAGCGGCGCGCGTTTTGTGTTTAGAACCTGATTTTTATTTTCAATTTTGTTTTTGTTGCTCTCCCTCGCCAACAGGTGTTGACGCCGGCAAATAAATCACATGAGAGAAGTGCTCACCTGTGAATAACTCTGGTTTTCAAGATATAAGTGCACTTACATATGTATAAATAAGTTTTACTTTTATTTTAACAGGAAAATTAATTAAAGTAATTGTTTGTAATCTGTTAAGTTGACATAATTTCTAATTTGGAAATATTTAATTTACTCACGCTAACAGCTGATTACAGTGCTGCCAACTTTTATGAGGAAAAGAACAGCTGATTAGCAGCCGGTTCACAGTGTGACCGAGTGCCGCTAACTCAAAAATGTTAAATGTTGTTTTTCAAAGCGCAATTTTAATTAAATATAAACAATAAAAGTTTTAGGCAATTGACAAATTTTATTTTTATTATATTTAATTTTTTAATATTTGTCAAAATGTTAAAAAATTTTGAATAATTTAAATATTAAAATTTTTTAGCGGTTTTAAAGGAAACTCAGTTTTTTTGCTAGCTGATTTGCATTTATTTATTAAACAAAAGTATTACAGTGCGTTTAACAAAAATATTACAATATATCAACTAATTTATTTATTCCATTTGGTTTTTGTAAAGTTTAAATTGTTTATTATAGACAAAATTGAAATAGTATGAAACTGAAGTAAATTACAAATCAATATCTAAATATATTACTCGTATTTAAGTGGTTTTTAGTTTCATTTGGTTAAACAATACAAGGATATTTCACAAAGTCTTCAAGTGTCCGTTAATAATGTGTGTGTGTATGTGTATATGTATATGTAAGCATAATAGTTGTTTATAGTGTGTTTATACGTGGATATATATTACTAATAATTGAATAATATTTGTTTGTTGGGTGCGCCTAAGTTCTATTAAATTAATATTTTTGAAAAGTATTTGGAAAAAAGTGTTTGAAAATTGTTAACTCCAAGTTTTAAGTTGCAGCTGCATTATCGTTGTGCTCTTTGATATTGGGCTTAATTGGGCATGCAGCGGCATCCTTGGGCTGCTTTAACTGTCAATTCTCCATGGACATGTTGCCGATATCGTCATTAATGCCCAATACCTGACCGATAAAGTTCTGATCAGAGACAACCTCACAAAGGGATTTACACAGCTCCGTCAGCTCCGGTTGCGACATATTCAGTTGAGGGGACAGCTTCATCAGATGCTGGGACACATAATCGGGCAATTGCTGGGAATATAGTCAAATAATTCATATAAATTCAGCTAAAAATTAAGGTGGATTGCTTACCTTGCCCTTGCCCACTTTAAAGGCGCTGAACATGAGTTTGGCTTTCACACGCTGCTCATTGGGTCCATCATAGAAGAGTGTTAGATGCGCCTCCTGCACATTGGATACCAGTGGAAAGTAGAGTCCAGCATAGACTCGACCTTTGGCATCACGTGAGAGCAAAGATCGGAAATTGTAGACGAGATTACGACGCACAGTCACATCAACAGCTGTCATGTATTCCTGGGCAATGTAGATCAGCGACGTCTTGAAACTGGCCTCGTCCCCACGTATTTCCCGCTCCTTCCACTCCACGAACTTGTCGCTGTGCTGACTGTAGCTGTAACAGTAATCCCTCTGCAGATGCGACTCCTTCGACTGGTTGAACCAACCTGAAAGCAAAGACAAGTTAGTCAGAGTTCTTATAAATCTGATTTGAATTGAAGGCTGCAAAACAGGCATTAAAATCGTTACTTTTAGGCGGTATTAACCGATTTACATTGGAAACCCTTTTCGAAAAAAAAGTTGTTTAATTATGCAGAAACTGCAAATCCAAACGTATTCAAATTGAAATAACCGATGAGCAACTGATTCATGTACGGCGGTTAGTTTTTTTTGAATCAAGCATTATATTAAATTATGTTTAGGTTTAATCATCGATTTTTGAACTAAATTTGATTCTTAATATGTAAATTTAAGAATAAGGGTTTCATTTTGATTTTATTTTCAGTAAATTCTCAAAATACTTAAAATTCTTTTTATATTCGAATCAAAACTTTTTTTTAGGAAAGTGAACTCGAGGTAAATAGTTTTGGATATTTGCTTTGCAGTCTTGTTTTGAAATATTCGGTTACCTGTGTGAGGATAGCTCTGATCGGACATGACAGTCACGGCGCGTCCCACATGGTATCCCGGATCAAGGATCATCACACCACGACGCTCGCCAATGGCGAAACGCATGGCAACCATGACGTGCTCCTTCTCGACACCCGCATCGGCCGAATTCATGCCATATTCCTCATCCAATTGCACGTAGTCATTGCAGTCGGCCACTTGCTCCTCACAGGACACCACATAGAGATACTGGCCCAGCTGTGGAAACATTTGCACCAGTCGCGCCATGATCTCAAAGGCCAAGGAGACGCACATGTGATGGCGACGATTGATGGGCACATCGTAGAACTGAAAGAAGCTGCGCAGATCGGAGCGACGAGTTCGCTTGAAGCTGCGATAGAAGTCCACAAAGAGATTGACCGTATTGTAGTGTGTCTCCTCCAGCATTCGTTGCAGTGCCGTCTCCACAATGCCATTAAGCTCCTCATACTGCCAGACATTCTCGAAGAACAACGTGCCCTTGGCCTGATCCTCAGCATCGCCCCAGTCGGGCAACGGCAACGGGTGTCCCAATGGCCAGACACCATTCACCTGATTGTAGGCACTCAGATCGTAGCCATCTGCCATTGCCCAGTTGCATCGTGGACGCAGCTGCTGATCCAACGATGGTGACTTCTGTTTGGCCAGCAGCTGGATGATATCGGAATAGCGCTCCGATGCGTTGCCCACCGATGTCAGGTCGGTTGGCTGTTGCTGCTGCTCCTCAACATCCTCGTCGTCATCCTCACTGGACGTGGAGGGCGTGCGCATAGGCGTGACCCGTTGTTTGGCATGGCAACTGATTGGCTTCTCAGTTGGCTCATTAGCATCATCAACAACTGGTGTCGTAGTCAATCCCATGCCACTGATTGCATCCGCCAGCTGCTGATCCATGCCGGCGGCTCCTCCTCCGGCAGCAGCGCCATCCCAACGCCTGGCAGCTGCTGCTCCCTCCTCCTGGCCATCGCCATTACCTGCGGCGAGTCAGCTTGGCCATTCGGCTCCCCAGCGGCCCACGGTGGGCACGTAGCCACTTTCACAGTCATTGAATGTTGCTTCTAGTTGAATGTTGGCGAATTGTCGCGATGCGTTGACGCTTGGATTCAAAGATGCTTGAATAGCTGCTGCCGACTGCAGACTAATCCGGCCCTGCGCTCGGTTGAACAGGAGGTCCGGCTCGTCTCCAAATTTCGTTGCTTGTTTAGACTGATCTGTTAAAGCCAATTAAGATACAGTTAAAGATTAAGAAAAATATAAAAAAAAATAATAAATTCGAATGGTTCATTTAGGCACAATAAATATTTTATTCCTTGCCGGAACTATAGATTTTTTAAAAGGAACATTAAGTAAATTCTTCGCAGTATAAAAAGTTTATACTCTTATGTAAGTAATAGTATCTTTTCATATGAAAATTACACTTTGACCGATCGTTCATATGAACTTCATATGAGAGCTAACTAATATAATTGTTCTATATTGACAAAATTTAATCTGGATGTTTAAGATAATACCAAATACCCAATCTGAGAGTTTTGTTGACCTATCTCAAAAACCCACAAAGTTTTTTATAGATCGCTTTAATTTTCGACGGATCGTTTGTATGGGAGCTATACGTTATAAAAGTCCAAATTTAACAATACTAAGTGAGGATAAATATTTTATGAATTAAGTTAAAATATACTCGTTTTTCATACTAAGGATTGATTTTCTACCGATCTTTTGTACGATAGAAAGGTCTGATTTTGGCAAAATTTGCTCAAAATGTAAAAGACAATACCAGATACACAACTGCTGAGTTTTGTTAACATTTCTTATGAAACAAGGGTATAATTCAACTTTTTACTCTAAAAGATCATTATTCATTCGAGATCGATAATGGATCATTGCTTTTGTTAACTACAGTTTCGTTTTTTCAGCTTCTTTTACAGTGATTTTCAATTTTTCCAACAATTTTCCTTAATCAGCAACTCGTGATCTTTGCCTCAGGTAACTGTTGAAATCATTGAGTGCATTTCCAAGTATTACTTATCACTTTGATTCTAATCTCTGTAATGATCTTTTTTTGTCGATGTTTGCTCACAGCAGGCAAACTGTTCATCAAGTTGTAAGGGTCATAAACAATATAGAAAGAATAGTGCTTATGAAACCCAAGCCTCGAGTGCAGATAATGTCGAGCCCCAACTGATTAAGAGTGAGAATTTCAGTTGGAAACACACCGGATGGAGGCAAGTGGTTAAGCCATATAAGTCCGATTAGAAGGGGACTACGGCACGTGTCTAACTCATGAAAATACTATTCATCTCTCCTCTAATTGTAATGTCTGGATGCAAATGCGAGTTCAACGTCGTCATATACTTATCTATAATAATTCATTCCAAGGCTGTTTTTTATTGATTAGAGTACAATTTTTTTTTTGCGTCATTCGTCTGTTGTGTGCTTGCTTGTAATATGATTCATTTGATGTTTTTATTGTTTGGCACAATTTTCGGAATTTACACACATTGTTACAGTTTACTCGCAATTACAGGTGATTCATCACTTCCCACCGACAAACTGGGGTGGGTCTGAAAACTATGTTAAGGTTTCTTCGGTCAGAGCGCCAGAGCGCCAGAGGCAAACAAAAAGTCTAAAAATAATACAAAACATTGTGCAAGTCCGTGCAAATCTAATATTATTTAGTTCAACCTGTTGCTGGGCAATAAATGACTGGCAATGCTTCTCAAACTGTTACACTGACAAAAACGAACTAGTTACATTGTTTAGTTTCTTCCTCTAAGTTGTAAGCTTATGAATAATGAACTTCTCTATATATACAGCTAGTCAAGTAATTGTTTATAAGATTGTATAATTTAATAAACAAAAGAAACAAGAAAAGTTATTAAATTAAATTTTAAATTCAAATATTTTTTTTTGTTTAATAATTTCCGAATCATTCTTAGAACCAGTAAGATATAGTAAGGTGTATTGGATTTTTAAAAGTAAAATAAAACTAGGGATTTTTTTTAAGTTATCAGAATTACTTGACTAACTGTATGAATGTATTTTCCATTCTAATAACTCGAATAATTGCGCACTTGTAATGCACTTATGTATGTATGTATTTATTTAATTCTAAGAAACTTACCCATACAATGGCCTAAGCCCAATAAACAGAAATTTTGTTGTAGTGTAGTGCTTTGTTGTTGGTTGCCTTGTAATTGTTGTACACTAAACACGCGAGTTTTTTTTTTCTTACTTTTGTTGAAAAGTCTTAAGTCACAAATTGAAGGTTCTTCGATTTACAGTTCTATTAAACAACAGTCGCTCTCAAACTGTTGACACTTTGTTTTTCGTTCCAGAACACAAAGAAATTAAAAAAATAATGGAACGTGAACTAAAAAGCAAACAACTTTATTGTTGTTTGCCACTGTTTAGCAATGTTTTTCTTTATATGTTTAGTTATTTTGCAATTTTGCTGTAGCAATTGTTGTGGTTTTTGGATTTGTTTTTATTTGTTTTAAGTCGCTTTTGCCTGTTCAATGCAGGTCAGAGTTTTTTAACAATATTGGCGAATTAATCGACATTGAAGTGGATTTTATTCAACAGTTTTCCTATATTACGACGGTATTAATATGATTCTACATATATACGATTATAATATGCACTTGCACTCTGTTATTTCGCTTTATTCCGAAGCCTGATCCGTTTCCCACGAGAGGCGAAATACGACTGAAATTCAAATGGAAATTGAAATTGAAATTGAGCTCTTCTAGCGACGATTGTGTCGAAGTCGAATGCTGAATGCACACAGTTCGCTGATATGAGAATCGTGCTTATATATAGCTCTCCTTCTCCCTCTTCCGCTACCTCTCTGTCTCTTTCTGCTTCGGTGTGAGATCTCCGCAAGATTGTATTGTCTTTGATAGCAACGACGTTGGCACAGTTTTTGCTGCTTTTGCTTTTGCTTATTGTTTTGTTCTTTATTATTGTTGTTGTTTGATTCGCACAAATATTTTAATTTATGACGCAAAAAAGCTTGAAAAATATTTCACAGTCAGACGAGGGGAAATTACTCGAATGTAAACGCGATTTTTGTTTTGGTATACAGATTCGTGTCAATACTTTTTTTCAGTTTTGTTGTGTAAACAAAAAGCACTTAATAAAAGTTTCTTGTGGACGTCGAACGAGGATTCAAAACTGGGAATTGGATTGGAAATTATTTCCGTTACTGTAAAAAAAGTAAATAAAGAAAACAGTTAAACACTTGTATGTTATAAAAAAATATTAAGATCAAAGATATGAATTATGAATTAAGCGAGATCGGAAGTATTAAAATGACTTAAAAAATACATTGTAAGCAATTTGTCATATTTAAACTGCAGATAAAATCATGTTCTGGTGAAATCGGGCATACCATTAGGGCTGTTTATGGTTTCCGACAGTTGTTTATTTATTTTTTTGTGTGAGTTGTTAAATCTCTTATTATTATATGTGTACATACATACATATGCGTCACAGCTAAATTTGAATTGTTTGCGAATTTATTTTATCAATTAACAAACATACTCGTACATCATCAGGAAAGGTTTATGGCTCTATGGCCCCATTTATGTCTAGAGTGGAAAATTTGTTGCTTTAGCTTTAGTGTGCTTATAACGATTATCTAATCAAAGGCAGAGTGAGCACAATCAGATGGATGAAAACAATACCAAACGTTCTTGTTTATATAAGTTGCATTTGTGTACACCTTTCCCCCCTTTTAATACCCTCATGCCTTTATGCTTTGTCGCTCATCTGCAGTATCATCTGCTATATAATAATAGCTGCCATATAGTTGAGAGGTTTTTGCGTCGTAGCGAATTGAATATTTGTGCTATTTAGAAAGGTTGTAAAATGTAGACAAACATATTGTGTGCAATTAAAAATTAAGCAGGCGGCATAAACATAAATGATTGTTTACAACAATTGGTGCAATAATAGCCATTCACATACCCAAGGTCAAATAAATACATATGCATTAATATCTAAATAAAATTGAAGGATTGAAATAAACAATTGGTGCCACACTTTGCATAAGTCGCCAAATAATGCATAAACAACTTGATTTATTTAATTAATTAGCAATTTGATAAATTAATGCGCCGTTTCAAACTCAGGGCTAGGTGCGAGCCACGATTTATGAGCCAGGCCAAATCGAAGACCTAACTAACAATATTAAGTATACGTTTCGTGAGCCGGAAACTTTTTTAAGGTTGAGTTTGGGGTCAGAATTCGCAAATTCGATTAGCTGTGCAAGCCATAAATAAACCCTCGTTGACGTCATCAGCAGATATGAGCTGGAAGAAAAATGAGCCTTCGAAAAGGCTCGAGAAGTGGAGACGAGGTACATTGTACGTCAGGTTGTCATGAAATTAGTTCAATGTCGACACAACCACTGACGTCATCAAGGCGCGAGAGCCTAACAAAATCAAAGATTAAAGCCGGCCGGTGCGTGAGTCAGCTCCCCCCTCACTCCTCCTTAGCTCCCAATCCCTAAGTGGAGACAGCAAGTCTTCCAATGACCATCGTGACTCGTGGCACATGGCACTTGCCACGTGGCACGTGGCACTTACGCGTATTTGTAAACAATTGGATGCAGCGTGTTGCGTATGCTGCTGCCACATGTACTCATTCCCGTTAGTCTGCTATTCTTTTTTACAATCACAACATTGCGTGCTGACGCTCTTATGTGCGCAGACTCGTGAACTCTGTGGAATTTCCATAATGGAAATATTGGAACTTTTTGCTTATGACTTGTGAGAAAGACAAAGTAAATGGACCGAAGACTGAAAGTGCAATGATTTCAATACAGTGGCGTCCTAACAAAATGCCCTGGGTCAATGGAAATGTTGCGGTTGAATTTAGAATTGATTAGAACTTAGAATTGTCATGCACATCTTTACTTTAATAAAAGTATACATATATAAAATATTGAATAAATAACAATTAAACTAAAAACTGTTTTTATAATTATGAAAACTATTTCATTAGTTTAGTTTTTAGAATATGCTAAATAAATAATGGTTCAACTATTTTTCTTTAATAAAAATTGGAACTTAACTAAATAAAAAAACAACTAAGAATATATATTAGTTATCCGGGAATTTACTAAATGTTTATATAATTATTGTTAAATTATATATGTATAAATAATTTATAATAAGTATGTGTATAAATATTTAAGTAAGTATTGTGTCACATGCGTTGACCTTAAACAAAGAACCAAGTAACTGAGATGTGTGCTGCTGTATACACTAATTCGGACAGCCACTGTAGCCAAACCCAACCGTGCAGATGTTTTTTTGCGCATTCTTATTGGGACTTTCTTTGTTGTCTACTTGTTGTTGTGAATCCTGCTGGCATTTGGATGGCAACGATTGGGGTTTTGAATGAGGGATGTGGCTGTTGTTGCCGTTGTTATTTTCATGGTAAATTACAAAATCGATAACATAGGAAAAACGAAAAAATGGGTGCTTACGATGTAATACTATATAATTAAACTGAGAAACTTACCCGTTAAATAACATCCACACAGACACGCACCAATTACAATTACGCACACACAAACAAACGCTGACTGTGGTGTGGGGAAAGGGCGGGGACTTAAGTGTTTAGAACTTTTTACTCCAATTGTATGAACCGTTATAGAAAAATAAAATCAATATAATCATTTTGGTGTGCATATTGGAGACAGTCATGGCAAAGAGTATCCTTCTATAAGGCACAAAAGCACTAATCTATTGAAAGTAATTATATTATTTATATATTATATATATCTTGTCAGTTTTTATGCCTTTTGCGTTTGAGTGGCATTTAAAAAGTTACGGAAACTGACGAAACCCGGACACTGCACGTTGATTACGAAACTAAATGAAATGTTCTTAATTTTTATCTTTTGTATGTTTTCAGAGCCACTCAAAAGTTTATTTCTATCAAGTTTTATATATGTATTTATTATTTCCTCTAGGTGAGGACACGCTCCTGAAGCCTTGCTGATGCGTCTGGAGTGGAAAATTCGACTGACTGAACCTCGACTCGACTGAGCAACTGAGTCACCAAAGTCTTTGTCCCTTCCAGTCAAATTCCAGTGCATTTCCAGTGTACTGTCTGTTGTTAGCCTTTGGGCTTGCAACTTGCAACAAGACAATGCATTGTGGTCTTGTTTGCGTCATCATAACATTGCCCCATATGCGTGACATCTGGTCAGTTATTAAAACTCTATGACTGTGACAATTAATCATTATTATATTATACTTTAAGTAGTTAGTTACAATAAGTTGCGAGAATATTCCAAGACTCATATTTAAAATATACAAAGGGATTATTAGGTTTGTGTAAAGAATTTTTTTTTTTACTTAATTTAATTGCGGTTTTTATTTTAGTAAACCAACAGTCGGGCTCTTTCCCAATAGTTTTGAGTAACTTAACTACAGAGTTTCACATGTTTTTACAGGGAACGTAATCATTATAAGCTATATTATAAAAAACACTTAATAATGATTTAAGATTTGTTTAGGAATATTTATAATTAATATCTTTGTGTAATTTTATAAAAATTTTGACTATAATCAATATATTTGAGCGAAAAATTTAAAAATCACAAGTAAAAATCACATTTTTTTTTATAATTGCATTAATTTATAATAATCTTCTTTTACAAAATAGGTAGAGGGTCTCTTAAAGTCAAGTTGCTTTATAGAACAAATGCAGATCTCGACAAAATGAAATCCTTTTGAAAACAATGTCAATGCTGAGACATGACATATTCGAAATAATACTAATGGTAATTGTGGTAATATTGGCTCGACCACTGCCCTGCAGTTCTACCAACTTTAACAAGTATGGGATTCCCCTTAAACCTCTTCCCCGCGGCGAGCGACTGCTGGAATCCGTAGCTTCTAATATGGAAAACGATCCCAGCGCTTTGTTCGATCAGTTGGATAGGGAAACGCCAGCAAAGAACCTTCCCAAGTGGCACAATTTCATGGACATGGTCAAGATTAACAATGCTCAGAAATTGGCAAAAGCCAAGGAGAAGGAATCTCCAGATAAAGCTGACGATGTGGAGAACGAACTGGAATTTCTTCTACCATTACCACTTACAGCTGCCAACAATGATGCCCGCCAACAGGAACAACGTCAGCGTCACTTTGAACGTCTTCAGAACGAAGCTGCGGATCGGGAGTTTGATGAAGTGATGAGGAAACTCAAATTGAAAATGCAGCTGGAACGCGATAATGTTTTAACAATGAAAAGCGTTGCTAAAAAAGATCAATTTAAGAATAAACTCTTAGGCAAGCCCTTTAACTTCTGCAAAAAGAAGACGAAGACAAAGCCAACAACGACCACAGTATTTCCCAGCACAGTGGGTCCTAGCACAGTGTTCCCCAGCACAGTGGCACCTTCAACAGTCCCCAATCCAGACAAAAGTAAACCAATTGGGGAACTTACACCCGAAGATGTAGATCGTTTGCTGAGAACTTTAATGTCAATGAAAAAGCATGCGCTGTTGATCCTCAAGAACCTGAACTTGCTGGAAATAGAACTTATGAGCAGATGGCCAGATAGTTGTGCGGCATCGGATGTAGCACAGACTACGTCATCGGATAAACCGGAATACACCCACAGTACAGAGACAACTAAGGAATATGCAAGCAAAACGCATGAGAGATTAGATAAGCCCACAACTACAACGCCTTTCATGTTCAATCGCAGTTTCTACTTTGGACTCCGAGGAGCTGGCGAAGGAGAAACAGACTTGAATATGGATGCAGCGTTGAGAGAGCAACGAAAGCTGGAGCAGAAGATCCGAGAGGAATATCAAATGCAGCACGACATGATGCGATCGGAGAATCAACGGCGTCTGCTCCAAAGGCTGAAAAGTAACAGAAAACGGGCACGTTATGAAGCGGCTCCAGCGGCTGCAGCGCGTCTGGAGATAATGACAACGCCGTCCTCTAATATTATGGTTAATACAAAGGTTAATCAACAGATTCCCCATGTCAAACAATCGTCAGCTGCTATAAAAAGTCTTACAAATAAGATCAGAGCATATGCCAACCGCAATCACATAGACCTGGCCAGCCAGCCACTACACAGCTGGGAAATTATGAGGAAATATACGAGAAAAAGAAAGACGAAGCTGTTAGCTCCCGCTATACTAGAAGGTGTTCCTGGATCAGCAAACAAGAAGATTGCCTCAGCAACATGTGTAAGACCACAAAGACGGCATAGTAGAATACGAGAGCGATTGCCTCTAAATAACCCTCTGCTTACACCAAGCTGATTTTATATGCACTCTTAATTATTATATTTTTTATAAGAAATTAATTTAAACAACCTATCGAATTGTGTTATTTAAATTTAAACCAGCGCTGCTTTCAACTATCATCTATCGATATATGTTCTAGCAGAATTTTGCAGCACTGAAATATATCGCTTGTGGTATGAGAGCTTTCGATATTTTATGGGGAATCGATATATTCTCTTATCATAAGGCGCTCAAATTAAATAAAGACAACTCAACTCAAAATGCTATAACATTACAATAAATTAATAACTTTAATAAAATTTAAAATTAGAAATTACATAAAATTAAGGTTAACATTTTAATGAAGGTTTGAGGCTTTTCATCATTAGGGGAGAGAGTTACAAAATTAATTCTGAAAATATTTAAAAAATATACAAAATTTATGAAATTGTCAAAAAAAAAAAAACGGTAGACAAATTTTAAGTTACAAATTTTGACAATTGATCCAAAGTGGTAAATATTACCAGATCGGCGAATTTAACAGGGGAAAACCTTTCGGTCGGGTGGCAACGATTTGTTTCTTAAGACACCGCGAAACCTATAGGGAAACCGGCGACGAAAGTCGCACGTCTTTTTAAATAAAAACCTATTGAGCTCAGTTTGATAATTGAGTAAATTCTATATTCGTGCTAAGTTCTATTTATGCAAAAGTGCATATTCGAATTATTCGTGTTTTATACTAAGTAAAAACGTAAGTATATTACACATTTTGTGTGTGTTAATTGTCAAAGACCCCAAGTTGACAATAACGGATCTTTTGCAAGAAAAACATGGCAGGCAATAGAAAAAGTTGCAACGTCATGAGTTTGTGTATACATTCAGTAAATATACAATTAAAGCATACCAATAAATCTATAGAAATAATAAACAAAACTTAAAGTTTTTTAAAGTGAGTTCAAGATGTTGTACGGTCCAACTTGGACCTCATCGCTGTAACAACAATACAAAAAGAACAAGACGTCAAATAGCCTCGAAATACAAATGTCGAAGTTTTAAGAGAGTTCCTCTTATAGTGAGCGTTTTTATTGTACACATGATTGTGACCAATTTTCTGTTTACATTTACAAAATTCACTCGAGAATCTGTTGAAAATATGTGCAAGACTTGCGCGCATGAATTTAGGATACAATTTCAAGAAATAGTGATGCGCAGCCTACTTAACCCCAAACATTTTGTTGTTGTCATTTGCAGGAATTTTATTAGTTTGTCAAGCAAATAAAAATACAAGTTTCGTATATTGAAAAAAAAATTAAAAAAAAACTCATGCAAATGCGTATATAATTCAACTTTATAAATAATAAAATCCTGTTTATATCCAACTGGAACTGAAGAAGTAACGTAAAGTGATCTTGTCATCTGTCTTTTATATGATGCCAACTCACGTTGCGCCGTCGCGACAGTTTGCTCTTTTTTTTTGTCGTTCGCTCTCAGCTGTTGCCTCACATTATCTTCTTATGTCGCGTACGCTGTGCCCAATTTTGTTGTTGCCAATTTTATTTTTGCACACATTGTTATTGTTGTTATTGTGGGTGGTATTGGTAGACATTTCGCAGTGCTTAATCATAATTTTAATCGCATGATTGTCGTGTATATATGTATGAATTTTAATTGTTGCTATTTAACATTTCTTTCAGGTATTAGCTGTTAACCATGCCTTCAGAGGAGCAGGAGGAGCAAGATTTTAAGAATGTTATCACTGTGGTGCGTGCTCTAATAACATCCACCAAGCCGCCGGTCAGCTTGCGATCCATAGAGCGCGATTACATAAATGTGGAACAAGAACCAATTCCTTTTAAACGTCTGGGCTATCTCGATGCAATGGATTTGCTACAGGACGCGAATGCATTTTATTTTAATAAATACGGAAACGAAGTGAGTATAAGGTCGACACCCCAAACAGCGCCCACTGCGCGCGCATTTGTGCTCTCATTCTCTCTCTCTCTGTCTCTTTATTTGTCTCTCACTATAAAATACGCAGCTTTTGTGAGCTACTTTTGAGCTTTTGGCAGAGCTTGTTCGCCTATGCGCTTACCCCGGTCTCAGTAAGTTTCGTTGCCTCAACGCGAGCGGTGCTAGTGTTGTTTACCGTCTTGTGTGTGTGTCTGTCTGTCTGTATGTGCTGCTCGGGGCTTGGCTTGCCACAAAGGGGCAACGTGTCAACGTCGCGCGTTTCTGTCGCTCATCAAAAGTGTAAACAATGTTAGTTGTTTATTATTTGGGGGCTTTTTCTTTTTGTTTTAATAAGCTTTGTATATGACATGTGGGTGCCACTGTGTCAGTGTCTTGCTATTTTGCTGATTAAACACTTTTATAAATGCACCACACACACAAACATATATGAGAAAGATATATATTTATGTGTAATGCGAATAATGACGGCCAATTTAAACTTTTTTTTTGGCAGTTTCTTTCTCGCTCATTCTCTCTTACGCTCCCTGCATGTGGATCTTATTGTATGTATGTATGTGTGTGTGTGTGTGTGTGCGTGTCTGTGTGCGCTTCGCTTTGCATGCTTGGTGAAAGTGAACGAATTTTGTTATTGTAGCTGCTTTGCTAAGCGACTTCGGCAGAGGCAGAGGAGAAGAGAAGCGTCACATTGCACTTTAATTTCTCATCAGCTTGTTGTTGCTGCCCCACTCTTGTTATAATTTATTTTTAAATGCAGATATTTCTGTTGCTCTCCCTTCTCTCTCTCTCTCTCTCTCCCGCCATCTCATTGCTTAAATGTCAATCGTCGCTCGTTCATTTACTGCATAAGTGCATGTTTTACATTCCAGTCTCGTTGTTGTTGTTGTTGTTACCGCGCTTATCTGAAGTTCGCTTGTATGCATCTTTTCGATTCTATTTCCGTTCTGTCAGCCGCCCACCCACACTATCTGCTGACCTGGTGGGTCAAGTGGTTGGGCGAGGAAATTCGTGTGCTATTAAATAAATCTGTCAATACATTGTAAAATCAATAATGCACTACTTGGAATATTCATATGCCCATGGTTTTTATAATAGAATCAAAAGAAATTTACTTAACGTTAATTAAAAGCAGTCATACAAAACTATTTAAAATTTACAAAATATAGATATTAAATAATATAAAATTTCAAAATACGTATAAAAAAATAAAAAAAAATGTTAAATCCTAAAAATAAACATTACTATATCTAATATTTCAATTCAACTTAATATATCCAATTCCAACCTTGATAGCTTTACGTGTAATATAAATATTGAAAACTTTTCTTTAGTCGAAATTTAATACTTGTAATAAAACTGAAAGCAGTTCAAGTTCCATATTCCAAGTAACTTCTCGTACGCCACATAATACAATACAATACATAGTTGCGTATGCATATTATAAAGTTAACTTTCGAGCTATCACGGTTAGTTGCAACTGCTTCCATTTGAGTAATGTGTGGCAATGGAATAAGGCAATCAAAATGTGTAATTGTTTATTTAAAGACAGCTTTCACTGACAAGCGAATTATTTTTATTAATACATCAGTTGCATTTGCTTATCACGTCCAGAGCTCGACTTTATGCAATGCCCACTGTAATAATAAGCAACAGTCCGCCCGCAGAATTCGTGAATCACAACAAGTGTATAGAATCGAGATTTGATGGAAATTATAAAAACTTTGTGTGCTGTAATCAAATGACTTCAGTATCAATGACTTATCAATAAGCTATAACAAAAAATGTAAATAAATTTAATTTTTTTGGTAAAATATTTCAATCAATAACATATTAAATCAATTTTTTTTTTTAAATAAAGAAACAGACCAAAAATTAAATTAAAATTAATAGAGTCTGATAAATGAAATATCTGTAGGTATTTCGGTTGTTTTCAATAGCAATTACCATCAATATCTTTAGAGATTTGTGCAACATACCTGAATAAGTTTATTTATTTATCCTGTTTAACATAATTTATGTTATTAGAGAGATAATTGTGACAAGGACAAAGTGAAGATGACGTATTAATTGATTGTTGTTTTGCAGGTCATAATCAGTGCCAAGCCCAACCCCAAAACGGCGCACATTGAATCTATGGTTCGCAGTCAAAAAGTCAGCAAATCTAAAGCATCATTTTCGCGCCCTAAAGCACCTCCCGTGCGTCAGAACGTCAGACCAGTTGCTTACAAACCCAACTACTACGCACAACAACAACAACAGCAGCAGTATCGACAGCAGCAGCAACAACAACAGCAACGTCAACAGCAGCAACAACAACAGCAACGTCAACAGCAGCTACAACAACAGCAACGTCAACAGCAGCAACAACAGCAACGTCAACAGCAGCAACAACAGCAGTATCAATTACAACAGCAACAAGAACAACAACAGCAGTATCAATTACAACAGCAAAAAGAACTGCAACAAATTTTGCGAAAAGCCCAACTCGACTCGAACTTGAGCAACGATTTGCAAGTTTTTCGCGAGGAATTTTTGATTTTGCGCCGACGTCAAGAGGAGCAACAGCGGCAGGATCAAGAGCTAAAGCGTCTTCAGGTGGAACTGCAGGAAGAGCAACGACAACAAAAGCTTCTACTGCAGAAGCAACAGCAAACAATTGATAAAAAGATCGCTCAGCTGCAGAAACAGCACGTACTTGACCTTAAGGCGCAGGCGCTGACTATCGAAAAATTGCAAGAGGAAAGTACATTGTTGCAGCAAAAGTTGAAGAAGCAACTTGAAGAGGAAGAACTGCGGAAACAAGCATTGCAAGAAAAGCAAAAGAGTCAGCAAGTCAATAAAGAAACAATAGCTGATTCTGGCTTTTTGATTAACGACAAGTTTCTAGAAGAGAGTTTATTGTTGCAGGAGCAGATAAAGGAGAAAAAACAGCAAATCAAAGACGAAGAACTACTAAAGAAATCAGTGCAAGAGCAGCGAGCCACTACAGCAACAATCACTGACTTCTCTGCTTCTCTTAAGAGCAGCAATCAAACTCTCACTCCCCCCAAAGAATCCCCCAGCTCGACTGAGATGAATGGAAACGCAGCTGGAGCTGGCGGTGGAGCTGCCACCTCCCGCAAGACGCATCTACGCCCCATACTGGGTAACAGTGCACCACAGCGTCCGCCTGCGATGAAGCAGCCAACGACAGACACAATGCCAGCCGGCGGAGGCAACAAGCGACAACAGCATCCACGGGTAGCATACCCAGGAGCGCGTTCCACTAGCGGCGTCTCTGTCAACTATAGACTGAAACAACAACAGACAGCGGCGAACGCTGCAGCGGCATCAACAGGATCAACGGCATCGCCAGCAGCTGCACCTTTGACAATAACACCTCCTGATTCGCCAGAGAATGCATCCAGCAACAAGACAGCACAGAAGATCCATGTGCAGCAGCCTCTAATGCCGGTAAGTGATTTGTTGTCCAATATCACTGACGAGTTTATTGTTTACCTCTCTATATCCAATTGTAGCAATGTCAGCCGAGCGTCAACTTCAAGTTTGATCCAGCCTACGATGCGATCTCCTCATTAAATCAATACTGCGTCGCCATGGGATATGCACCGCCAGAGTATGAGTACACCAGAGTGATGAAAAGCAATCTGCTGCATTGCAAGGTGCGCATCGGCGGTAGCATCTATTCAAGCTATCCCAAGGAGCATCCCGATGAGGCAAAGGCCAAGCAATGCACTTCCGAGATGGCAATTGAGAGACTGAAGGAGCTCGAGTCCCGCAAACACTTGTCAATGCTGAGCGATAGCGAGTTTCTGGACGGTCTATTCAAAGAGTTGATCAAGCATCCACATGGCATTGTCAGCCACAAGCTGCCGGAGTGGTACGAGGCTACAGTGAAGCGTCAGGTGCCCAGTAACTGGTGGACATTGCTGACTACTTCGCCAAAGATTCGCATTGAGACCAGTGTTAATACCCACATTGTTTTTGCAAACACCATCAATGCAGGAGCAGAGATGGGACCTGGAGCAGCAATTCCAGCGAACCAAGTGCAAAAAGTGCAGTTGAAAGCAATGCCTGAGCTGTTGCTGCCCTGGACAGATGGCCAGCAGGATTGGAGCATGTATATAACACACTGTGACAATACGATGCATGTGTGGGCGCGTCTCATAGATCAGAGTGCCAATTTTGAGAAGCTTACGGAGCAGTTGAATGCCTATATGACGATGCCACAAAATCGACAGCCGGTGCAGAAGCAGCCCATTGAGCAGCAGATTTACCTGGTCGAAGTCAGCGAGAATTGGAATCGTGTCCGTGTCATGGCCGTTGATGTGGAGCAGCGACAGTGCATCTGTCACTTTGTGGACTTTGGCGACGAGGTGATCTTTGGCTTTGATGTGCTCTATATGTGTACCTCTATGTTTTTGGTACTGCCCCCTCAAGCTGTCTGTCTCAGTATGTATGCTCTGGATAAATTCGAGGAGCATCCGCATGCACTGCCTGTGCTGGCCAAGGAACTGGCCGGTCACAGTGTCGTGACCCGTATCATCACCAGCGAATCGCAGTTCCACAGCTTGGGTGGTCGCACTCAGGGCGTATTGCTGGAGCATGAGGAAACGGATGAGGAGGCCGGATGCTTGCAAGCAAGCTTGCGAAGTGCCTGCATCGTTGGCACCTTCTACGACACCTCGACGGCTGAGGATATTCATCTCAACGATTTGGTGGCCAATCAGATTATACGCAATACGCCAGCTCCAATGCTGAAGCTTGATCAAAAATCGAACCATGTGCTCGTCTCTCACGTGAACGACGTGGGCGATCTCATGGTGCAGATTCCCAACGAGGATCTCAAATTTGTGCAGCGCAGCATTGACAAAATAATGAGCGACAGCAGCGAACAACATCGCGTCCGTTACTCGGATCTGTTGCACGATCAGCTTGTGTGCGTCTGCGATGAGGCTGGCGATGGTGGAAAGCAATGGTATCGCGGCATGCTCACCACCAAACCCAAGAGTCCCGAGGAGGAGGTCTTCGATGTGTATTATGTGGACGATGGACGGCTGCGCAAGACGCACATCTCCAATATCTATCGCCTGGAGGCAAACAATCTTGCTCTCGCCTCGTTTCCAGCTCAGGCATTGCGCGTTCGCCTGCACGATGTGCCGCCAATTGATAACCAGATGGTGGCACGGCTTCGTGGACGACTTTCGCCAAAAACCCCAGTGCTGGTATGGAATCTGATTGATAACTTTGATAATTAGAACCTACTCTAAAGATGATTTTTTTCGATTATAAGCCATCTATCATCCAATTTTCCATACTTACCCCTTGACATTTTTTCAATAACTTTGATCTCTCCTAACTTCATAAAAAATAAACCGATTTTCAAGCGGAATGTCATTTTGATCATGATTTGGCCTCTAAATTGATTCTACATTTAAATTTTTATCATCTAGAAAATTTGATATTTTTCGATACTAAGCCATCTATCATCCAATTTTCCATACCCCTTGACATTTTTTCGATATCTTTGATCTCTCATAACTTCATCAAAAATTAGCCGATTTTCAAGCGGAATGTCATTTTGATCATGATTTGGCCTCTAAATTGATTCTACATTTAAATTTTTATCATCTAGAAAATTTGATATTTTTTCGATACTAAGCCATCTATCATCCAATTTTCCATACATACCCCTTGAGATTTTTTTAATAACTTTGATCCCTCATACCTTCATCAAAAATTAGCCGATTTTCAAGCGGAATGTCATTTTGATCATGATTTGGCCTCTAAATTGATTCTACATTTAAATTTTTATCATCTAGATAATTTGATATTTTTCGATACTAAGCCATCTATCATCCAATTTTCCATACTTACCCCTTGACATTTTTTCGATATCTTTGATCTCTCATAACTTCATCAAAAATAAACCGATTCTCAAGCGGAATGTCATTTTGATCATGATTTGGCCTCTAAATTGATTCTACATTTAAATTTTTATCATCTAGAAAATTTGATATTTTTTCGATACTAAGCCATCTATCATCCAATTTTCCATACATACCCCTTGAGATTTTTTAATAACTTTGATCCTCATAACTTCATAAAAAAATTAGCCGATTTTCAAGCGGAATGTCATTTTGATCATGATTTGGCCTCTAAATTGATTCTACATTTAAATTTTTATCATCTAGAAAATTTGATATTTTTTCGATACTAAGCCATCTATCATCCAATTTTCCATACATACCCCTTGAGATTTTTTTAATAACTTTGATCCCTCATAACTTCATCAAAAATTAGCCGATTTTCAAGCGGAATGTCATTTTGATCATAATTTGGCCTCTAAATTGATTCTACATTTAAATTTTTATCATCTAGAAAATTTGATATTTTTCGATACTAAGCCATCTATCATCCAATTTTCCATACTTACCCCTTGACATTTTTTCGATATCTTTGATCTCTCATAACTTCATCAAAATAAACCGATTCTCAAGCGGAATGTCATTTTGATCATGATTTGGCCTCTAAATTGATTCTACATTTAAATTTTTATCATCTAGAAAATTTGATATTTTTTCGATACTAAGCCATCTATCATCCAATTTTCCATACATACCCCTTGAGATTTTTTTTAATAACTTTGATCCCTCATAACTTCATCAAAAATTAGCCGATTTTCAAGCGGAATGTCATTTTGATCATGATTTGGCCTCTAAATTGATTCTACATTTACATTTTTATCATCTACTAAGCCATCTATCATCCAATTTTCCATACATACCCCTTGAGATTTTTTTTAATAACTTTGATCCCTCATAACTTCATCAAAAATTAGCCGATTTTCAAGCGGAATGTCATTTTGATCATGATTTGGCCTCTAAATTGATTCTACATTTACATTTTTATCATCTAGAAAATTTGATATTTTTCGATACTAAGCCATCTATCATCCAATTTTCCATACTTACCCTTGACATTTTTTTCTTTGATCTCTCATAACTTCATCAAAATAAACCGATTCTCAAGCGGAATGTCATTTTGATCATGATTTGGCCTCTAAATTGATTCTACATTTAAATTTTATCATCTAGAAAATTTGATATTTTTCGATACTAAGCCATCTATCATCCAATTTTCCATACATACCCCTTGAGATTTTTTTTAATAACTTTGATCCTCATAACTTCATCAAAATTAGCCGATTTTCAAGCGGAATGTCATTTTGATCATGATTTGGCCTCTAAATTGATTCTACATTTACATTTTTATCATCTAGAAAATTTGATATTTTTCGATACTAAGCCATCTATCATCCAATTTTCCATACTTACCCCTTGACATTTTTTCGATATCTTTGATCTCTCATAACTTCATCAAAAATAAACCGATTCTCAAGCGGAATGTCATTTTGATCATGATTTGGCCTCTAAATTGATTCTACATTTAAATTTTTATCATCTAGAATATTTGATATTTTTTCGATACTAAGCCATCTATCATCCAATTTTCCATACTTACCCCTTGACATTTTTTCAATAACTTTGATCTCTCATAACCTCATCAAAAATTAGCCGATTTTCAAGCGGAATGTCGTTTTGATCATGATTTGGCCTCTTAATTGATTCTGCATTTAAATTGTTATCATCTAAAAACGTTGATATTTTTTGGACCCTAAGCCCTAAATAGTTATTTCGTAATGTACCGGAACCGAAACCGTAACTTATATTTGTTTCGATTTGATTCCCTGTTTTTGCTTATAATTTTTAATATGTTAGACCGGAATAGGATATTTCTTGATTTATTTTTATTTATTGTGATGTTATTGTTAATTTGATATTTCTATAGATGTAATTAATACTTACCTTTTTATATGTGCAGCTCAAGGTAATGGAGGGCGCCAACGATAAACTGCCAATGGTAACGATCCACGCTCGTGGTCAGGATGGTTTGTACTTGTGCTTAAACAGTGCTATTCGCATGGAGTACGAGGTTCAGAGGTAAGTTTAATACTCAATGTTTACTTCACTCACTCACAAATCACTCATAAACACACACATACACTTGCACACACTATGACACACACACAACATCCACACATACACCCACACACACACACACTCACATTGCACAAACTACTTTTGCTATTCTGTGGTTTAATGATAGTTTCTAATTAGTGCTTTCAATAAACTGGAACTGACATGAAACTATCGCTACAACAAAATTATCTCAACATTAACGAATCCTTCAACTCACAGCATCCTGTAAGCTAACTGTTCGTTCGCTCACCAAGTGCTTAGCTCTAAGTATCATGAATCCATCTATAATAAAAACATTCATCAATTCAATGTACATAAAAAAAGAAATAGAATGGGAAAGAGAAATACATAGATTAAATATGTGTATAATCAACTCAAACAAAGAACAGAGTTTTTCATATGTGCCTTGCTTTCCCATCAATCCCATGTTGTATTCTCCCATCTTATCCTTATCCTCCCTCCCCCAACTGCCGTCCTTGAACCCACGCCCATATCTACAGTACAACGCGGCTGGAACCGTTTGATGACGGCGGCCTGCACTTTAGTCCAAGCGGTCAACTGATCCGCCGCTGCAGCTTCAGCTCCACATTGTCCAGCCACAGCAGCAGCAGCGATCAGCCGACAGCTGTTGGCCTCGCCTCGCCTCCAGCCACGCCCCGCAAGGCGGCAGCCGCAGTGTTGCCTCTGCTCAAAGAATACGAGGCCATTCCGGCGGTTGGTGCCTATTTTGAGGTGCGTGTCGCACTCTCTGTAAATCCCGGTCACTTTGCGGTATGTGCAACAGTCTATCATCTATGCCACATCCTTCATCTTATTTATTCGCATATTTTGATTACAGGTGCAACCTTACAAGTGCTACAATCAGCTGCAGCGTCTGATGAAAGAGTTGCAGGCGCATTGCAAAAGCTCATCAGCACAGACTGTGCTGCCCACCCAGCTGACCATTGGACAGGCCTATGCCGCAGCAGACAAGGATGGCGTGTATCATCGGTGAGTCAAGTGCCAACTGATAGATGGTAATATTTATTACTATATTATTAGTTGTTTATCAGTGTTAAATTGTATAGACCCTGTACATAGAAGTACAAAGTGGCAAACTGATTGAGAATTTCCCGTATAATAAGTTAGAGGAACTGTTTGTTAACTACTTAGATTTAAGTGACTATATAGCTGGGAACACCAAACTTGTTATATCTTAATTGTTATCTTTTTAATTTGCAGCGTAAATATTCGCAAGATTTACGATGAAATGATACAGGTGCGTTATGTAGATGTGGGCGATGATGGCGTCGTGCGTTGCAACCAGCTGCTGCAACTAACGCCAGAGTTTCGGGAGTTGCCCATGATGTCGTTACCGGCCCAGCTTCATGGTGAGTAGTAAAACAGTCAATACATTCATTAATTTCATTTCTCAACTCATTGCTCCCTTTGTCATTTGCAGGAATTCAGCTGACGGGCATCGATTGGACGCAGGAGAACTGTGTGCGTTTTCGAAAGCTGACGTTGGGGCAACAGTTCATTGGCATTGTGCGCCGCGTGGATAAGTTGAAGGATGATCGGCGAGCACTCAGTCTGGAGCTAATTGATACCTCAACGCCACAGGACATCAAAGTTCACGAGACACTCATCACCGAGAAGCACGCGCTGCCAACGCCATAAACTGGAAGATTACGACGACTCATTTGTTTTTTGTTTACGTTTATTTGTTTAAAGTTATGTGGACTACAGCTATTAGAAACATATACCCATATTTATGAGCCAACATTCCGCTTATAGTATTTAAGATATATTATATATATATGAATAATGTTACTCTGTTGTATTCAAGCAAAGCGCAACAATAAATTATGATTTTTGCTACCGAGAGAATGGATGTACTTGATTGGCCGATTTGATATTGGTCTTTACAGCCGACGGTGCTTTGCCCAACTGTTGCTGAACGTTGCCGGGACTCATGGATGGTCCGCCCATAGGCGGTGTGGGGCCACGTATTGATGGCGGCACCATCATGCCAGGACCTGGACCGTAGTTGGCCTTGAATTGCAGGCCTTTGCCCATTCCAACTGCTGCCACCAGCATCTGTGTGTCCGCCATGCTGCTTGTTTGTTGGATGCCAGTGCGCGAGCTGGACTCAATCTCCCACTCCTCACGGGCCTTGCTCACCATGTCCAATACGTGGGAGACAACTTTGTTGTACTGTGTGACCTGCTTCATGGCTGCATCGTTGGTTAGATTTGCCGCCTTCTGTTCATTCTGCTGCATCTTTTGCTCAGTAATGGGGTCCGGTCGTGTGCGCAGATAATCCGGAACAATGTCGTGCGAGAAAACCGGCACACGACCTTCCGTAATATTAACCAGCGTTTCGTCACGGTCCATGGAGACGAGCAGAGGTAGCACAGTGCGATTTCGCAGCGGTGGACACTGCTCCTTGGCCAGAATCTTTGTCAGACCAGTTAAATGGCTCGAGATGATGGCAAAGTTATCCAAAAACGTTGGCCAATTGATGTCCATGTACTCCATTTCCAGTTTCTGTATCATGGACAAAACAGCTAGTTTTAAATCATTCAGACGCTGCACCACCGCATCCAGCGTCATCTCAAAGTGCTTCTCCTCGCGCTGCATTTTCGCTGTGTGGCAATTTAATTATGACAACACACGATTTCTAACAAAGTTGCAATTTATTTATTGTGTTGCACAGTAGTGATGTGAAAATCCGCTGATACATCGATATACATATTTATGTGAAGGCTATCGATGTTTAGCAAGGTGGCAGCGCCGATGAAGCGCAGTTGTCGATAGCTTGATATTTTAGCAGTCGATATTTAACAGCTGTAGTCTATCGGTATCGTTACTTTTAAATGGAAAAAAATAGATTCAAATTAATTTAAGATGAGATTAAAAATCAGCACAGCGTATAGGCGTCTTTTAAACTATAAAGAGTATTCTTTATAAGGTTAATATCTAAAATCTTTTATTTTTACCGGTATACACATTTACAGTTTTGAATAGATC
Source organism: Drosophila innubila (assembly GCF_004354385.1). Taxonomy (NCBI): domain Eukaryota; kingdom Metazoa; phylum Arthropoda; class Insecta; order Diptera; family Drosophilidae; genus Drosophila; species Drosophila innubila. The sequence goes on from NW_022995374.1 coordinate 7,157,934, forward strand.
GACTCGTGCGCTACCAGTGACGATTGGATATCAGATAATTTTTGACAACCGGTCAAGGCCATAGTAATTTCAAAATCTTTTCTTAATACACCCAGCACCTGCTCCACGCCCTGCTGCCCATTATAGGCGAGACCATAGACCGCCGGACGACCTATGAACACAGTTTTAGCACCCAGAGCCAAGGCCTTGAATATATCATTTCCCTGCATAATGCCGCCGTCTAGCATAACAACCAGATCATTTCCCACGGCTTTCACCACCTCCGGAAGTGCTTCGATGGAAGCTGGCACGGTGTCAATTTGGCGGGCCCCATGGTTGGAGACAATAACGCCGGCACAGCCAAATTCCCTTGCCAAGACGGCGTCTTCTGCCGTGAGGATGCCCTTGAGGACAATTGGCAGCTGTGTGAGCTGTTTCAGCCAGTTAATGTCTTTCCAGGTGATGCTGGGATCGAATTGGCTGGCAACATACTCGTTAATCCCCGACCCACCGTCAGTGACAACTCCGTTCGCCTGTTCGCCTTGGAAGTTGGCCAAACTCAGGTGCGATGGCAAACTGAACTTGTTGCGCACATCGGCACGTCGGTGTCCAAATATGGGGGCATCTACGGTCAGCACAAGGGCCTTGAAGTTTGCCTTCTCAGCCCGCCGAACAATCTTTTCGGTCAGCGATCTACAAGTAAAAAGAAGACATTAGTCCAAAGGGAACTAAACTTGATCTTCTAATTCTTTACATCTATGGAATCTGTTTGCTTATACAGTGCTAAATGGACTCTGCGATCTAAAACTCTTTCTGTAGAATAGGCTAAGATATACAACGTACCGATCCTTGTAAATATAAAGCTGAAACCACTTGTAAGTGTCGGGAGCAGCCGCCGACAAATCCTCCAGCGAAGTGGTGGAAAGAGTGCTCAAAATAAAGATGGAACCAGCTTTGCCAGCGGCGCGGGCATTTCCAATCTCCCCATCCGGATGCGCCATCTTCTGCATTGCTGTTGGAGCGATTCCCAGTGGCCACTTCAGCTGCTGACCAAATATTTTACAACTAATATCCAGCTGGGAGACATCTCGCAGACAACGCGGACGCAATCGTAATCTATTATAATAGTAGAAAATTGAGAAATTTTCGAGTTGTAATTGGAATGTGTACAAACCTTTTAAATGCCTCGCGATTCAGACGAAGCGTGAACTGATCTCCTGCTCCACTTTTATAGTAATCCCTTGCTGTCTTTTCCAGCTTACTCTCAGCCTGCTGCTCAAAGTCCTCCAGACAAACCAAGTCCATATTTGCTTATACTCTTATCTAAGCTATGAATCTTTGATGCTGTCGACAGCGATCGCTGCAATCCCTAGACTAAATCTCAATCTCAATTGTCAACAGTCGCTGCTATACACTTAAGTTTATTAACAGACGACATGATAACCGACAGACAGTCGTTTTCAACAGCTGATAAGAATAGTTTTAAATAAACACACACACGAACTACGTCAAGTACAGATCAGTTGAAATGCGTAGATTTTGACAATTAACAGATAATCCTATCAGAGTCTTTATGCTTTCATATTTCTTTAGACTATAATTATATGCATTTTTGGTAATTTCAACACAAGTTTTTATTAAATTCGTTTTAAATATATACCAACACCAGTTCATAAATAGTTAAGTATTATAACAAACTCAAAATTAAAAAAACAACACAGTCTAACAATAGAATAACATATGAATCTGTCAAATTAAACGCTATAGGCTGTCTTTAAGTTCCTAAAGTACTCCAGATCGGTTTGGCTAATTGAAGGCACAAATTTATTAAAGGACGTTGTAAAGTCTTCCGATTCAACTATGATATTTTCGGCGCTTAACTCCTTGGCGGAGAGGCCGTCGTTCACATGGTTGTTTATGGTTCTCCTGACAGCAGAGAGCCATGCATTTGAGCATATCGAATACAAATCCGCACCGCTCATTTCGCTTTTTAGGAGCTCTGCAATCTGTATTAAGTCCACGTCGCTGGCAAGGATGAAGCGATGCGTTTGGGCGCGCAAAACCGACGCCTTGTCATCGGCAGTGGAACAGGGTCCCACATAGAAGAGTTTATCAAAGCGTCCGGGTCGAAGAAGTGCGGGATCAATCAAATCAGGTCGATTTGTGGCAGCTAGGATAAAAATGGGCTTTGTGGAGTCCCCATTGGACATGCCGTCCATCTCGGCGAGCAGTTGCGACACCACGCGATCCATAACTCCACCAGAGTCACCAGCGACACCTCGATTGGGTGCCAAGGAGTCCAGCTCATCCAAGAAGAGCACGCAGGGCGCAGCCGAGCGAGCACGGGTAAATACTTCACGCACATTTTGCTCGCTCTGACCCACATACATGTTCAGCAGCTCAGGACCCTGGACAGAGAGAAAGCTAAGGTTGCATTCGGTGGCCACCGCCTTGGCAACCAGAGTCTTTCCTGTTCCAGGTGGCCCGTAAAGCAAAATGCCCGAGCGTCGTAGGTTCTTGCCCATCAGATGTACATGCTTCAACGGCAGTCCAATACTGCTTTGGATCTCATCCTTAAGCTTATAGAGGCCTCCGATGTCGGACCAGTACACCTTGGGCACCTTTGGAGCACCAAGACTGTCTGCAAACGAACTCTGCATTTCATATAGATTTTTGGCAAAGTGTTCCAGGGTCAGATTGACTTGACTAGACTTCTGGCGACGCTTAAGTCTCACAGCGTTATCGTAGAGCAGTTGCAGATCACCCAATAGGAATCCCTGTGACTTGGCCGCAACTTCGCGCAGCACATTCTGCGTCTCTGACCACTTTGGTGAAAGCCTGCTCATATACTTGGACTGCATGTGAAGTGGATAAAGCGGAATCTCTGCCAGCGCTTTTTGATTGTAAATGGCATCGTTAAAAGATTCACGTACGTGCATCCATTTCAGCAGCTCGAAGCGCTCCTCTTGATTGGGCGCTTCGATGCTAATGATCTCCAGGAAAAGGCTCTGAATCATTGGCTTCAGATGCCTGTCACTGGTCAGCGCCACAACAACAACTGGATATTTGCGATCCCGTGCGAATAACTCTTGGATCTGCACATGGAAGGCCGAGAGCAAGCGCAAATCCTCGTTTCCTTCGTTATCAATACCGAAAATCTGAAGTAAAGTGTGAGTATTAGAATCAACAGATCTAAAATAGATAGATTTAATGTTACCTCAAAGTTGTGGAAACAGATTAGCAGCGGTTCACTGACCATGCTCTTGGCAAACACTGCCTTCAGTTTCATCTCAGTGTGCGATGGAACCTGTGACACTATTTCCGCACAGTCCGCTCCGTAGATGTGCATGCCCAGCTCTTGGGCTACGGCATTGATGAGTTTCGTTTTTCCGGCACCACGATCGCCTTGCAGCAGGAATACGGGAAAGATATGTTTAGATGATAGGCATGTGGATTTCTTTGGCAAAAATGCATCCACTGAAGAGCGCAGCTTCTGATAGGACCTCCTCAGACCACTTGGATAGTTGACCGCAATGGCACACTTGTCCAAAGCTTGACGTGGCAAGAAGCTGTGCGCCTGTGGCACCTGCACCAGGTTGCTAAAATTCTTGGCCACCACAGCTTGCAGCTCAAAGTCGCTGCCCTTCACCTCCAGGTGTATGCAACGGAAGTACACTTCGGGCAGATACGCGAATATCAGATAGTAATGCGCATAGGCAGCAGTGCCAACCAGCTGGGCATTTACCTCAATGCGATAGGTGTGTCCACGATGCAGCAGACGTGGAGTATTGAAGTAATTGCTCAGTATCAGCTCCGAAACTTCTGCAGGCAGCTCGTGCGGATTGTTGAGCAGATAAACGTGCGCCTTCGTGGCTATATTTGGTATAGTTTGTTCATCGTTAAAGCTCTCCAGCTGCACCCAACAATTGTTCCGCTTGTTGCCGAGACGATCCATCAGATTTCCATAGAAGTTTTCCTAATCCCAGATGTTAAGATATATAAAACATCTTTTCATATTGAGGTTAGTGATTCGCACTCACCTGTACATAGAGACAGTTCCTTTGGCACTGAGAGTTCTCCACCGGCAAGATCTGTCCAACTATGGTGTATGGCGTATCCTGCAGGATTTGCTTGATGACCACCTCCGATGAGCTCCAGGAGCGATCCACATTTGTGGCAGTCGCTTTGTTGGACTGACCACTGCGACGCACAACCAAATTGACGAAGTTCACATCCTCCGATTCGGCGTACGTGTCGTAGACATCCTTGCTGGCGAATATCACATGCTCGGATTTGATCAGCTCGTTCCTGATCAGCAAATCATATAGCTGATTGGGAATGGGCGTCAGCAGATACTTGCCCCTGTAGTATTTGGCATAACGCCAATAGACCGCATATATCAAATAACCCGGATACAAAAACCAGGGCCACTTGGGCACAAGCAACTGTACAAGCGCATTGTAGCCCTCGACGAGCTCCTGCATGCGTCCCGTGTAACTGTATCTGGTTTCCACATCACCTCCTGCATCACTGTCAATTGATTTCGTCGGTGTCTTGGCGGCAAGTTTCTTCTGTGAAGGTCAATAAACATACATATGCATATAGACATATTTGAATATAAATAAACATATACATACATAAGCACGAATAGCTCTGCTTCTTTTTTAACCTACCACAACAATATCAACATCACTCATGGTGCGGAGACATAAAATACAAAGGTTACTTGTGGAGAGGCAAAGTCTAAGTGCGGGGGATTGGATGGATCACAGGAATATACAGGCACAAATTTATTCTGAAACAAGCTGTTATCAATACTATATTAAGTTAATATTTGCCACTACTCGCATTATTAAAATTTCCAATTTCAATACCTTAGTGTTACGTACCTTTTTTACAATTACCCTTTTCTTCATGATTTTCTCGTTGGCTATATTGTCCAAATTACTTTACACAGCTAAATTGAAGATTCAGGTGTTAAATGCAAGCTGCCGTTATAATTGATATGCAACAAGTATTTCTTCTTTATAAATATTTCTGAATTCAGAAATTATGCGGATGAAAAATATTGCTCGTGGAAACCAGTGCTGCCAACCAATTCAAGAATCCCAACAAAAAAATACCGATAGTTTGAACGGTCTATTCAATAAAAGTGCGATGTTTAAATTTAGATACATTTCCAAAATCTATCTTTTTATGTATTTTTTCTTAATTTTTAATATACTATTCTTAAAATTTTTGTTTGAATTTTCTAAGTTTTATTATATATAATTTCTTCCCCCGAGGATTGACAAATTTCAAGCCTTCTTTAAAATCATTACCTTTATTTTATCTTATTTCGAATTTTCTTTTAAAATCTTAATTTCTTGCTAAGTTATTGACAAATTAATTCTAAATTTGAATTACGCGCCGTTCTTTTTCAGATACAACTAGCCAGTGCTGAGTAACGCGCACATGAAGGTTTGTAATTTGAAAAGGTATGAAAAATACCAAAAATTAATATGAAATCGATATTAGATATCGATGGTATCAATAATATCAACTCTGCACCTAAATTTATCGATATCAATAGTACCAAAACAAACAAAAACTTTGTAAAAAATATTTGTTAGATTTCATTTTATTAAAAAATGAGTGTAGAAGTCAGCAATATAAACGGAGGCAATGGCAACGACACTTCGGCACAGTCTCAGGACAAACGGGAGCTACTTTGCCTGCTCAAACTGCTCAGAAAATATCAGCTGAAGGGCACGGAGGAGCTGCTCTGCCAGGAGGCAAATGTGAGCAGTTCAGATCTTGCCAATATATGCGAAAGTGATGTTAAGTCTGTGCTCAGTGCAGCATTGACGTTGTCCGATGATGGGCAGGACGTTAAGCCGGCACTGGCACAAGTATCGGCATCCGAGGCGAAAGCCGAAGTGAATGCGGCCGAAGCGTTGGCCAAATTCATTGGAGACGATGACTTTGATGCCCAACAGTATGAGCAGGCGTATGAGGAACTGCGCTCATTTGTGGAGGACTCTTTGGACATATACAAGCATGAATTATCCATGGTGCTTTACCCGATATTAGTGCAGATATATTTCAAAATACTGGCCAGCGGGCAGGTTGAGAAAGCGCGCGGATTCATCGAGAAATACAAATCCGATCTTGATGGCTACTACATCGAGGGACTCTTCAACTTGCTGCTGATATCAAAGCCAGAGGAGCTGCTGGAGAACGATCTGGTAACCGCAATGGAGACGGACAAGTTTGTGATCCGCATGTCGCGGGATGCACACTCGTTGTTCAAGCGTCACATCCAGGATCGCAGGCAGGAGGTGGTCGCGGATATTGTGTCCAAGTATCTGCACTTTGACACCTACGAGGGCATGGCCCGCAACAAGCTGCAATGTGTGGCCACTGCTGGATCGCACATTGGAGACGCAAAGCGACAGGACAACAAGATCCGCGTTTACTACGGTCTGCTCAAGGAAGTCGACTTTCAGACACTCACCACGCCAGCGCCTGCGCCGGAGGAAGAGGATGATGATCCGGACGCACCTGACCGACCCAAGAAAAAGAAGCCTAAGAAAGATCCGCTGCTATCAAAGAAATCCAAGTCGGATCCCAATGCTCCGGCCATTGATCGGATACCGTTGCCCGAGCTCAAGGATGCAGACAAATTGCTTAAGCTTAAGGCGCTGCGTGAGGCCAGCAAGCGTCTGCCCCTTAATAAGGATCAGCTGCCCTCCGCCGTATTCTACACTGTTCTCAATTCCAGCCAAGGAGTAACTTGTGCCGAAATATCCGACGATTCCACCATGCTAGCTTGCGGATTTGGTGACTCTACGGTGCGCATCTGGTCGTTGACTCCAGCCAAGCTGCGTACACTTAAGGAAGCCGACGCTCTACGGGAGCTGGACAAGGAATCGGCGGACATCAATGCCCGAATGCTGGACGAGCGAAGCGGCGAAATGACGCGAACATTTATGGGACACACGGGTCCAGTCTATCGCTGTGCCTTTGCACCCGAGATGAATCTGCTACTCTCTTGCTCCGAGGACAGCACAATTCGACTCTGGTCACTTCTCACCTGGTCTTGCGTCGTCACCTATCGGGGACACGTCTATCCAGTGTGGGATGTGCGCTTTGCACCGCATGGATATTATTTTGTCTCGTGCTCCTTTGACAAAACTGCCCGCTTGTGGTCAACTGATTCAAACCAGGCGCTTCGCGTCTTTGTCGGCCATCTTTCCGATGTGGATTGCGTGCAGTTCCATCCGAATTCCAACTACGTGGCCACTGGCTCCAGCGATCGCACTGTCCGCCTATGGGATGCTCTCACAGGTCAATCAGTGCGCCTCATGACCGGCCACAAGGGAACTGTCAACAGCCTGGCATTCTCTGCTTGCGGTCGTTACTTGGCTTCTGGCGCCGTCGACCACAACATTATCATCTGGGACCTGTCAACCGGTTCGTTGGTCACCACACTGCTGCGACACACCAGCACCGTGTCCACAATTACATTCAGTCGAGATGGCACGCTCCTGGCGGCCGCCGGCTTGGATAACAATCTGACGCTGTGGGACTTTCACAGACTGACCGAGGATTATCTGAGCAATCACATAACAGTGTCTCATCACCAGGACGAGAATGACGAGGACGTTTATCTACTACGCACATTTCCCAGCAAGAATTCACCCTTTGTGGCGCTTCATTTCACCCGTCGCAATCTTTTAATGTGCGTGGGTCTATTTAAGAGCTAAGAAATACACAATTATTTATAAGCAGGACAGTCCCGAGCTAAGAACTGTGGCATCTAGTGCTGGGTTTCTTGATTTTGTAACCAATTTCCTCATTTCTAGGAGATCTTTGAGTTTGAAGTTGTTGCTTCGAACCTTTATAGTTAAGTTTATAATGTGACTGTCTCATGTTTTCGTAGATATAAGTTAACAATAAAGTTGTAGTCTTTTCTTTCTTCCATATATAAAACACATCATAAATTATTTGGATCCCGAAGGATATAAATCTTATTTGATATACATACTCTTTATATGTACATAACATCTATATAAATGTATAAATTTCAGAACGGATTGGGGAATTGTTTACAGAGTGTACAGGTGTAGAGGTTGTGCAGATTCTTCACTCCACATCTGTAATGCCGAATGTCCGACGCACTGCCTCAAAGTTCTTGATGTTAAAGACGGAGCAGCGTGGAGGCTTCTCTCCGCCAAAGGCCAGTGTGTAGGGATCGTCCGGACATTGTCGCATACACTGCAGACGTCCCATGTTGAAGTCGTGCTCGTAGACGTGCTTTGCCTCGGTCGTATTGAAGTTCCAGATCTTGAGGGCACCCTCTGTGGACGTGGAGGTGAGTAGATTCGGCATTAGTTTGTTGAAGCACACGCCGGAGATTTCCTCATTGTGAGCCTTGACGGACCACAGCAGCTCGTTGGGTTTGCGTCTGTCGGCGTAGTGCAAGCTGCCGTCGTTGGAGCCGATGATGAAGTAGTTGGTCTCTGTCGGATGCCAGAGCACCTTCTCCACCTCGCCGTTAGTCTGCCATTTGATGAAGGACGAATTGACGCTCTCGGCGTCGCGACAGTCGAATAGACGCACCAATCCGTCGGCACAGCCTGTTAGGATGCTCTGCGCATCCTCTGGATGGAACTCTATGGACTGCACCTTCTCTTCAAAGGCGGTAATTGTAGTGTGAGGTTGGCCCTCGTCCATGTCCCACAGGATGAGTGTCTGGTCCACCGATCCACTCGCCAGTATATGCTCGAATTGAGCATTCCACGATAAATCGAGTACAGCATCTTTGTGACCATACTGTTCCTTCTGCTTCTTGCGGTTTCCCTTGGAGCCCAGTTTGAATGTTGGCTCAATGGAGTCCTGTATGTCCAGATCCCAGATTGTGATGATCGGATCCATGCAGCCAATGGCGCACATGTTACCCGGCTTGTCGCTGCCCGCATCATGGTTCATCCACTCGATGCAGAGCGGAAAACTGGGAAGCAGAAAGTCGTGGTGTGTGTAAAGAGCCTCCTCCTCCTGGTTGAATACCCAGACCTCCATGCTAGCTGCATCGTCCTGTACATGTCCAACTAGCACCAAGTTGTCTGTTGGCTTAATCACTTCGTCTTCAGCCTCAGAGTCTTCGTCCTCGTCCGGCACCTGCTGATCGGCGTCCACAACGTTGGCCAAGTTTGTCACTGTTGAATTCTCCTCGTTTTCGTAATTGTCGAAATTAAACTCGTCTTGTGGATTGTGGTTTTCATTGCCGGCACTTGGAGCCACCTCCTCGTTGTCCACTTCCATACCGTCTCCGTCTTCATCGTCATCTTCGTCCTCATTCTCCTCCAGCATGTTCTGCGTCTCGCCAATAATTCGTGCAAGCTCTGCTTGTGTCAGCACAATTTTATCGGGACGCTCCTTGGTGACTCCACGGGGTACAAAACACAGCGCTGGAACAAAGTCTATGCTTGGCTCTGGCGGCACGCCCTCTTCCACCTCTTCTGCCATTATTTATTATTTTAACAAATAAATTAGAGCGCTGACAAATCTAACAGAATTTCAAAATCAAACACGTGCAGTTGTTCTTTTATCACTGTTGCCAACTTAGATATTTTATAGCTAGATTTGTTTGATCGAAAAATTTCAAAATTGCTATTAGCTGGAAATTTAGTTTAAATAATATATTCAGCTAAGTTTTGCTATTAATATTTTTGGTAAAGCAGTGCAAAAGTGCCCACAATAACAAATCTAGACGGTTTCTTGACAGAAACAGCAATTGTTTCCCGTTGCCAGCACTAATGGGGAAGATTGCCACCCGGTGCAAAGGCTGCCACCCTGCCAAATTTCCCGATCTGGTTTGATATTTGTACTTAGAAAAATAAGTACATTTCCGAAATTGGGTGTTTTTTATTTTTGTACTAAATTTCGGATTTTTTTTCTAGAGTTTTTTAAATTTTTGCATAATTTTTTTTGAATTTTCTCGATTTTTTGATATAATTAATTTTTTTTAGCATTAAATTTTCAATCTGTTCCCATCTATCTGTTCCCCCTCAGCACTTAACAGCACCGAGGAAGGCTGAAATTTAAAAGTCTCAGAATTTTGAATAAACATTTTATTTTAAGCACACATAAAATTCTTTCGGGAATTATGTTCCACGATAAGTAGTGTAACCATATGGGCTGAGTAAAAGTGGAATATGATAGTTTTGATTTTCATTGCAGTCCACAATAATGTCTATGGCTGGGTAAAAAGTTGTCATATTTTTCGCGGCAAAATATGGTCCCACATGGAAGGTTAACTTATAGATTCCCATGGGAAACTCGCCTTGGTCCAACAACAGACAGCGACCATCTGAGTTTGTTTGAGATGGACGAATTGCTCTCCATTCTTGAATTTCGTCCAGACGGTAAACAGTCACTTTAATATTTGATGCCGCCTTTCCTGAAGACGTTTCCAGCACATGAGTTGAAAGTTTACGTGTGTTCATTGCGGTATAAGACTGACTAATGACAACTAAGAAATAAGCTTGTTATATTTATAATAATCCAGCTATCTCAAGTTCTGTTAAAGAAGATAAGATGTTTTAATACAAAAGATTGTTCTTAAGAAATGTACTCTGTACCAAAACTCATTCGACATTTGCTGTCTGATAAGACTCAAGAAAGTAATAGAAAATATGTAGATAAATATGTACATATGTACTGTATGCATGTAGATACCATCCACAGCATGCAACAAGTTGAGGGTAGTTGAAAATGTAAACAGTAGAAAACTGTTCCCAGTTCGGTCTGTTATAGTTCCGGAAGAAAATATTATGAGCAGCAGTTAAATTCAAATTTGATTCTGTTAATTCAGAGCTATTAATGTTAACTATTATAATGTTGTAAAGTTAATCAATGTAGAATCGCACAGTTATGAATAAATACGTTTTTTATTTGGTGACACTCAACAATGCTTTAGCAGATAATCTAAAAGTTTACAGTCTGTTTACATTATGTATCTAGCGGATGTATATCGATAGGCAATAAAAGAATCTGTAAGTAAACAGCGCTTGCCAGCAACAGATCTCTGTTAAATCACTGACAACAGCATTGAAGTCAGATTTTTTTGTTATTGTACAACTTGTTATTGGAGCGGTCGGTTGGGTTGTTTTGTATCGGAATATCCGCGTCGCGACTTTGAAAATGAATTTCAAAGAATAAACTTGGCTCAAGTAGCCAAGATGTTGCAGCTGTAAATGTAAATGCAGCAACAATGTTGATAATGTAATAACTTGGATAAAATTATGCATAATCTGACCACAAACCGCGTATTTACGCCTGCGTTGTAAACTATTAAGCATTTGTGCATGCCGGTAACCAAAATGATATTAAAATTGTTGAAATATATTTGAAGTGTACTGGACAACGCAAATTGTCAACCTGTTAATATACATGTTGTGATGTAAATGAAACTGCCCACGTTTCTAGTGCAACAGTTGTTTGTGTAAATAATATCAGTGTTGAAAAAGAATAAAAAGTGCAATGCAAATGATATCCGCGTTTCGTTAAAAGCTAGTAAACAATACTAGAGTATAGAACAGCCATTAGTGGTATTGGAAAGTACAAACTTCTCTGTTTGTAATGTATGTAAACTTGAATGTTTGTTCATTTATGTATATGTATGTGCACCTTACAAACACAAAAACACAAAACACACACATACAAATACAACCGCGACTCTAAACTGCCTGAGCAGAAGCATCGAAGTTACCAACTTCAATCCCCAACAAATCTTAAACCAGTTTTAAGATACATATTCTTGTTGTTTGTCTGCGTGTGCATGTTTTATTTCGCATTATTTTCGTTTGTGTTTGGAGGTTTTGCTGCCTCTGCAGCTTTAGGTGTGTGTTTCTTTCTATATATACATATATATTCTTGTAAATCTATATAAGTTTGTATGTATCTTTGTATGTGTGGCGGATACCCTTTGGCTGTTTCTCTTTTCCTCAGTTTAAACTAATCGCGTGATGATTGTTTTTGTTTTTATGGTCATTGTTGTTGGTTTGTCGTTATAATCGAATGGATCCCCTAACAAGTACTGCACGTCTTACCAGCTTTGTTCAACCACCTACTACTCCTACGCAAAACATGGGATTAAGACAACAATAACAAGCCCAGTTTATAACCAGATCGACAACTACAACAATTACAACTTAAACAACTTGGACTACATTTTATGTCTGTTCGTTTGCCTATTGAACTGGGATTAAAATCAATTTAAAGGTAAGTCAAAATATATTTAAACAAAAAATTACTATTACGTGTACTTGTAGACAGATAGCACATAATTTTGTCTTAATATAAAATATATACATTAATGTTTATTATTTAAAATCAAATTATTTATTATCTATCAAAACAATATTCTTTTTAATAAAATATTGTTCAAAGTGTTTCTGAAAAATTTCTATATTTCTCGTGTTTTTTTTTTTATTATTTAGTTTTACTTTTTTTTATTTATAAAGTATTTATGTTATTTGTAAGTCACAAATTATCAGTTACTACATAATGACTTCGCGGCGATTACCACACTAACAAAATTGTGCAAAATACTGTTTATTAATTAATGATAAAAACGTAATCAGAAAATGCTAACGGTCTGTTGTCCGATATTTTTAATTGATTGATACAAATCAATCGACAAACAACAAATTTTTTTGCCCTATAGCGAAATATGCAACACATTAACTGTTTAATATTAAATATTTAGAAATTTCAGTATGCTGTAATGCCGCTATGAAAGCCAAGCAAATATTTATCTCAATAGTGTCCATTTGGAGATAATTTTCATGTGTAGATAAATTAGTATTTGCATAACTGAAATACATACCAAAGCTGTCGGTTTCTTTTAACTGATCATTAAAGCCTAATGGCAAATTAGAAACTAGCCTCCTCTTATTGACAGCCCAACGATTAAAAGTTAAGCAAAAACTCATCGTCGAGAGCATTTCCAACTGAGATAAGTCTGTGAGTAAAAAGTGAAGTTCCAGCTCGAAGAGTTCAAGTCAGGGGAAACAGGAAATGAGTTCAGTTTTTCAAGTACCTTTCGTCCGCTTGGACATTGCAACATGAACTTCTTGTCGCATTGCATGATGTTTTTGTATACTCTATAGGAAAGTTTAATTGAGCTTAATATCTCTTATATTTGTGTTTTGTTGAAATTTATATAAATAAAAAATACTTTGATTTTTAAATGGCTTAGCCAACGTAGTTTAACTTTCTTAAAATAAGGCTTTTGGTCTGATACTTTTTTTTAAATTATTCTTAATCCTAGCAACTAATAATTGTCCATTATTAAATATTCATAAATTTTATTTACACTTTAATTAGCAAATTTGTAACATCACGATTGTTATTATTTCGGTAAGGCTATCTTTGTTTCTAGCGAGTTCTTTGAGTTTCAGTTCTGTATCGCTCTTTAAATATTTTTGTTTGTACAGATGTCCCGCATGGTGGTAAACCGAGCTGAAACTCAGATGCAAACAGCAGATATGCATAGTTAATAGCACTTAGACTACAATATGCCACATTGATGTCTGCAGACAGACATCCCTCATGAGAAACACTTGATCACCACATGTCCTCGGGCACTCCCAGTTCCCAGTTCCCTGTCTGACGAGTTATACTGAACAATGTCTCATATTACATGCCGTCATCATGTTAACCTTGCATTAGGGTTGCATTAAGTTCTTATCTTGCAACATTTCGTGCTCTCATAAAGGAAATTGCAATGCACAACTACAAGTACACACTGTTCAGTATATGATTGAAATACAAACTAAAAATATTTATAGAAATTAACCAAGTACAGTGTATAATAATTTTGTAAGTGTTTTGTATGTTTATGCCAAGTTTGGTGTAGATATTTTATTTGTTTTGTAAATTCTTTGGCTTTGGTGTGGAAACTACAAACCTAAATATAAATACCTATTTATGTATTGAAGTGTATGTAGTGTGAGTGTTTTTATAGTAGTAGTAGTTGTTGTTGTTGTTGTTGCGGCAGGTAGCGTGACTAAGACATTCGCCATGCTGAAGTGAGTTTTCAAATTTGAAACAAATTTCAGTTTTCAGTTTTTCTTTCAAAGATGTGGTTCCATTGCCCGCTGGCTTACTTATATGCGCTTTACTGCCAAATTACTGCTGCTAACAAGTCAACCAAGTCCAACAACCAGACATTATTTTATTTTATATCTTTTCTTTTCGCACACACACACACACACACTCACACTCACACTCATACTTGATGCATCCACATTGTGGCGCAAAATTCAAACACTGCAAATAATTGGAAAGGCATCCCAAGATGTTTTTATAAGTATGTGCAGATGCCAATGCTGTTAGTGGAGCTGTCAGTGGTGCTACTCAGAGGTGGTGGTGGTGATGGTGGCGGTGGTGGTAATGAAGTGATAGGCCGAACAACAGTCTCGCACTAAATCCCAATTGTAACGCAACCGTTAATCACATCAGCGAGAGAGAGAAATAATGAAAATCTCCTATGTTAGTTCAAGCATAATTATTTCATATTAGAATCGAATTATAAAAAGGTAACACCAAACTGTAAAATCAAAAAGTAAAATACGATAAAAAAGAGAATCGAGCAATCGATTAATCTGTAAATTATACGTCTAGATCTTCCAAATTACTTCTTTTTGGAAAAGTGTGAAGGTAAAAGTCTGTGAAAAAGGTACAATGGTGGAAATAATTGTATTTCCAAATTTTTATGCTGATATCGATCAAATTAGAATTAAATTGTCGATTTTTCATTAAAATCTAATTAATTAACTCAATTGATTGTCAAAAATATCATTAAGTTATTTCTAAAATGTTGCTTATTTTTGCCTTCTAGGTTGGGTTCCTAATATTAAATTCCCAATATTTTGATTTCTAACTTTTGATGCACCTTTTTTAATTTATTTACTTCACAAATGTTGGTATTCTTAGTATTACTTGTATTTCTTATAGGGCACCGATACAAGTACTTATGGATTAATTGACATACACACACAATTCACAATTTGATCGAGTTGCATGCACACGCAATCAAAATCAATTGCCACATTGACACAGATACAAATTGTTAATACCTCGTAGAGGGCAATTGCAAGTTCCCTCCGTATTACACTCGAACTACGAAGACAATGATGATGACGAACTATAAAAGACCTTCACGGTGCAAAACAAAACTGAGCCACATCACAGAAGACTGAAGACATAAGACACAAGACACAAGACACAAGACTGAAGACTGAGGACAGAGGACAGACGAGGTTGATGACGCGACGACAATGGCAATAAAAGCACTTACGCAGAAGAAAGACAAGTGTTTGGGCCGGAACTGGTGACGGAGACGGCACCGAGGGCAGTTTGAGGGAATCAATTGCTCGTGCTATGCATATTAAATAACAACAAAATAAAATGTTAAGAAAACCAAGTAACAAGAACGTACATAAGTTGTAATTGAGTTTGCAATTGTGGAGAATCAACGGGTCTTGTGAATAATCCAAGCATTGAATACCAAATTTTAATGCCTTCTCAAGAATTATTTGTACTCATATGTATGCAGTTGGAGTGGTCGATGGGGTTATGTTTATAATCAACACATCAGCAATAACATAGATTTGTTGTCAATTTGACCTACATTTTGGAGTTTGGCTTTCGGCTTTTAAGCCATATTGCTGCACATGGCTGGCTGGCTTTTCGCCAAGTAATGCTGTTAATTGGGTCAGACTTGTTCATGTTACTCTATGGAGCATTAGCCCGATAATCTTTGCACCACTTCAGAGTCAAGAGACCAGGCCCAAAACCCTATCCCAGATACAGGCCGTAGTCGACTCCCATCAATGTCCGGCTCTTTGTTACTCCGCCAGCTTAGACTCATTTTCATTGCGGATAATTTCACCTTTCATAGCTGGCAAAAGACGGTAAAACGATTTGGCGCTAATGTTGCCCATGTTAACCATGTTTTGTGCTCGTCTTTATGGCTTTCTTTTAACATTTTTGCTTTATTAGCGTTACTTTTTTTGGAACAACGCAATTATGCTCATTTCTTTAATGTGCCTCTCCCTCTACAAATACAAGTACGAAAATAATATGATGTTCCTCTGGGTTAATCAATGTTCTTGCTAATAGTAGAGTCTATGTAATGCCTTGGCAGATGGAATACAATGGAACACCACACCCAAACCTGGAATTGATTTCTGGGAGCGAACTCAGCTCGACATATTAAATTAATTGCGATCACTGATTAATCCGTGATCACAATTAGCTGATTGATTATTGGCCTCACTACTGTTTATTCAAATGAATAACATTTGCAAATCTACTCGTATTCGCATTCCCATTTGATTATCAACAATTAAGTCGCCATCGCATGCTCGCAAATTACTCAACCGTTGAGCAATTTGTGCAATGTTTCGGATTTTCGATTTTGTGTTTTATTTTTCAATGTTGGAACAGGTGCTTTGTATATTTAAATACCCTGCTCCCTTTTGAGAAATAAAATAAGGTATTTTAATTAGTAAGACTTTAAGCTAAAAGTATAAATATGAATTAATCAAATTAAGAAACTACAACTTTACCTGTTTAGTATTATAGTTTATTTAATGACTTTACTTGTGAATGATTAACGCAGAAGTTATTCAAGAAACTAGTTTTAGGTATTTACCCTTTTTATAGGGTACTTTAAAGTTGGCCAATTTTATCTAGCCTATTGTGACTTGCTTTGTTTTGTAATTTGCTCGTGTGAAAGGGTTGTGCCCATACTTTGCCTTTTTGCACGCCGATATTGTTGTAAAGTAAACAATTGTCGATCGCGTTGACGTCCTTCGTCTACGTGGAATTTCGCTGACGCATCAATAAAACGAGAAGCAATATCGAAAGATTTGTGTCATTAAAACAATGTAAAATTTCAAATATTCGCAGATATATTATTACAATGAAAATAGAAGCAGGCGGTATATAGTCTATCTTTCATTAAAAATGATATTATATTAACAGTCTGTATATTGGATTCTATTCTAAACATTTGAATTCAAGCCGACAACTAAATATGTATCTTTTTCTAACAATCAGAAAAAAAACAAGGGGGCTCCGCCCCCTGCTCGCTTCGCTCGCCTACCCCCGGCTCGCTTCGCTCGCGGTGAGGTGCGGCTACAGTCGAGCACGCTCGACAGTAGGATACCCTGAGCCCATGTACTCTTTTATAAAGTTGATTGTTGCCCATTTTCAATTGCTCAGGTATCAAAAATTACACACGCGAAACTATGAACAACTTTCGGTTTTCAGTCACTGTGCTTATCACTGCAGACTACGTTATTAATGCCTCACTGAACTAATACATCACTCGATTATGATTACGACCGATTTACAATTTATCAATTTCTAATTAATTTTAAATAAGTTTAATATAATAAACTTTAATATAATAAACTTGTTTAAAATTAATTAGAAATTGATAAATTGGTAAATCAAGTCGTAATCGTAATCGCTTGCAATCGATGTAGCGTGTGTCAAGGTAGCCACAAACTACAACTTTGCTCAGCCTGCAATCTGGCAGCACCCATTTTTCCTCTCTCACTCTCCCCT
Source organism: Drosophila innubila (assembly GCF_004354385.1). Taxonomy (NCBI): domain Eukaryota; kingdom Metazoa; phylum Arthropoda; class Insecta; order Diptera; family Drosophilidae; genus Drosophila; species Drosophila innubila. The sequence goes on from NW_022995374.1 coordinate 7,175,541, forward strand.
TACGCAACAAATTCAAGCCTGCCAAAGGCTGCTGCAGTGCGCGCGAAATTTGAAATAAAGGCAATGTCTAATTTTAAGTTCTTAAAGCGGATAATGCTAAGTTTTTTTACAACGATAATAAGCAGATACTTATTATATATATGTGTAAGGAATCGAAAATATTTATAACTAAAATTATTATTTTGCAGCTTTCAGTGCTCGGCAAAGATGCAAGAGTAGTGCTGCATAATGATCGCTATTTCTCTCATGCAATTTCATACATACATAGCTATCAGCTTCTGCTGATTTTTGCCATGCAAAAATACATATTTATATATTAACACAATTATATTTTAATCAAATTGTATATTTGTATATACATAAATTATACATTAACATTTTCATTACATGATATCGATAATATTTTTTGCTTATCGCTTAATTCTTATTTGGTACCAAAAAAAATTGGTACTAATTCGTTCTGTCTTTGTGCGCCTTGCATACAAACGTGAACATGCTGTCTCGCTCGCACGTTTGATTTGCCATCCAAATGTAATTATTCAACTAAATCTAAATTCCGAAATAACTTCTTTATTTATGGGTCAATTGCTTTGAAATTTTCAGGGTCGTTTAATACGCATACTTCTCAACTGATTGTTCAGTTAGGAGTGCTATGTCAAAATTGCGCCTGTAAATCGTTTTGTGCAATTTGTGGGCGAAGGGGGCGTGGCACCTAAAATTGGAAACAAACTTGACCTGCGTATGGTATCCAGGAACCTACATAACAAATTTGAAGTCTCTAGGTCATATAGTACTTGAAATCGAAGCCCAAAGAAAATTGGTACTATTTCTTACTGTGTTTGTGCGCGCCTTGCATACAAACGTGAACATGCTGTCTCGCTCGCACGTTTGATTTGCCATCCAAATGTAATTATTCAACTAAATCTAAATTCCGAAATAACTTCTTTATTTATGGGTCAATCGCTTTGAAATTTTCAGGGTCGTTTAATACGCATACTTCTCAACTGATTGTTCAGTTAGGAGTGCTATGTCAAAAATTGCGCCTGTAAATCGTTTTTTTTCAATTTGTGGGCGAAGGGGCGTGGCATCAAAAGTGGAAACAAACTTGACCTGCGTATGGTATTCACAAACCTGCATTCCAAATTTGAAGTCTCTAGCACTTACAGTCTCTGAGATCGACGCGTTCAAACAGACGGACAGACGGACAGACGGACAGACGGACAGACGGACGGACGGACAGACGGACAGACGGACAGACAGACGGACAGGGCTAGATCGACTCGGCTGTTGATCCTGATCAAGAATATATATACTTTATGGGGTCTGCCACCCCTCCTTCTGCCTGTTACATACATTCTGCCAAACACATTATACCCTTTTTTGCCCATTTTCAATGGGCTCAGGGTATAAAAATATAAATTTGATTACACATACTATAACAATAAGTATTGTGTATACGCTAAAGGGTTTTAAAAGCAAAAATTAATGTAGAAGAATCACAAGAGGCAAAGGGTAAGAGTAGAGATGCGAAACAGAATAAATGAAAAAAAAGTTGAATAAAAATGCGGAATCAGTACACTGATCTTTGGCATTGTAATTGCTGGAACCGCTACGCTGTTTTATCGAAGTCGAACAATTTCTATTTATGCCGATCCCGGAGACCCCCACTGTAGAATCGACTGTGCGGAGGTTGTTGAAGCGTCGTCGGTCCGGTTGAGGTTAAGATTGAGATTGAGTGGTGCGAGATGCGAGGGAAAGAAAGCAAAGGCAGCAAAACAACAAACGGCGATCCGATTGTATTCGACTCTTCGGTCTTATTTTTACTTATGAAAATCAGAAGAGAAAGACACACACAAACAGATATAGATACTCGTACAAGAAAATGTTAATTTTATGCCTCTGGCTGAGCGCTCACGTAGAAGTTGGTTGTCGTAAACGACTTTCGATTCAAAAGGCATCGGATCAACGATCCACTTGTAAAGTACTAACTGCTCCAATTTTCACAAATTTTAAATGCCCATTATTTGAAAATAATGATGCGTAATGTTGTAAGTACTTACAGCGAGTTGATCCAATTTTAAACACGAATATGTGAGAACAATCAGTGTTATTATGGAAACTAACACTTTACTATACTTTACTTAACATTACATAGAAGAAGTTTGCGTCCTAATTGCTTAGAGCTGTTAATTAACATGACATAAAAATTGGGATCTGTCCTGTTAAATAGCATATCATATTAGTATCATGCGTCTTGTTCTGTTAAGCGCTGCTAGTTAACATAACATAGAAGTGGAAGGCGATCTGTTAGCAGAAGCAGTCAAACTGTGCAAACAAAAGGCGGAAAAACTTTAGCATAGCCTTAATATCATTAATAATAATTATATTTAACTGTTTATTTAATATGAGCGCAAATATAAATTATGAGTGTGGAATTGACAGAGCTACAAGTTAAAAATAACTTAGATTTGCATAGTCGATTGATACTTTTTAAATTCACAACATTCTTGGAATATTTTTTTGACCATTTAATACTATATGCAGCTGTCCGGTATGATCTATTCATGATTATGTTTGCAATACACTTAAGTACAAGCATTTTATTGTACTAAAATAATTTGCATATTACAAAAACTTAAGCGTTTTTTAGCAAGCAAGATTTACGCACATATTAAATAACCACCATGTAAAGTAAAGCTAGTTGAAATGCTTTGTGCAAGCTTGTTTTATGGTAAATTGTAAAGTTTGTGCTCATAAGATGTTGTTGTTTACATTGTTGTTGTTGTTGTTGTTGTTGATGGATGTTGCCTGCAGTTGTCTAGTTTTACCAAAAGGGGCGACACATTAGTTGCCTCTTTCGTGATTGTGTTTGCTCGTTGTGGTCTCGTGGTTTTCAGTTTTACTTTTCCAAATACATACTTTGCGTATGTAAATACTTGGTTGTTGTATTCCACTTGTGGGTTATGGCATTGGAGAGTCGTATTACAAGCCAGCCATCTGTGGTGCTAACAAATGGGGCCCAACTCACATACAAATCTAAGTTTCCATCCATTTAAGTAAGGATAGGTATATAAATTCTATCCTGTCACAATTTTGATTAGTCCATTCTAATCATGCATTATCTGTTTTTATTTGGACTGCATTTAAACCAAAAATATTTATAGAGAAAACTAATTTTACTTTTAATTTCCGAAACAAGCTTGACAATAAATAAAAACAACAGTTGTGCCACATTAAATTAATAACAAAAAACACACACAGATAAAAGCACCAAAAATGAAGAAACAAAAAATCAAACTCGTTTAGAACACAAAACAAGCTTTTGTGGCTCTCAATAATTTATTCATGAATTCATTTAGACGCATTGTTCAGCTGCTTAAAACAAACTTTTACTTTTCATTATTGTTCGCCATTGTTGCTGTTTATCTACGAGTATGTTTTTGTAAAGAAATCGTTCGTATTGCAATTAATCTTCAACGAAGTCGGCCAACCAATTAGATAACCATATATCCCCCCCTGCAAAGACCTAGCGAAACCCCCGACTCTCCACTCTGGACTCTCGACTTCCAATAGAGTGTGGGCAGCTGAGTGAAAGTTTTCGACCCGTTCTATTCCATTGGGCCCCTTACCCAAGCTGCCACTCTCAATGCTTACAATTTGCATATCGCCAGTTGCACTTTCTGAGCGTAGAAATCGGGTCAAATAACATTGCGGCATTTCAAATGAACCCATCTAAACCAAATATGGTTCATTTTAAATACTAAGTATAGATTCTTTTGAAAACATTTGGCAAAAGGATTAGCTCAGCAGATGACCTTACACGAGCAGTTATTGGCATTTTAGTTCAAGCTATTCTTATGCAAATCAGTTAGCAACACGCACGCAGACTTTCAATATGCCATATGAATGTGGATATGTAAATGAGAATGCCACAGCGGTGGTCTAAATACCACCTAACACCCAAAAGGTGAAACTAAGAATTTGGTTGAGGGCTTGGCTCCGTTTGCAGGACTTGAAACGAGACTTCCTGATTCAGCCTTACGTAATTCAGTCGCCTCCTCTTCTACTCAATAATAGGAAATACTTTAACCGTATTTTAAAATTAAAAATTATTTAGTTTTAAACTAACTACATCTATGACTTTTATTTTATTCTACAGCCAATAGTACAACAATGTAAGGACACAACGAAAAAGCGACTACTGAAACGGAAAGTCTTTGAGGCTACTTTATTTTGTGAAGAGGAAAACTAATCTAAAATCAGGTAATTGGCGATGCCATTATTAATATTAATATATTATAAAGTCTTTACTAAAGGCAAAATCTAGCAAATATTGATTTTCATTTTGAAAGGCAGCAAATCAGTTGGCCAATATTTGTATAACAAAAGCTGATCTAGTTAGTTGTTTGTATAATGGATGAGGAAACAAAGAGATTAAAGTTAGCTATACAAAGCAAACAGATAAAGTATCTGGCTTGAAGCTGTTTCTCGTTCTCGTTTTCGTTCTTAGACACTAATGATAAAAACCTATTATGTATACACATTTGTTGTTTTGGCTTCAATCATTAAAATATCTACTTATTAGTAGAGTATTATTAAAGATTGAAATTACAGTCTTGCTTCGACAATAAAACTACAACTCATTGTTGTTAAGCTTGTTGTTGATAATGATAATACATAATGAGAACATATTTATATTATTTGTGGATTGAGTTTCCTCTTGTGTTATCATGTCATTGTACTAGCGAAAGCGACAGCTTTATGGAGTGATATGCACTAATGTATACTTATCCATTTAGTCATATATTGTATTTTTTGGAAAAAAAATATTCTTGATATTTAACTCTCTTTTATATTTTATTATTATTGCATATGGTTGTTAGAAAAAGTTAAATAAAACAATGGGATTAATTGGGGTTCAATTTTTTTTTATAAATAAATATCAAATATGTAAGTTATTTTTTATTTTGTTTAAACAATTACTTGACTAACAGTATGCATTTAGAGAAAGCGTCGTATGATACAGTATAGAAACGTTAAAAGAAACGGCACAGTACACACCCTCAATGAAATTACCTTATTTGGTTATTTGAAGGGTCAACGCTGACGGAGTTCTTGGGTTATTCGTTGACTAGGTCAGTATGTGTATGTCTTAACAGTTAGTTTTTTTTTGACGACTGCGCAGTGTCATTTGAAATGAGAGTGAGAGTGTGAGAGCCTTGGCAACAAAATCAGTCAACAGTCAAAGCTATAATTTTGCATACATGCTCATTCAATATCCATAGACGGTCGTAATTAGTATTGTTTTGAATATTGTGCTTCCGTGCGCAATTTAAGCAAATTAAATTGAGTTTCAGTTGCGTCTTTTTTAGCTGACTTTGTTTCGTTGGCAACATGTTGCTGGGAACATGCTGCTTGCAGTTACTCTCCAACTGCGCTGATGCTGCAGTCGCTCTCCCGCCCACGCGAGAGCGGCTTTTGGCTGGAGCGCGCTCCTTGACCTTGGACACACATAAAATGTTGCTTCAGCTTTTTGCGCTTCGCTTGTGTCATGCCATGTGTATCCGTATATATACGTATGTTTGAGTGTGTGTGTGTGTGCGTGGCTTTGCAACATATGTGCTTGTGTGTGTGTGTGTGCGATGCTGAAGCTGCGAATATATGGACTCCAGTTCAGAACGAGAATAACGCATTTTAGTCGCGTTTATTTCGTTGGCAGCCACAAGTTGTAGCCTCGCGGCGGTTGCTGTGACAGTGAATATGACCAAGTGTAAAGCAGAAATTAAAATCATCAGCATTTAATGTATATACTTGAATATACATACATGCATGTTTATATGTGTACTATATATCTTATACATATATTAATGAAATGGCGCACACGCGACAACGATCCCCCACAAAGTTGAATGCCGTCTGGGAACACTCAGTCGAGAGAGCTGATGCTCCTGCTGCTGCCACTGCTGCGGGGTAAGTGCCATATGAGCTGCCAATCTGCGGCCAAAGTGACGCAGTCATTCGAAAATAAACAACCAAATCATCAGCCTTAGCATCAGTTCAGGGACAGAGAATCTCTGAATCAGCAAAAGCAGAAGAAGAGCAGCAGCAGCAGCGGCAGCAGAGGCTGAAGCAGAGCAGATGTCGCTGCCGCTGCGTCATCGACGTTGCTTTATCAGCATTTGCCCTTTTCGACAACCTTTTGAATTTGCTGTTTGTTTTATTGATTTTTGCCATTGTCTCATAAAGTGTGTTTATTAATAAGCTGCAGAGAAATTCCCTAAAGTAATTTCAGAGGCAGGCAATGCCAATAAATTAAAGAATGCTCCTAGTCAGCCAAATACATATACAGTACTGGCCAAAGAGTCAGATTCACTTTCAATTTCGCAGTTTAATTGCATATAAATTACCTCATCAATTTATTTGGAAAATAAAATACCTAAAGAAATAATGAAACACTAAAGCATTTAACAGAAATCAAAGTGATCTCATTTCTGAGCAATTATTGCATATAAAAAAATAGTTAAACATTCAAATTTAACTATAATTGTGTGCTTACTGCTTTCCCTATACATAGATAAATAAAAAAAAGAAGTTTTGTATTTTCTTAAAAGTATTAAAAAGCTGAAGAAGATATCTCTCAAGTTCCACATTTGATAATTGACGTTCTTTATACACTATATATAATAGCAGCACATTGTTAAAAACTCACGTCTGTTTTACAAATTTAATAATTTAATTTAATAGTGTATGGAACTTTAAATGATATTTGTTTAATTACAAATTTATCAGGCCTGTTCAATAGGCTAGAAAATTGCGGCCTGGTTTAGTACCCTTGAATAAATTGTTGCCCCGATTTAAAGTTTCTAATATTTGTTATTTGCAATGAGGGGAAAAATTGTGGTCGAAAAACAGGCATCAAATTTGTAAGTCATTAAAATTAATGGCTTAAAAAATAAATAAAACAGTCAACAGTTTACTTAGGGCAACTGGCACTAAGTAACACTTTTGAGGTCTCGGACTGAATCATTGTGTAAACGTGCAATGAGCATGCATTTTTCATTCAGCTCATTTCGCTTTTCTATCTGCTTTCCGGTCAGGGGCACTTTCCTTTTCAATTTGAGCGTTTTCTGCGCATTATACCATTTTGCAATGACGTTAGATGGTCTTTTGCAGCTGTTGTGCTGTCATTGAGATTAAGTTTTTTTTTTTTTTAATTGTTGGCAACAAGTGTTTTGTTGTTGTTGCCCTGCCTTGAGAACTTTTTGTTTTTGTTTTTCTATTTTTATGACCAAGGCGACAAGGTGTAAGGCAAACCGCGTTAGAGTATCTGAGGGTTGCTTCCTCCTGTCCCAAAGCCTATTGTCTGTGTTGAGGCTGTTTTATTGTTGGCCACATTGTTTGGCCCGGCCTATCATAATTATGTTGGCAAATTTGAGTAATGAGCAGGTGCAATTACCGTGTGTAAGCAACAGATACAGATACTTACTAAGTAATGCTCATAGCCAAACATTGACGTGGGTATGCAAATCTTACTTACATACGTATAATTAAAGTTTTGTTGTTTCTCATTTGCGTTTGTTGCGTTTCACGGCATCTTAACTTTTCAATGTTTGTCTGTTAGTAAGTACAATGGTAGATACATATACACACACACACACACACACAGATATAAATTACGCACACATGCATGCAACTTATACCCTCTGAATCTGTTAAATGCAAATGAAAGCCAAAGTTAATTTGTAAGATTTTCACGTTGCGATATGTGAGGCGAGTGCAACTTCATGACAGTGCAACTGCGTGGCTTTTGCGGTTATTTATTCGTATTCGTATTCGTAATACTCTATGATCATTAAGCTGCTAATGGTGTTGTTGGTAATTGCCACCTTACAACGAGTGCGTTTGCACTTGGCGCATAAAAGTATGCAATACTTTTTATACTTCTTTCTTTTTGCTGTTTACTTGAAGCTGAACAACGGCACTTGCAAGTGCTGATAAACCACCTGCTCTCACTCTCTCTGTCTCTCTTCTCTCTATATATCTGTATTATGAAATTATTTGTAGTGTTTAAATGCGTCTTATTATATGTAGCATACTTCGAGGCTGAGTTGGTAAATAAAACGAATTGACATTAATTAACAATTACTTATATATGTTATATTTATTAAATAAATACATTAAAAATGCCATGTATTTTCAATTTAAGTTAAATTTAATAGATTTTAAATATTGCGTTGCTTTTGTGTATTTAGAAATCTTTAGAATATGTCTAATAATTATTTATGGTAGTATATTTGCTATAAATGCAGCAATTATTTTATTTTATTTTATTTTAATTTTTTTTTATAGAATGTCTTCCGGCTTAATGTCGTGTGTGCGGGAGAATTCGCCACCCCTGGAACTGGATTTATGTGCATCGGGTCCGCTGTCATTGCCACTGGAAGGCAATAGCAGATCCCATGGCTATCGGGGACCAACCACTTCCACACCTATTGCTAGTCCAGTGGCCACAGAAGATGGTAGTAGTTCAACAAATGTGGGTAAGTCACAACTTTGTCTCTTCGATATTATGTACCAGATCAAAGGTGTTTATGTAAGGAGATACATAATTATGTGCATAGATACGAGTGTGTGTGCAAAAACAGTCCGCGACTTTCCCGAACGACAACAAACAATTGGTACAATGCGCAGCAATTGTTTATACCCTTTACAAGTTGGGTAGCTGCATGCTGAGGGCCATTTAGTATTGCCTCTAGTTGATGACTCGCCTCTAACTTAATTGTTCCTCCCGTGAGAGAGCATTACTTTAGTTAGCTTATTTATTTGCAAACATGTATATTTATATGTATGTACCTATGTATGTATGTGCATATGTGCATAATTAGCTGGGGCTGTGAATTTCGTTTTGTTGTGGTGCAACCGCATTCGTCAGTCTGTCTGTCACATAAATCTGCAGACAAAGCATAAAGTCTAGTGTACATCATCCATATGTATGCACATACAAATATACAAGCATTCGAGTACATATTTAAATATAAATACAAATGTACATGCATGTGACCTTTTAATTACATATGTTTGCATTTGTGAAATTGAAATAAATTTCTCTGCGTATTATATAGATAGTCAATCTCTTTTTACTCAAGAAATTTTATAAAATATTGTTCTTTTCAGCACTTTATATCGTTAAATGGCTGCAACATCATTAGTCATTATCAGTAACAGCAATATAGAACTTATCACACAAAACTGAATGCTTGTAATATTTGTTCAACAATGAAAATTCGTTATTACTATCCACAACATCGTAAAGTCAATGAATAATGTTTATGTAATTACGGATGGTAAATAACAACAACTTTCTACAGTGATGAGGTAGACTGCGAAATTCTATGGGAGGGTAACCAATGGAAACTGTTCCCTTTGTTGTTGCTAACATACAGAAGCAATAACAATACAACAACACAACAATACAATAACAAAGCGAGCTCTCACATAATCACTTACATACATTTGAATTCGTAAGAGAACAGTAGCTGTTAACCAGTCTAACAGGTCACTGTTATGCATTTACAGTTTGCTGTTTTGCATTAACAGTTCGCTGTTAATAAGCATATGTCATGGTATGTAGGCAATGAAATCTATTGTGTAGTGTAGTACGAATAAAAGGCAACAGCAAGAGCTAATCAGTTAGCCGCTAATAAGCCAAACATTTGCCGATCCGATCCGAGGGTCGTTCGGGTTTTTTTCGCTTCGCTTCGATACGATTCGATTTCAATTTGTATTTGGTGTTTTGTCTGTTATTTCGATTTCGTCGCTGTATTCGTATTCGTATTCGTAATCGTATTCGTGTATTCACCTATTCATTCTGTGCTCTCTGCTCCACCTGTGCAGGTGAACAATTTGTAGTACCAGACGCGTGTCTTACTAATTGCCGAGCTCGTAACTAACTAAATTACAAATAAAATAAACTTTAACGCAATTGCAATTGTAATCGGTTCATACAATTGGTAAATCGATATTTGTAATATCGTTTCATAATTTGCTACTATGCTAATTTTATTACAGTGAGTCAAGATAGAAAAACGCGCATTAATATTATTAAAAAAACGATCAAGAAAACGATCCAGAAAACTGTTAACCATTAAGTGAAGTGCATAATCGTGTTGTTATTGATTTCTGCGATAGCATCATCAAGTGAGACATATATATTAAATTTGCTCAACTTCTAACTGTGTTCGCATGTTTACAAAACTCCCTGTAAACAATTGAGCGAGAAAATGTTTTAGACCAAAAAAACATCTGTATCTATTTTCGGTGATTTTTATTTGAGCAGGTAATATTTAGTTTTGAATTTTTCTTTCGATTTTTATTTATTTATTCAACTAAGAAATGCTTAACATCGATTTCGCGGAATTTGGTACACAAAACTTCAATAAACAAATCAAGACAAATCGAATTAGTTTTAAAAACCGAAACATAAATTATTTGTATGTATAATGTATCTTTTTTATATATGTAGCTTACATTTCAGATATAATTATGCCAGACAGTCACGACTAAAGCCCCATTTGACAATAGTTTAGTTCGAGTGCCAACCAAGTACTTATTTGGGTCAGATATTATCAGGCAATTATACTGCTCAATGGGCAACGAATTTACTGGTTCAATGAGAATTATGTCTTAGCTGAATAGAGGAAAAGAGAGGGAGAGAAAGAGTGAGCGAAGCGGAGGGTAAAAACACAAATAATTGCTTAAAGAATGTCAAAGGTTTATCAATTGATTTTTGTTTAACACTTGGCAAAGTAATCCAAAGTGCCTAAAGTTAGAGATGGTAGCGTGATTTTCAATATGCAGACGAAACGCAAAAATGTTGGATGATTATTTTTCGAATGTCATAAATTATTTCAAATCACATTATTATTTTTTATTATTGTTATATTCTAAACAATAAATAAATTCATTTAAAATGTTATTCCGTTTATTTTTATTAAATTTAAAAATTAATATAATTTAATTTAATTCATTTTGTTGCGGCAATTGACTTTTTGCCTTTGAATATTCAGAGATTTGTAATAATTTTTTAGATTTCTAATAATTGTTTTGTATGCTAAATAATTATTTAAATAATAAAAAAATGTTTAGCTGCTTTTTCAAGTTCTTTCAGTTCGTGTCAAGTCGTGTCACGACACGTGCTCAACTCTTTGCACAATCAGCCGAGAATCCGGGTGAATGTGAAACGTTGTTTGTTATATCACTCCCCGGAAATGGGAGGCAGTTGCATACAGAGTCAAAGACGAAGACGAAGAAGAAAATGTAGAATAAAAAGACAACGTCGAGTTGAAGTCGATAGACGGCGGTCAGACTTAGAAAGCTCTAATTGAAGTGGCTTGAGGCATTGTGTAATCAGTTTCATGCCTCTTCTAACAGCTTGTTTTTGTTGAGTGTTGAAAGTCTTTCAGTTGCTCTCAGTTTTTGCGGGTGACTGATAAGCTTCATGTCATCGTCACGTTGTTGCGTGATTGAAGCCAACTTCCCAGAGATTATAGCCTGCCAGCGTACTCTCTTATCGATACTGATAGTCGCAAGTAGTTGTTGGCAGTTCGACTTCTTTCTAAGATGGTATTGACTGAATTATCAAACAAATATAAAACCCGTTGAGTCGCATTATAAATATAGACTGTTTGTATAATAATTGGCTATACTCGTAGAATTCGAATTCGCCAAAGAACTGATTAGACTTCGCAGTAGCCAAAACGACTTGAAGGCCAATGGAATATGCACAATCTAAGAGATTTGCATTGAAAGAGCCATGTTGCATGTTGTAAGTTGCAAGTTGCTGTCGACGCAGTGCGAATTACGCAATTTTAAGTTGTTTGCGTTTTCGTTTTCGCTTTGGTTCTCAATGCTTCTCTATTTATATTCTACGTAAGTGAATTAAGCACTTGTAAAGCGGATAAGCTGCCCACACGCCAATGCCAACTGGGAATGGATGATGACGACAGGCGTGAGGGAGGGTGGGCGTGGCAGCAAAGGGGGCAAGGCGCAATGTGGCTCACTTGACCTTCCTTCCATCCAACAGCCAAGCCAACGAGCCACAGCAAAAACAAATGCCCAAAGCATGGTTAACTGAACAAAAGAGTAAAGAAATATAAAAACTGGGTAAAACAACACACACACAAATACATGTGTCAAGTATCCGCTCACACAGTTATGGCCAAAACAACAACAACAACAACAACAACAACAACAACAACAACGACAACAACAACAAGAGTCTCCAATTACTGCAACTCGCTGTTGGCTTTAAAAAGTGGATTTTGTCATGTCTGAGCTATTGCCAGTTTCCATTTTGCCAGTTGCCATTTGCCAGTTGCCAATTTGCATTTGTGCGCGCAACATTTTCAATTGATTAATTAACACGAGTTAATGCGTCTACTTTGTTGCAAAGGCCGCCAAATCACAGACAGACAGACAACTCGTCGAATTCGACAGTTTCGATTACCAGTTTTGACGCCTCTTCGCAATTGGCTCTTTGCCACATCCATATTTCATTTAGAATTTGTGTCAACGCCAATGCCCTACTAACAACAATGGTAACAAGCATATACTTAGCTTCATTTGTACAGCTAAACATAACTGAAGTGAATGCTCCCTTAAGCAGACAACTCAATATAGTATTGTAAAAATAAATAGACAGACCAGATTCTTATTTAAAAATTTCGAAATGTTGCTTAGAAGTTACTATATGAAGTAGAACTTTTAAGATCCGTTTCAAAAGTTAGAAAGATTAAAGTTAGTTAAGGATTACAATTAATTTAGAATTGTTAATGCCAGAATGAATTGTCGTTGTAGATTATAATCAAAAGATACTAAATACACATAATACATGTGCTATATGCAAAACTTTATTTATAACAATACTATAAACTGGCACATCAGTTTCGATTACATCACATAAATTGCCTCATGCTGCCAAATAAGCTGAGGAGACTTACAATGTTTTGATAAATTACTGAAATCACATAAAAGACAATGAACAAATAAAAAGAAATGTTAAATGACAGTGCCAAAGTAAAAAAGAAAGAGAATTTAATATAATATGGACAAAGTATTACCTAACGACATCATTCCAAATACACGATGATATATAAAGTATTCAGAAGGAAATGTTTGTCATTTCAAGATTGAGTCATCGTGATTCATGTTGGTGATAAAGTTTCGGAAAATAAGATCTGATTTGCAGTGTTGCGAAAATGAAAGTTATGAGAGAACTCTATACTATTTACAATAAGTGAATGTGGTAGCTCTTGTAGCCTTGATAACAATTTATTTAACCTTGGCAATTTAATTCTTAAATTAGACTTTAATTCTTATAGGCTTTGACAGCCTATTCCCTCCATGTGTAGTATATAAATACTCAGCGACTTGGCTCGCGTGCCGGCTGATATGCATATAGCTTATTGACTGGCCCCAAAACGTGACTGGCATACTGTCGCTATTTATTATAGTCGCCTTGGCAGCTAACGGTAGCATAGTCCGTGGTATGGCCTATTGATTAGAAGCTTTTAAGGGAGCCAAGTCACATTTCGACTGCTTGAAGTTGACGACTCATTAACTTCCGCTGACAACCTTTCATTGAGGCAGGAGAAAGTCCTATGTTGTACTTCTGTTAAAATTATATTAGTAACAGCTTGCCACTGTTAAGCGTAGAGTGTTAATGGAAATTATGTTATTATTAATTGTAGCTGTTATGCTAATTCCATTTAATGTTAAATTGCTGTTAGTAAGAATTTGTACTGATAAGAGTATTATGTGAATAACAACTTTAGTACAACTTATTTAATATTACTTATATTGTTACTTATAATTATCATCACCTGTATCTAGTCCCAAGCATTCATCTGGGACATGAATGACACAAGCGCATATAGAATTGAGTCATGTTTAAGGTTATGACATCATGATCCCCTCCCTGCTTGCATGTGGGAACTGTATGAGAATATGTAACTGGGAGAATGTAACTGCTATCATATTTGAGAACATCTCTGCTAAATCTATTTACGGCTTGTGCAACTTTTCAGAGTCGCGAAATTTACGTGCTTCTTAGCTGATTTCCGATAAGTACGAGTATAATCGTTAATTGAACAATGCAAACACCGTGCAAAGGCGTTAAAAGCATTTGCCATGGCACATTGCTCTTTCTTCGCTTTTTTTTTTATCAGCAATAAAAATAAACGTTATGAGGTTATTGACGACAGAACCCTAAATGAAACTGGCAACAACAATGGAAATGGAATTGATTATAATTTACAATACGATTTAAAAACAAATAAATGCTCGTAACCAAAGCGTAGTAAATGTGTCTGATATTTAGGATCCCCTCTGGAACTCTATGGTACTTTAATTACCTATGAATTTGGAATAGGGTAATGCTGTCTATTATTTTGTTCATATAATATAAGATACTCTTTCCATGGAAATGTGTATTTACTCGTGTATTGATAGATTAGATACGACCTTGCCTAAGAACAACTAGACTTATTCTCTCACTCTCTCGCTCTCGCTCTCTCTCGCAGTCCCATTCAGTCATTCACTCTTTCCCCCTTTCATTCGATTATTTGGCTTTTGGGTGTTCCCAATAGCACATTGACTTCGTTTTTGCCTATTTATGGGCATGTTTTTCGCTCGTTCGCCAATTGAATTGTTTTTGGTTTGGTTTCTTATCAATCATGTCAATGATTTGTGACACCAATTTCGAAAGATGAAATAAATTTGATTCGCAATTAATACATTCACACCCTTTGTCCATTAAATTGGTAAAGTTGTAAAAATCTACATGCTGATAAATTGTCTTATAAAATATAAAAAACTCCCACAAAAGAAAAAGAAGCAGGAAGAAAGTGATAATCACATTCTTTAGTCTTTATAAAGTTTAGCAAAATGAAATTTATTTTAAAGGGTGATACCAGTGCTATAATAAATTTGGGATCATATATCAACTATAATTATTATATTTTGGAGGAATATGATAATATAAAGCAAGCTGTACTTTTTATGTATTTTTCCAAATGTCGTTAGTACAAAATGTTTTAATTTTTTACTTTGTATCCAAATTGACTTGTTTTCTTTCCATCTTCCACTCTCCTTGTAGAGCAACAACAACAACAACAACAGCAGCAGCAAAAGCGCCGTCGCTTTCATCCGTTACGTAATTTACGGCGGATCTTTCGTCGACGGACAATCAATAGTGCGGACAGTGCCG
This sequence comes from Drosophila innubila, assembly GCF_004354385.1. Classification (NCBI taxonomy): domain Eukaryota; kingdom Metazoa; phylum Arthropoda; class Insecta; order Diptera; family Drosophilidae; genus Drosophila; species Drosophila innubila. The sequence continues at coordinate 7,190,806 of NW_022995374.1, forward strand.
TAGCTGCCGCTGGAGAGTCAACTGGGCCGGGTTCTTGCAGCACATTGCCACCACCGACGAGCAGTTCCAGTGAGAAGAATCTGCGGAGCATTGCACTCTCCGCATCCTCCTCCTGCGCAGGAGACAAAGTCTCGGCGTCGGCTTCGTCACCGGCGTCACCTTTAACCCACCAGCAATTGCATGAGAGCTACCAGACGCAGTCTCTGCCCAAGTCCAAGTCTTACAGCTCCCATCGCGATGAGCTGCTGAGCGTGTTGCTGGGTAAGAAGAGATCAAGCAAACAGCAGACACACGGCTTCGAGCAGCCCTCAGTCCAAGTGCAATCCAATCCCGACGCCATGTACCAGACACAGCGACAGCAGATGGGCGTGGCCGTCTTCCCCGACGCCAAGAGCATGAGTCGGAGCAGTTACTTCGTGGAGAAACGCCACCATCAGCGACAGCTGCGCAGCGTCGGCGACTCCTCACAGGATCTGAACACAGAGGACAGCGGCGCCGTCGGAGGAGCTGCCGACATGTCCGACAGTCAGCGGAGCCTCAGCGAGGGAAGATTGCTGGACGTCGATGCGGATGGGTAAGTACTGGCAATCTTTTCCGAATCTCCTCATCTTATCTCTCACTCTCTTTCCCTATATTGCTCTCTCTTTCTTCTGCAGCAGCGATTACACACGCGAAACCCTTTCGCAATCCCATGACAGCGTCTTCTCTGAGTCAGCGACAGCCAGCAGTCTGTCCATTGTGCTAAAGGTGAGTTCACATAGCGCCATTCAAAAATTGTTTAGTGATAGACTGACAGATACTCTGTATTTATACATGTTAACTCAAAATAGATATTTATAAATTGAATTTATAAATATAAATGGAATAACGACATTACTTTCAAAACAATACTTCACCTCTACTTTAGTGATAGACTGACAGTCACTCTGTATTCATCCATTTTATCTCAAAATACACTTTTCACTCAAAAGATTATTAGATTTCTATAAATGAAATTTATAAATATAATTAGAATAGCCACATTCCTTTTAAAACACTGCTTAACTCAAAAATTTAATACTATTTCGAAAAGATACCCTGTTCAATTTTACAATTGCATTTTTTTCCATTTCTTAAATAATTCTTTTGTAATATTCAATATAGTTAGATTATTATCTAAACTAAAAATTTAGTCTGGATGATTTTCATATAATCAAATATATAAATATTATTTGAAATCATTGTCAGCATATCATCTTCTTCTGCTACTTTTATGATATAGCAACTTGAAGATCTGAAAGAGTATTCAGTGTTCTGTAACTTGAACATAAATGAAATATCGTGTCAGTCGACAGTTAGCGCCATAGACTCAAATTATGTGTATTACAAGTATTAAAAGAAGAGAAAACTCATTATTAATTCATGGCTTAAAGAAAACTCTTTACTGGTAATTCGTTTTGGGTTTGTTTCTATCGATCCGCATTCCATAATCCTTGTCCACAATTAGCCATGAGTCATGGTAAACAAAGCTGCTACTCAGTTGGGCTTCTCTTTACTGCACAAAGCACCCTTAAATAACAGTTAAAAACTTTGGAATGGCCTCAAAGGGTCACCAGATGATATATGCTTCAATTTACCCCAACATGGACTCCAACATTCTTGTTGTTATTGTTGTTACTCATGTTGTGTTGTGTTGCAATCATTTAAATTGATTTTAATCAAATTCAATTTACTCGCATGCTTATGTCGGTTTGTTGACATCGGATTGGGATCGGGGATTTGATTGGGGATGGCTGTTGACTCAACGCATCCATTGTTAGCTCAAATATGTGACTTTATTGGACAACTTTCAGTTAATTTTGATAATTCTTAATAGAAATGCAGAGCAGAAATATATTATTAATTTTTCAGTGAATATTAAAATTATTCTTTAAAAAATGCATTATCTGTACTTCAGTAATTCCAGTCTGTTCTTGGGAGATCTGCATGGTTTTACCTTTAAAAATATTTATCAATACGATTTTTTTTATCTTTTACGTTCCGTACGTTCCGAAACAACTACCTCGGTAAAAGGTTGTATTTCAGATTTTTAAAGTGTCGTTTTATACTAATTACGATATAAGGAGTTGATTGAAACTTGAGATTTAAAATTTTGAATTTTCAAAATTTCAAAGGGTCCCCCCTTACCATCCAAATCGAATCTTGGTCGAAAATAATTAATTTTTCTAAATGAACAAAATATGAATACAGAATGAATTGAGAGGCCAAACCATGATCAATATGACATTCCGCTTGAAAATCTGCTGGGTTTTAACAAAGTTATGACAGTTCAAAGTTGGTCAGACTTTGGATCTAGCAACTTTACAAGTCAAAATTTTTGTCCAATTTCCCATAATATTTTACAAAAAAATGAATGGTCTCAGAATCAAGTTTTAAGTGTTGTTTTATACTAATTACGATATAAGGAGTTGATTAAAAGTGAAAACTTGAGATTTAAAATTTTGAATTTTCAAAATTTCAAAGGGTCCCCCCTTACCATCCAAATCGAATCTTGGTCGAAAATAATTAATTTTTCTAAATGAACAAAATTTGAATACAGAATGAATTGAGAGGACAAACCATTAACAAAATGACATTCCGCTTGAAAATCGGTTTAGTTTTGACAAAGCTATGACGGATTGAAGTTGGTCAGACATTGGATCTAGTAACTTTACAAGTCAAAATTTTTGTTCAATTTCCCATGATTTTTGACAAGAAAATGAAACGTCTCAGAATCAAGTTTTAAGTGTTGTTTTATACTAATTATGATATAAGAAGTTGATAAAAAGTGAAAACTTTAGATTTAAAATTTTGAATTTTCAAAATTTCAAAGGGGGGACCCTTAGCATCAAAATCGAATTCCAGCAAAAAATAACTTTTTTTCAAAAGTTAATAAAATTTAAATGCAGAATGAATTTAGAGGCCAAACCATTAACAAAATGACATTCCGCTTGAAAATCGGTTTAGTTTTGACAAAGCTATGACGGATTGAAGTTGGTCAGACATTGGATCTAGTAACTTTACAAGTCAAAATTTTTGTTCAATTTCCCATGATTTTTGACAAGAAAATGAAACGTCTCAGAATCAAGTTTTAAGTGTTGTTTTATACTAATTATGATATAAGAAGTTGATAAAAAGTGAAAACTTTAGATTTAAAATTTTGAATTTTCAAAATTTCAAAGGGGGGACCCTTAGCATCAAAATCGAATTCTAGCAAAAAATAACTTTTTTTCAAAAGTTAATAAAATTTAAATGCAGAATGAATTTAGAGGCCAAATCATTAACAAAATGACATTCCGCTTAAAAATCGGTCTAGGCTTAACAAAGTTATGAAAGTTTGAAGTTGGTCGAACCTTTGACCTAGCAACTTTACAAGTCAAATTTTTTGTCTGATTTGACACGATTTTTACATAAAAATTAGAGGTCTCAGAATAAAGTTTTAAGACTTTTTATTTTAGAAATACGCATTTTCTCTCTACTCCAGCTAATTACAGATAGATCTGAAGAGTTTTTGCCTAGTTAAATATTATCTAATAGAGATCTGAGCTGCGTTGGTGTCGATGTCCGTGCTAGTTTTGACTGCATAATCGCCAAGTCGAAGTCTGTGCTTGGTTTGCCGTGAAACAAGAAAGAAACAGAAATGCAGAAGACACCGCACGCGCCGTAGCACCACAGCACCACAACAACACCACACCACAACACCGCAACACCGCAACTGGAAACGAAAGCCGAATGCAATCTAATGCCCCTCCAAATGCCGCACACCCTCAACGGTTGTGGGACGTTGCAAGACCAACTGGACTGTTACTCTGGGCAACTTGGCCAACTGCAGCGCGTGGCCAACTACAATGTGTGGCTTCTTCCTCGTTTATAGATATCTCTCTCTCTCTCTCTCTCTCTCTCTCTCTCTCTGTCTCACCCTCTGCTTCTAATGCTTCTTCAGTTTTCTGGCCAAACGAGTTACTGACTCTCGGTTGCTTACTTCTTGTTATTCCACTTTTTTCCACTTGTCTGTCAGTTGCAGTTCCCCCTGCCCCCCTTTCCATGACTGGGTCTCAGTGCAGTTGGCGGCTTATTTGCCAACCTGGTTAGCAAATAAATCGCATTTCTTTCTGTTTCTATGCTATTGAACTCCTGCAGAGTTTTCCGCTAAATCAGTTTGCTTTCAGTCACTTGGATGTCGACATCGCGCTGCCGATTCAATTCAATCGTCGGATCAATGGCATCCAATAAATAGAAACTATATCAAAAATATTCTTTAAAAAATATAAATATATAAATTGTGTGTGTTGTGTTGTGTCAACTGTGTGTGCATTTAAACAAAACAATTAATCGACTTAAATAAATTTTACTAATTTTAATCTTATTATTTTGTGGCTCTGTTTGAAAATAAACATGTTCTAGAGTGTTGATAGAAATTTCATCTATTTGTAAATATATGGAATATAAATAAATATTCTTTAAATTTCAAGTACATATTTGATCATATAGAAAATGAAGTGGACTATTTTATCCCAGGCTCGAACCAGTTTAAAAGACAGAAATACACTCTATGGATTTGTATAGACATTAATAATAGAAAAAGAAAAAATCTAGTTGACGTCCATAATGGGGCAATTGATCGACAAGTCAGGCATTCAATTTTCACTTTGTAGACTGTAGATTGCAGACTGTAGACTGTAGATTGCATTGGGAAGCAAGCAGACGGACAACTGATGAGTTGGGGGGAACATGCGATGTCATTTCTCACGCTTTGCTTTAATTACTTGAGTTGAGAGTTGGTCTAAACCTGTTGACTTACTGACAGTCTTCCTGACTTAATGCTCCACTGCAGGACGCAAAATGGTCGATGAATTGCAAATACTTGTAGTCAAATCAAACATTTGAAATCGACCCACATTGTACATTTATGGACACAGGTTGTTGTAAGTGAACTGCTCAGACTTCCTGTTTTGTTGGACTCTCCTCGTATTGCATAAAATATTTATTTCGACTGTCTTTTTCTTTTTTTGGGTTTCCGCATCCATTGAGCAGCTGTCATCCTAGACAATTCAGCTGGCGATCACTAGTTGAATCAAATTTAAAACTAAAATAATCATCTATAAAAAAATGAAATTTTTGTTTCCATTTAGTTCCAATTTTTTGTAATTATAATAAAATTACGGTTATTTCTAATTTTTATTAAATTAATCAACAAAAACGATTAAAACTAATTTTTTTAAGCTGTCGAATAACATAATTTATTTTTCCAGTCTTTTATACGAATTTTTCAAGACTTCATTAAATAAAAGTTTTTAAGGACTTTCATATTATATTTGAGGAAAATAAAAAATTGAATTTCTGATTAAAAAAATTTATTTCTCGAAAAACTATATTATTTTTCTAAGAAATATTATACCTATTATTTCTGGTTAGTAAATTGAAAAGTTTATGAAGGCTATTATTTTGATTTATAATTTCGTTTAACTAGGGGAAAATATTAAGTTAATTTAATTCAATTAAGTTAAATTTTTGGTAACGTATATAGTTACATTGTTACCTTGCGATACGAAATAGTTTAGATATAGCAATGACTGTAGCTTTGTTTTTATTTCAATTTGCATAATTGAAGTCACAGTTTTCCACTTTGCCAACTGTTGTGCTCTCTTTGTATAGTATTTTATCTAACTCACACAACAGATGTGGACAGAGGCTGTTGTAATCAAACGGGGGCGGGCAACTGTCTGCCGCATGCTACAAGTTGCAGGTTGCGAGTTGCAAGTTGCATGTTAGGCCAGTGGCAAATGGCCAATGGCCACACAACAACAGTTGGCCCACTCAGCAAGTGTGCCAATAAATCAGCGAATGTGACGACGTCGACGTCGCGATATGTTTCGCTTGGATGAGGGACAGATCAGGCAGGCAAGCAGGCAGGGAGCAGGAAGCAGGTAGATCCTCCCTTATTAAAGGGTTGGCTACCTGTGTTTCTCAGTCTTAACAGATGTTGCAGAGATTTACATTTGTACTACAGGGTATAGGAGTTCAATAAACCCTGCGTAACCTACAAATGTATTTATGTACTCAATTTATGGTTAAGGTCTTTAACCTGCAACTGTTTAGCACTTAATCCAAGCGAGCTCGAGAGCCCAAAATAGACACCAAGTGCCAAGGAATAGGCATAATGATTAAGTATAAGCTGACTCGACTCCCCATTCCCCTGCTGCTGCTTCTCCTTCTCCCTCTCGTTATGCTCCACAAGCATCGCTGATTAATGAAACGGGAAAAGAAACTGGATGCAGCGCCACAAGGAAGAGGGTGGAAGGCACGAGTCGGAGAATTGCAGTGGCATTTGTTTATAGTATGTGTTGAATATTGAAATTCCTTAGTCTGAATCCGGGTACGGGTCGATCTCTTGAGTCTTACCCTTGAAATGCTATCGATGCTGTCGAAAGCGATGATAATAAACAGATTCCCACTGCCTGCCTCGCACCCAATTATGTTAGACTAGGTAAAAAAACGTCGGAGATACCATTTCACAATCTTTGCATTGTTGTTGCAGTTGCATCTGTCGAGGGTGCATCAGCATCTGCATCTGCTGTCCGTCTGTCTGTCTGTCCGTTTGTCCGTCTGTCTCTCTGTCCGTCTGTTTGCCTTGCCCTGCGCCTCGTCGTCTTGTCGAAATGTCGGCACCATATTTTCAGTTGCACGTTGCACTTGGAGCCGCTCACAACGTCGCTTGCCGCAGTGCAAAGAAAGTGAAATCTAACGGATCGCGTGTCTGCCTCGCACTTCACAATCCAACAACATTAACAACAATAGCCCTTATTAGTTAATTACGAGAAAATAAAAGCTTTGATCGAAATGGTAGCCGGAAGTGCGGGTACTCGCAACATTCAAGGCATCCAAGGAAACCCATTTCAACTCTCGTTTTCGGTAAGAGTTTCCTAGTGATCCAGAGTTTCACGATCTGTGTAATGATCGGTACAAAATCTCAGTTTAGCATAAAAAATTTGGTGTTTTTTTAAATTAATAATGCAAATTTTGTGTTTTTTTTATTGTTTCGTACTTTCTAAACAAATTTCATTAAAATTAGACTATGTCAACATATAGCTGTCATGGGAACGATCGGCTTAGGATAAAATACTTTTCTTGAAATAAAAACTTTTTTTTTTAGGGAATCAATGACAAAGATAACTTATTTGTTAGTTTTCAATCCTACGTGTTTCTATTCAAATCGAGCTCATAAAATATAAGAAATTTAAGAGTATCATATAATTGTCACATTGTCATATAACGCACAGTTGACAGCTTCATTTGGGGCCTCGTCCTTGATTCGAGGAGGCACTCGAAATGATTGACTTCAAGCAGAATCCTTTTAAGATGCGATTAACCGGATCATCCGGCGGAGAAAGTCGCCTCAGTCGCAGTTGTCTGCGTGCCCGCCTAGTGTTCCGCTGGAAGAGCTGGGTAAACCCCCGATTTAACCCAAAACCAGGAAAAGAGATGTCTATCCATTGGCTAATCTTTCAATTCCAACTTTTTATTTGCAGGCGGAACTGACGGATGTGCTGCGAAAGCGTCGTAATCGTCCGGATGCCTCGGACGAAGATCTGGGTCTGCCCCGGAGTCCGGCGTCGCCACAGCGTCATGCGGGAGCTGGACAGAGTCGTAAGGCGGGTGGTGGCTACCAATCTCGTGGGGTGACGCAGGGCCATGAGGTATCCTCCCTTAGTCTGCTGAGCGCCAACAGCACCGATGGAGACGGTGAGGACAGTCAAAGCCATAGACAACTGATGTGCAAGTCCATCAGCTCGGATATATTGCGAGCTCATCCCGAGGACGAAGTGGATGCAGTTGGCCTGGAACGTCAGAGACTTTCGCATGCGGCTGCCAAACACAAGATGGCCATCAGGCCGGCCAAGAAGAAGGGCCCGAGTCGACACCACAGGAGAACTTTAGAAGTGAGCTGCAATAATAAACCCTTGAATAATCCGCCTCTTAATCTGTTAAATTTAAACCTTCTTCAGTCTTCCATACCTGAGGCCAATGAGGAGCTTTCCAAGATTAGCCAGACTCAGTTGCAAATTCCCAGCATGAGAACTGTTAAGGGTAAGTAAGGTTGTAAATGGGCATATAAACTATCAGTTGGTAACGTTTCCTCCCCCTCTCTCTTTCTCTCTCTTGTACAGAAACTGATGTGAAGAGCAAGACGCGCTCTCTCCCGCCGGGCAGTAGCTTAACTGCCACAACAACAACCTCAACTGCCAGCAAGACAATCGAGCAGAAGAAGACAACGATGACAACGATCCACAGCGATCACACGGCAACCACATCATCCACATCGGCATCCACTTCATCCACATCTGTCTTTGGACTCCGTGCACTTACTTTCAAGGCGGCCAATGCCCTTTTCGATGGGCGTGGCGAGTCCTCAACGGATGGCGACGATGTGACGAACGCTTCAGCGGATTCCAACGATCATGGATTCCTGCGTCGCTTGATGCAGCGCAATTCCAAGCGCAGCATTGCCAGAGCCAATGATGGCCTAGAGGACATGGACACCAGTCACAATGTGGCCAAGAAGCTGCAGATCTCCACCTCCTGTGTGGAGGCAGCTACTCGCGATCCTGTGCCAATGCCCAACAAGTCAAAGAGCGCCACGTCGCACGAACAGCACATCCAGGAGACTCGTCAGATCATCAAGCGGGAGATTCACAACGAGGGCAAACATGGCCTCCATGCCATGGTCAGTAACTATGGAGTGCATCCGCAGCCTCCAACTGCTGTCAAACCCAAATCGGGACCAGCTGCGCGACAGCGTTACTTGCCCCAGGAACTGGGTGCCACATCCTCCAATGTCCTTGAGAGCGATGTCACCAGTTTGCTGTCCAAGAACTCCCGGGGCAACGACACCTTCCAGTCCACAGCTCTGGTACGTGAGCAGACGCAGCTGAAGACGGAGACGACGACGACGACCAGTCACTTTGAGAGGAAGCCTCGGATCGTGGGTCTCAGTGCGTTCCAACAGAAGCTCTCTCGCTCCAGTGATTCGATGGGACAGCACTCGAGCTCCTCGAACTCATTGGAGACCAGCACGGATGAGCCCTCGGCTCTCTACTACGAGGAGAAGCAGCGCAAGACGGTGGAGAAGTCGAGAAGCTTCCGGAATTATCAGGAGGAGCGAGACGTGGTCAACGAATCGATGGCCATGCACAACAACATGCCCAGTTTGCCGGATCTGTCCATCAGCTTCCGAGTGCCTGCCTCCTACTACAAGCAGCAGGAATCTCCTCAGTCTTCCCGCATCTCCATGTCCCCAATGTCGCCCATGTCACCCATGTCGCCCATGTCGCCCAGTGCCAAGTGCGTCTCCCTGGGATTCGAGATCAACGACAACAAGCTGCTGCAGACTCGTGCTGACTCCACTGGCAAACTGCTGACGCCAACAAAGCTATCGCCACAACGCAGCACCACACTCCTGGTGCCCAGTCCCAGTCCATGTCCCACCAGCATCTCCCAGATCGAGCAGAACATTGACTTGATCGTCAAGTCGCCGCTGGTCAGTGTTCTTCGCAAATCTGGCACGGTCACCGAGCAGATCTGCCTGGAGCAACCGCAACCAGCTCCACAGCGTCCCAAGGTCCTGGAGTTGAAGCAGACCACGACTATTGCTATCAAGGATTCATCCAACGCGAGTCCAGTGGCCAAGAATGCCAAGTTATCAAGTACTCCTCCCACAACTCCTGTCAAAGGAAGTCAACGTAACTCAAGTCAAGTGGATGCTCCATCCCAGGCAGGATTGGGATTGGGATTGGAGCAGCCGGAGTTCATGAAGATTCAGCTAAACCGTGTGGATCAGGCACGTCTTCACAACAAGACGAATCACTTGGTGCTGGCCAAGAATGTGAAATCCGTTGCTTCTCCGGCGGAACGTAGTCAGAGCAGCGATGATCTGACCATGAGGCGTCTCAGTGGAGAAAGTACAGGCAGTATTCAGATTGTTGAACGCTCTCAGAAGCCACCAGCAGCAGCAGCCACAACTCCGTCACAACCCCAACAATCTCACAGTATTAGCCAACCCACTGAGATCCTCTCCAGACAACAGCGTGCGGTCAGCGCCAACAGTTTGCGCTCCAGCTACGTGAGCAGCACCAGCAGCAGCGGCGGAAGCAGCGAGGTACTAGCGATGACTTCGCCCATTACACCAAAGAGTGGAAAAGAATCGAAGCAAGTGGAGCCGTCAAATGGCAATCGATTCTCGCTGGAGGAACGCAAGCGGCTGTTCCTCAATGAGGAAAAGTCACAGGCGGATCGCAAGATTGCCGAGCTGCGTAACGAGCGCAAGAAATCCATCAATGAGGAACTGCAGCGCAAGACTGAATCCATGCCAGCAACTGTAACGACTCCAAGTACTCCCAGCACACCAATTACACCGGTTACACCGGTTACTCCTCCAACTCCAGTCACGCCGGGAGAGAAAGAAGTTGTGCTGCGCAAGAAATCATTTGCCAGTGTCAACAATGGCAACAGTAATGGAAATGGAAATGGGAACAGTAATGGGAACAGTAGTGGGAACAGTAATGGGAACAGTAGTGGGAACAGTAATGGAAATGGAAGCACTCCCAGTCAGGAGGATGGCACGCCCGAGTTGATGAAGGTGTTTGCACGTCGCTCGCTAAAGGTGAAGGATGACGATGTGGTGGCCATGGCCCAAGTGGCAGTGGCAACCCACAAGAAGATGACAAACGGCAGCCAAAGCGTTGATAGCGATAAGGAGAATCATTCCAACAGTGAGGAGAAGTTGGACAAATTGATGCCCAAATATGAAACACAGACGATCATTGAGTCAACCAGGATTACACAAACACACTCTCACTCCCATACTCAATCCCAATCGCACTCTCAATCCCAATCGAATGCCAACAATCGTTGCTCTGTGGCCGATTTTCGTAATCTCAACAATAATCAACAATCTGCATCGCAGAAATTGTCTAATTTGCCGCCCATCAAGGTCAGCAATGTGCGAAATGCCACCACCCACAATAACAACAACAACAACAAGAGTAATAACAACAACAATAACAACACTGTTAAGCCCGCAAATGAACGTTACTCGCTGCAATTGAAACAGGCAACAGCAACACCAGCTGTTGCAACAACAATTGCAACCACAAAAGCAACAACTGTTGCTGTTACAACGGCAACAACAGAGGCTTCAGCTGCCACGCCCACTAAGACTATTGAGCGATCGGCAACAGTGGGCGAGTTCAAGGGAATCCATCAGCGTCGGGCCGAATGGGAACAGCGAGTAAAGGAGGCACTCAAATAGACACTGTTAGCTTAATAGAACAGAAAGCTGTTAGCTAGCAGCACTGCTTGAGAGAGAGATACGCTTAAGTAGACACTGTTAACTTAACAGAAAATAACGTTGTGGGCTAACAGCACTGCTTATGTTATAAAGGCGCTCAAGTGGACACTGTTAACCTAACATAACGGAAAGCTGTTAACTAATAACACGCTTGAGCAAAACAGACGCTCAAGTGGACACTGTTAACTAACCACAAGTTAACTTAACATTACGCAAAGTTGTTAGCTAACAGCACTGATCCAATAGCTTGATAATGTAATCCAAGTGCTTTTGTCTAGTGATGCTCTCTAGTGTAATTAAAACCGATTTGAATGCAAATAATACCCAATAATCCCTGAAACTTTGACAGACTCGTACTTGGCCAAATCGGTGAATCAATCGAAAACTTTAAGAGTAACGAGTAGCGAGTGCGCAAGCCCATCCAAAGAAACGAGTTTGGGGTCTGTCTCTCTTCTATCGATCTTCAAAATGAATAGTTTATGGCTTATTATAGTACCATAGTTTGAGTTTAAATTGTTTGTGCAAGTCAAAATATTATCAAATAAAATATAACGAAATAAAAAAAAACAAAACTAAATCTAAAAAAATATATATATATACAACTTTAAGGACTGTGAGTTAAATTTATAAAATCTTTATATGATATTCAAACGATTTGATCTAATTTGCTGTAAAGTTGATATTCATACTAATCTTAATCTAAGACATACTTAAGCTAAATAAAGGCGAGCTTTCAATCCAGGAACAAGTTATAATTATCTAATACTTATATCTGTAATAGCATTTAATCTATTATTTTCATAGACACATACTCTTACACATACATATAATATGTATATGTACTATATTATCAATAATATTGACAATTGTTGCTGTTGGAATTGCTAAACTGTTCAAGTTTGTGAAAATTACAAATGTATTTACGAATTGTTCATCATTTAGTGAGATTTACATGCAAAACGACAACCTGTATGCTCGCTGGGGCAATATTCCAACCATATACAAATAATAAACAAATAAATGTAATAAATATATAAACAAAATGTGTATGAAACTTTCAGGGATACCATATGCAACTTAGGCTTTATCTTTCGAATTAATAATTTCTCAAAGCAATGAATTGTAATGGAATTGTGAGAACTATTTCATACTTTCTCGACTTAGCTCTGAGTTTGCTCATGTTTTTATAGCCAAAATAATGAATTTGGAGCACAGCTGATTAAACACACTACTTATCACAAATACACTTTTTTTTGTCAACTTAAACATATTGAAATCGATCAAAAAAAGTTTTATTAATATTATTATTACAAATTTAATAGCTTAATTATTATCAAGAACAGTGTTAGATTAGTTGAGTCTTTGTGAAGAGTCAAGATTCAGATAATGAATGAGATTTATAGATGATGTTTGAGTCTCTCTTTGTCTCTACCTACTAATGATCAAACGTGAGCTCTAATTAGTTAATTCTGCTTTTAGTATACATTGTTTTTGTAACATTTATTTTACAAATTTAATTGGTTGAAATAAGTTTGTGGTTGCCAAAAGTTTTGCCTCCAAGAATAGGTTTTCCATTTAACAAAATTGCCTGAGTTCAGTAATTTTGGCAGACGTCTCAGCTGGTGGTGCTATGAGTGTGATAAGTAATATATATATTCTGATTTCTGGGAACGCAATTTATTCAGAGAAAAATTTAAATATTAATTCATTAGTGTCAAGCGATTCAAAATAAATGGTTAGACATTTGTACAAACAACAATTTGTAGTTGCCCATCAACTTTTTTAATCAAGAGAAATTTACGCATTAGCTACTGAGTGTAATTTAAATAATTTTGGATGAGACTTGGCTTCAAATTAAAATTCTACTCAATTATCTCAAAAATAAATACAGACATATAGATTCGAAATTTAGAGGGACTTAATCCGTTTTCAGCATTTCAAAGTGCGATCGAGAGGCAAAACGTCAACAGACTCGTAACGTGGTCAAAACGGTGACCTCATGGATGCCGGTGCCGTCATTGTGCTCGCTCATCGTTGCCATCGATGAGATTTTCTCGGCGGACAGAGCGACATTCATGCTGGGAGCATTCTTTGGTGCTTTGGTGATTTGCCTGCCTTAGTTTCAGTTTAAATCAAGAACGAGGCGGATGGAAGCGATCCACAGTCAATTCGTACAACGCGACGCGTGAAAAGACGAAAAATCGAAAATAAATATTGTGCTTGTGGAATTACCAAAAATAATACAAAAATATACTTGCAATTTTCGCACTTTTATATAAAATTTGAGCAGAATAATAAAAGTTAACTCAAGAAAAGTGTTTGGCGCAATTTCATATTCCAATTTTGTGTCATGCTTGAGCAATAGGCTCTTAGTCTTGATTTACAGCAAAGACACGCTACAAAGCAGAGAAGTTAAGACAGAAAGTTAAGTGAAGCATCCAAGATGCAGGCTCAGTCACCAACTCCGAGCACTCCGCCGCCTTCAAGGCGCTCGAATCGACCACCCCGTATCAATATTTACAATATCCACGGCGGATCAGCCACGGGAGGATCCTCACTGCCACCGAGTGCACAACCACAGCATCCATACACCGCACAGACAAATCACACGGCAATGGGCTCACAAGGTCCTTATTGGCCGCCTGTGGCGAATCCCTTTGATGCCTCCAATTTTATGACCAAAGGATATGAGGGCTTCCTTGATCTCACAAAGTCCGGCATGAGCTTCGGCGAGAAGTTCTCCTATGGACTCTACAGTAAGTTTAGCACATGGTCCAAGCGATGGTTCACCCACATGTTCCTCCTGATTGTCCTCGCCGGTTACAGCGTCATTGGAGCCGTTATATTTCGCACATTTGAAGGTGAGCGTAACGAAGGGATAGATACAATTGTATCTGTATCTCTAGTTCAGACATTTTAGTATCTACCGGGGAATGATCCACTCACGACCTTATAAATAAACTTACCGATGATTTGTTTGCTTATCAAGCTCTTTGCCAATTGTTTTCACTATAGTTAAACCAACCTAGCGGAAAAATAAAATACACAAATACTATCTACATCTGTATCTTTGTCTGCATTCAGGTCAGGTTTGATGTCTTCTGACAATATACAAATTATCGACCAGGTAGACCAGGTGAATGAATAGATTCAGACAATCAAATGAGTCATCATCGGTTGCTCCTCAGGCCACGCGAATCATTTTAGTATAAACAATTAGTAAACGATGATTAATTTTAATTACCGGGAAAGTACAGACTAGCTGAGAGTGTTTTTTACGCTTATTTTATTTGTATTTATTGCCGTCAATGTCCTTTTCATAATCACACAAATTAAGCACGGATGACTGTGTTAATTATATATATTTTCTTAATATGATAACAAACAACTATCGAGAAATGTAGTGCAGCTAAAGAATTATAAAATAAAAATTAGCAGTAATTTAACAAAAGCATTTAATAGATACTTTACAAAAAAGACGAGCTCATTATTGATTGTACTTTGCTGGAAAATAACAGCTATTAATCTCTTCTTTGTAATGTTTTCGATTTTAAAGTGATAAAAATTAAATGAAATATTTATTATTGATAAAAAATACCAAATCTTTTGTTTCAATTTCGTGATCTAAAGTTATATACTTTTTGGTCACATCTCTCAATTATTACGAATTATAGCCAAGATACCTCATAAAAACTCTTGAAATATGTTTCGGATTTAAGGATTATAATTTTAATAAATCATAAATTATATTTATATTGACAGTTGGCGATTCTGAGGTGAAAATAAGAGACTTGCAATATGAACAGAGAATGTTCTTCAAGCAAATACGGCACATTGCAGAAGATCCGCTTTTAAAATCGGTAAGTGGTAAATGAAGTTAGTGAGTACCAAAAATTATATAAAATTAACCATGTTTTAATGCAGTTATCGGAAGTTGATTTCAACGGGAAGGTACTTAACGTTATGAACAATCATAAGCCAGCGGTGGAGTCTTTATTGCGCTCTGGTTTAATAAAGGAAGAAGACTTGATGAAGCTGAATCCATGGTCCTTCTGGAATGCCATGGTCTATAGCTGTACCATCTACACGACAATAGGTGAGCTACAATTATTCAAGTATTTGTTCTCTAAGAAATGTCAAACGATAGATTTATTTTCCATTTGAGCATGTGTGGGAATATACTTATAATTGTAAATACTCAAAAGACTATTTATATTTTTAAGAACTTGTCAACATTTTCTTCATAAACTCAAAATAAGAATGTGACACAAAAAATGGAAATAGTTTCCGTTGTTTTTCCTTGCGCCAGCAAAAGTATGTGTACGTATGTTATTTATATAGAACAACAACAAACATTTGCATGCGAGGTAAAATAAAAATATATATTATATATGTGCTTATATATACTTCTATTCCCAGACAATAATCAGATCTCTTGAACTCTTTGGAAAATTGTCATCGTTCTGAATAACGAATTTAAAAAGAAATATATTCTTAGACAAATAATAATATTCACATAATTGAAGTATTTTGTAATTTATTTTGGTCTCTAATTTATGAGTATGCAGAAAGATTTTATGGGCTGCAAATATATTCAATAATGAATGATAAGTACGCCAGTATTTATGTTCTCGATTTCAAAATGTTACTCACAATAATCATAAAATATTTTTGAGCATACGCGAAAGCCAATTCATAAGCTATAGAATAAATTCGCAACAAATATAAATAAACAAAATCGAAGAAATTATTGCGAATTCAGAATCCGATCCGTCATCAAGTGAAAATCATACGCATATTGCGCATACGCCCCGCGTGCTTGGCAGGCACGTCTTTCGTGAGTGCTCTAAATAAAATATACATTGAATACTTTGAATATGAGTATGTGGCGAAATTGGTTTGCATATTAATTTGTTATGAATACCCATTTGCAATATGAATGCCTAGGGTGCCAAAATGTATTTGAGAACGCTTCACTTGAACTGACGTCACGGAATTGAATTTTCAATATCTAAAGTCACTATCAGACATTAACGAGTAGAACCCCATTTCATTACTTATTAATATTGAGTGTGATTTATTTAATTTAAACAATTTGTTTATGAGCAACAGCACAAGGTCAACCGGCAAATTGGAAAACCAACGCCGAAGGAAACAGCAATTACTGTTCAAGATTTCAAATATTCAAATCTGTTGACGTTCAACATTTTGTAGATCTCACTAAAATCGAAAAGAACATGTTTTTAATTAGTATATAAATGGTTTAAGGGGATATAATAAAGACTATTCAGTGTGCTCATATGTTTGCTTGTCGTATCCATATATATCATCTTTATCGCCATGGTCTGCTGAATAATCCTTTGTATTTTCGTTGACAATTAGAAAAGTTAATCTTTGAGAGTCTTAACTGGCAGTTCTACGAAAAAAGCGCCAGGTTTTAATCTAGTTAGTCATAATTTTGACATTCAATATTTCACAACTTTACTTTAGAACATCAAAGTCTATAGTAACTCAAAAATGTATATGTATTTTTTTTAAGCCCTTATTCACATTATAAAATTAATAATAACAATTTAAAGTACCTTTCTGTTTTAAGTACTCTATCAAATAAATTCGAAATCGAGTTATAATTTCTCTTAAAATTCTTTTGTTAACAATTATCATGAAAGTATTAAAAAAAATCAAAACAAATAATAACGAATTATTTAAATACATAAATGGAATGGAGCTTTTAGTGCACATAGTTTGCCGGTTCTGTTTTGCGAAGAGCTTAAAGCTTGGCTACAGTCGCGGTGTAAAAAGTGTGCCAATAAATTTTTAATAAAGAAATCGCCGAAAATATTTGATTTAATGAATGTTAAGCAATCTGTTTATATGTCATAAATATTAATATCAAGTAAGTAATAAAAACGGAATTATTTAAGTGGCCTACATGTGTATCTGAATGGAAATAGAAATTCTATTAGAGCACGACAGTGGTGGACATATATATAGACACAGACAAAACAGCTGTTTAGTTTATAAGTATTATTTCAAAATTGTATACAAGAATTTTGAATATTTTTATGCTAAGCAGTTCGAAACCAGACGACGTCGTGAATACGCGACGCGTTGTGCTCTAGAAAAGAATTGGAAGATCTGCATGCATATATAAATATATATATACTAAGTATTAGTCAACGCAAATTATATATTAGTTGGTGTATCTACAAATTTATGTGCAGAAGGGAGAATTCGAATTCGCAAATTGAGTGCCAATCAACAGATGAAGAAATAAAGGGATCATTGCATTGTCTAAAAAAAGAAATTGCAGGCGAAAGTGATATAATTACATTTTGAAATTCTTTTCCATTTGGTCAGTTGGAAAATATGAACACGTAGACGCGAAAGACGAGATATAAATAGCGACATGTGGTAAAGAGAGGGAGGGAGACGACAAGCATTGGTATTAGAATTCAAGCAAAATGGAGAATGCAGCTGATCTCGGAACTGGAGCTGGAGCTGGGAGCAGACAGGTGCGTCATCGTCGTCGCACTGCTCGCAGTCAGCGGGAACAGACGCCGGACGCCGGCAGACAGACTCAGCATCGCGATGGGAATCTGGATAGGAATTTTGATGAACTGCCTCAGGCGCAGCATGTGTGCATGCAGATACGTCCTCCTGGCGCCATGTCCGCCCATGAGAGCAAGATACTCCGTCGGCGGGACAAAAACTTTGCCGGAATCGCTGCCCGAAGTCAGTCGCAGCCACGTGAGGCGGAGAAACTGAGCAGTCCCGATGCCCATCAGCTGATCAAGCATCGCAGCCTGTCATCGCCGCGGCACAAGGATCAGGAGTCCAGCGAGAGCGAGCTCACTGGCAGCTCCCAATCCTATACAGTCCAGAAGCAGCGAGGAGACGACTCCCTTAGCCGGCTGGAGCAGAACATGCTGAGATTCGAGGACGAACGAAGACGCTTTGAGGCGGAGAAGCGACTCTTTGAGCGGGAGAAGAGGGAGCACAAGGTCCGTCATCGCCAGCAGTTGGATCATGAGGAGCGCAAGCGATTGCTACAGAGCTACAGGAAGATCAGCGATAGCTTCCAGCTGCCACAGGACGAGGATGAGCGTCGTCGACTTGTCCAGAGCCTTCGGCTCCAGCGACACGAGGCGCCCACAGTTCGTCCACGCAATCGGAGCAGCGGCTACGAAGAATCCTCCACCCAGTTCAGCTCCTCCGATGCGGATACCGCCGAGGAGCAGCTCTCCAGGCTAAAGCCGGCAACGCGCAAGGCAACAGTTCCAGCGGCGGGTTACATAGCTGCTCCCATCCGTGGAGCACCGCCTCCGCCTCCAGCCAAGCCGATGGCCCCGAAGCCACCTGAGCGTCATTCTGTCAGCCGAAACAACTCGCTGTCCCCAGTGCGTCCCCAGAGACGTTCAAAGACACCGGAGCAACGTGTGCCTGAGGATTTAAATCCCAAACTGCAGTACGTTGAGGTGGGAGAATCCTCCGCTGACCAGCCTGTGAAAGTGAAGCTCAGCGAGGAGGAACAACGAGCGGAACTCCGTCGGGCTTATGTGGAGGCAGCGGAAAGAGCTGCGGCAGCGGAGGCAGCGCTGGCCAGGAGCCTGGGAGCAGATCGACTGAGACGCAGCAACAGTCTAAAGGTGCCCGAGGCGGAGCAAGCACCCAAGATTGACGCCAAGCGCAGCTCCAGCCTGGAGCGACCTCTGAGAGCCAAGCGCACGCCGAGTCTGGAGAGGCCCAAGAAGGAGGAACCGCTTCCCGAGCCGGAAAGCAACAAGGAACCGGATGAAAAGTTGGTAGCTGAAGTGGAGATGCAACAACCACTTGTTGCTGAGGTGGCAGCAGAGAAACCTTCACTGCTGAGGCGCATAGGGAACCTGTTCCGGCGCAAGCAAATCCAGGAGAAACAAATCACTCTTCCGGAACCCAAGAAGCTTATGTCGCAGGCATTTCTGGCGCGTTTCCGACTGGAAGCTTGCCACGAGTGGCGACGCCTCAAACTAGATTATCCTGTAAGGATGGCGGAGATGCGACAACTGCGAAACGAGTGCGTTGGTCACATCATCCTGCTAATACTGCTGCTGGGATTCGGAGGACTTGCGTTCCGTTATACGGAGGGCTCGTCCGAGGACATTTACAAGTGCGAAGTGCGCAAGGTGAAACGAGACTTTATCGATAATCTGTGGACATTCAGTCATAACATGAGGTACGAGTACTTGAACCCTTAAGTTCCTTCCAGTAATTTGTGTTGAACACTTTCATCCGTTGCTAGAGAGGATGACTGGAAGTCCTTGGCTCGCCAGAAGCTGCGCAAATTCGAGGATGAACTCAATACGCTGGCCGAATTGGGTCTGCGTCGATTTCCGGGTCAGAAATCATTTAACTTTGTCAATTGTTTCATTTATTGCTGGACCGTCATCACAACAATAGGTAAACCTACTCGAAGGCTTCTTAAAGCTCAGCCAGTTCACATTTAAGCTTCTCTACACTTGCAGTTCTCGAAAAAGAATCAAAATTCTTTACTTTTTTCCTTCCTTGAAATATTTATAAGAATGCCTAATTTTAAAAGTTATTTATATATTTTTTTATATTAACTTTTAGTTATTCAATTCGGCTAAGTTAGGTTTTAATCTGTTGATCTTATTTTATTTTCATTCTTGTAAGAAAATTTTATTAAGATAATTCAAAATATAAGATAATATTTTGATTTTTAAATAAAAATTGACATCTAAGAAAAATATCAATTATAATTTTAAGTATATTACTTTTTTTTACAGTATTATATAAGAAGCTTTCTGATATTTCTGATATTTTTGCAATATTTCCATTTCAATTTTGCATTTTTATTTTGAATATTGAAAAAGATCGTTTATATTCCGATTTTATATAATAGTTTTCACGTATATCTCTATAATTCAATTTCTTATGTACACTGAGTTAATGATAGATCCATTAATCGATTATTTATTTATTTATTTAGGATACGGTCACATATCACCGAAGACAAGTGTGGGACGCTCCTTGACCATTATCTACGCCATCATTGGCATTCCGATGTTCCTGATTGTGCTGGCCGATCTGGGAAAGCTCTTCACGAGGAGTGTCAAGTTCCTGTGGGCGTATGTGAGGCGTGTTTACTACACTCGCTCCTGCCGCCGCATCCGGAAGCAGCAGCAGTTCCGTGACGCCATGACGGGCATCAATACTGTCTACGACATGGCGATACGAAGACCGAGCATGTTCTTTGGCAAGACTGAGGAGGAAGCGGACGAGGAGTCACGTGTGGAGGGAGATGCGGAGGCCGGCAAATCTCTGGGCACTTCCCATCCGGAGACACCAACGTCGCCGTATCCGGAGACCTTTGAGGTGGACGACGAGTTCAATCTGCCAATCTCTGTGGCAACCCTGTTGCTTGTGACCTATATTATAATGGGAAGCGCCTTCTACACATTTATTCTTGAAACGGATTGGTCTCTTCTGGACTCGTTCTACTTTGTCTTCATCTCCATGTCCACCATTGGCTTCGGCGACATGGTTCCCAGCGATCCCTTCTACGTGATGGTCAGCATGATCTATCTAATCTTTGGCCTGGCCCTCACATCCATGTTCATCAATGTGGTGCAAATCAAGCTCAGCGATCACTTCAAGCGTGCCAGTGCCAAGGTTGGAGCCACCATTGGCATGGCCAGTGAGTTTGGAGACGAGTTCGGCTCCCAGGTGAAGACGCCATCGGAGCTAGCGTCGGTTCATGGTTCCCGCTTGGGTCGCATTGAGGAAGATGGGCATGAGACACCGGCGAACGGAGGAGCAGCGAATTCACCACCTCCCCCGCCCCCCCTGACGTCGATCTTGCGCTCACCACGCCCTCTGTCGCCCTCATCTGCCCAGATAGACAGTCCTCCGCCATTGATACCCAGGCGACAGTTGGATCTACAAACTCCGCCGACAAATGAGACCAATAAAAAGAAAAAGTATAGATTCTTCTAGGAAAATATAAAACTCTTCTAATCTAATTGAGATCGCATTTCGCTCAAGCGAAAAAGCTGAGGATCTTGGGAGTCCTTAGAACCTGAGAAATATCTATTTGTAAGCAAATTTAAAAATGACAATAATAATTATAAAACGAATAAGCGCCTATTTATTTATTTGTTTCTCTAATAATTTAGTGTAAACCTATATATACGTAAAATAAAATATATGAGTTTACATTCTGTTTGATTTGGTTTTTAAAGCATAGTAGCTACATTTATAAAATCCATTTTCTAGCCTGAATATACCCTTAATGATGCAGCTCAACCAAGGCTTATATAAATTATAATAATCACTCATTCATAAATTTGAACAATGAATATGCGTTGATTAATAATTATTGATATTCTAAAATGAGAAATACACGTATATTATAAACAAAAGACCTCACAGACAATAGACAAGGATATAGCATTAATTTGTGTATGTGTAATATGCTTTCATATGTAAAGCTTTGCAAGAACAGAGTAACAGGTAACAATGCTAGACTAGGAGATATCTCGTAGAAAAGATAAATAATAAAAGTGCATTTTATAGATACAGTATCTTTCACCATTTTCATCTCTATGTATCTCGACCTCTCTCTATCCCTCTCTTTATATCTGATTGATTTAACTGTTTATCTAGATTCTATAATCTTCACACTAACCGATGTAGGGTATATAGCATACTACTATACCACAGCTTATTGTACCTAAATTTAAAAAAAAAATAGATAAATTCATATTTGACATTGATTTCTATACATTTTACGTCCAAATATCTGTTTTATAGTTATCAAACCCCTTAAATAAACATTGAAAAACCGGCACTTAGTATTTATTTTCCAACTTTTAAAGGAATGGAGATTTTGTTAAAAGTTCAAACTCAGATTGAATATTAGAACTATAAAAGTTTATTACAATTATGAAAAGTAAGTTAATAATTCAGATAATCCAAGTAATATTCAAGTAACTATAGATTATCTTTACAAGGATTAGTAAGGATTACAATTATGTCATGCATTCCTATTCTAATAAGCAGCTTTAACAATTCTTGAGTATGCATACATTTAAATGCAAATACACGTAAAAGATACTAGATATATATGTATTTTTGTCTATTCCACAGTTCACCCAAATGTTGCTAGAAAGCACTGCACATCTGTCGTGCAAATTCGCTGTTGAATGTGCAGACGCGAAGGCGGAGTCGAAGCTAATGTGATGTCAGCGGCTTGTTCCCTGTTCTCGTGTTTGTTTGTGCACTCGATTCGAATAGAAGTAGGAAGTAAAAGAAGAGCGAGCAGTGGAGAGTGCTGACTGGGAGCGGAGAGCACAGTTACTGTTCGCGCTCCCTTCCTCTCACGTACTCCCTTCAGTGCATGTAAGGACCGAAGTTGCAAAGTCCTGTCGTTCGGTTCTGGTTATACTGTGTAGTTGTTTCATTGCCATAACGTTCCATTGGCTGGCACAGTTGCGTGGCCCAAGACCGTGTGTCCCGTCCGTCAGTTGTTGTTTTGAAACGTTTACGTGTGGTCGGTCTGCTCTCGCGTCGGAGCATTTGATCTGTCTCGTTGCCAAAGCAAAAGACGCGCCAAAAATTCTCGTCTCAAATGTGCATAAATACATAAGAACATACATTCATACATAGTACAATGTGTGGCAAAATACTGAAATGCAGAAAACTAATTGAACAATTTCAAATTGAGTAAAGCGTTAGAAAAATACTACGTATTTAACAATTTGTGTGATTGTCGTGTCGCCCCAAAAGCAAATAGAATTTAGTTTAAACCGCGACCACAACAAACCGAACATAATTGGATCGCATGCCGGTTACTGCGACGACGTGTATTGTATATACATACATACATATGTGAACATATGCATATGTACATGGGTGTATGTGTGCATTCTATTGTCGCGTGTCGAAGAAGAGTTTCAATTGCAACTACTAAAACTACAGATATAAAAATATAAATAAAACAAACAACAACAATAACAGCAAGGGTGCCTCACACAACTAACCAGGTGTGCTTCTGCTTATGTGTGTGTGTGTGTGTGTGTGTGATTTTCTTGTTGTTGCTGTCCTTTCATACATATTTCGAGCTGGTTTTTGCGGCATTCATTCTGCGTCTGCCAGATGCATTCCATGCCTTCAGTTTTAGTTTCGGTTTTTGTTTTGCTGCATTCATTTGCTTTCAAATAAATTTCCTTTTCAACAAACATTGCACAGCAGCTGTCAGCATCACACACACATACGCACTCAAATACATATGTACATATATGTACAATACATATGTACATATGCTTAAGTACATTGCACATTTGGATGTGCGTCTCGCGTGTCACTGAAAATTGTTAAATGCCTCACGTTTTGTTCTCAGATTTACATAGTTGAGTGAGAAGAAGCAACACTTCTCTGTTGTTCTCAACTTTGCTTAACGAGCGACAACATTTTTGAAGCATAACAATAACAAAATTTCAAATCACTGAGACGCATTTAAGAAACAGTGAAAATGTCCGCAATTAGCAGCCGCAATCAGAAAATGGAACAACAGGTAGGTGGCAATTTACACACTTAAGTTCTCTATTTAGAATCTAAATTTAAAATAATTCCATCGGGAAGTCGGCTACTCAACAATACCTTAATAAGTCAGTATATTATTTATTTAGATATTATTATTGTTATTGTTTTGATACAAAAAATAGGTTTAACTTTCAAATAATGTAGCATAGATTATTTTCATGTTCCTGATCAAAAGTGTAAAAGCTTTCTAGACCCGTTAATTTAAATTTTAAATCTTTTGTCGCAGTATCGAACTCTTAAGGTGAACGTAAAACTCGATTTATTTGTTATTAACCCCAATAATATGAACTTCCCCTTTTTTCTGGATTGCCCACCTGGTGTCCTGTTCCCCAGACAACGAGTTCAACACAAATCGAAGCTCAACCTCGAAGACTGATTGCTTTCCAATGAAATATAGAGACTCCCCCTATCAGTCATATCTGCCCCTCTTAATGCTTATGTTGAAGTAACATGCAACGATTTGTCCCAATTGTAATTTTGTTAAATCAAATCAATTTATTATTGATTAATGAGAACTTTATTAAAATAACTTTAAATAATGATCGCTATGCGATATCTATATATTTGATAAAGTCGCCATTCATATAATTGAACTTAATGCATCGGAAAAACTTAAGCAAATAGAGAATCGTTATTATAATTAGAATTTCATTTCGACTTTAAGCAAACTAAATACTTCATGAATCAACTTTAAGCCAAAGGATTCCAATTCATCACCAGATGAAACCTGAATTAACACAAATTCTTTTACATTCAGATACTCGTATTTAATTTGTTGTTTATGATATTAGTCCTTGGATTAGTCAAGTACCTGACAAATTAAATAGTGTCAACTTTAAGGATTTTGTAAATAAAAGCAAACATAGTTTTGGCTAGTAAAACTCAAATGTAATGAACAAAACTCATGCGAAACGACAAAAAAAAGTAGAGCATGCAATTTGCAGTTAACATAAATCAGCAACAATGTTTGTGGCAGATTCGTAATATAATTCATGGTTAAAAATACACAAAGGATTAATAAAAGCAACGCTGAGACCTAAAATAAAATTTGAGGACCCCAAGCAAAAGGAGGAACCTTTAGCAGTTGTTGTTTTGCCCAGCGTAACTAGGGGCAACTATATATATTATATAAACACGTACACACACACACAGATAAATGTATTGACGAAAATGGACAAATATGTATTTTGATTGTTGACTTTGGGTGTCTATGAAATGCTTTCATATAGAAGCAAGGGAAGCTACCACAATGAAGAAGAAGAAATAAGTAATATCGATTTCGTGTGTAAATTAATCCAAAGAGTCAAGCAATAAGTTAGCCAATTACACAGCTCGTGACTTATCGAGCATATGTGTGCTCTCAAAGAACTTCTCTCTCAAACCATCCTGACTGTCATTAAGTAGTATAAAGTCTGAGGTTACTTGAGTGGCCACACATTCTCATATTCGGTTGCTGTCAAAAGTCAAAACATTCTTAACACCACCTTCATCCCATCCGACACCCATCAAAGCCATGGCCTACACCTAAGCATTCAACACGTTTGGCGAATGTGGCCAAAGCCCCAAAACGGAAATGACGCATCGACTGGGGCGTTTGTTCTTGTTGCCTTTTCCATTTACCGTTGCCTTTTCGGAATTTCTTTCTCATCAGGGTTGTAATTTGAGGGGTGTTGTTGTGCCGGGGTTCTTGACCTATTGCTGCTAAAAATGTCCCGTCGGCTTTTACTAAACGAATCGAATACTACTGCATTTCTCTATGAAGTTGGCCTCTTTAAAAAACCGCTTGAGAATAAGGCAAAACTCAGCCCTTGCTTACATGTTAAACAATCATGTAGGACAACTCAAAGGCAAACCACAAAATTGGAAACTTGGCTCCATTGCACTAAGCTGAAAATAACATCATAAACATGCTAAGCCAACTTTTGAGGCTTTTTGGCTTGTGCTCCTAGTCCAGGAAATCTCTCGGCCATGATACTCCTACTTTGGTTCCTACAGCAACTACAATTTGTGGCTAAAAGCCGAGAAAGCGTGTGTGTATTCACACACAGATACAAAACCAAAAAGCATGTGTTGACTAGATGTTATTTTCTTAAAGTTGTATACTCTGTAATAAACCATTGAGATCTTTTACATAACTTCAACTCAGAATATTATTTATGTATTAAATTATTATTATTACCTATGACAATGATTTTAAATTAAATTAAGTGAATATTAAGAAAAAAATCGTTGATACATTTATAAATAATATTTATACTTAAAATTTCATAATTAAAATTTAGTTAGTCTCTGGGTACATAAAATTCTATGTAGATTGGTTCAAAACGCATTCAGGCTAACAATATGAAAGTAAGATTTACAGTTTTTGTTATTAACTGCCCTATTTTTTGTTACACTTTCTAAATCTAATTTTTATTCTCATAGTTTTAGTAAGTTTTTTAATGTTGAATTAAAATTATAATAATAATAATTTTTTGTAGACTGATTTTAGTCGTTAAATAATTATAAAAACGGGGTATTTTTAAGTCAATCCCTCTTGACTGCAGCAATCTTATTTTTATCGTCCTTAGAAGTGTAAAAGGACCAAGCAACAGCGATAAATGTGGCAGAAAAATCTAGTTATATGGCGACATTTGTCGTAATTTGCAGTTTATGCAAGAAGAACGCGGCGTGCTGCGAGGCCTCATTTCAATTGCAGATTTCGTGAATTGCAATTTGCCACTGAGAGGCAAGTGCGAGGTAGATAGAGCGGATATTAACAGCAGAGGCAGCTCTGCCAACTTGATTCAATTTATCAGACTGGCAAAAAAGAACTCGTAAAAGTTGCACCGCAGTAAAGAGAGCAAAAATACCTTTAAGTTTGAAATTAATGACTTTGTATAGCTCTCTCTCTCTCAGAAATCTAAAACATTATTGTTGAATTTTATGTTTGCTAAACTGAGATGAGTTCATGATATAATGAGGAATTTGAATGTATATTTGTGATCTAGATTTCATACTTTTCATCAGATTTATTAAACCTCATTCCTTACTAAACTCGTATGGATTCCACACTGAACTCTGAATGCGGTTAAAGTCCATCATGATAGGAATTTTAGTGAAATTTTTAACATTTCTAATTAAATAGTTTATACAGTTTGAGATTTAAATGTCAAAGCCACACTGACAAACTACAGCACTGATTAATTTGTTTTTTCATGTGGTTTGTCCTGCAATTGGGTGGCATAGGTCAGCCACAATATTGTATGGGGAATGCCCTTGATTGACAACAGCTCATTAATCAACCAATTGTTTCACTTAAATTAACATTAAACTATCTACACTAAACTATTTATGGACATGTCACCTCAGTTATTGATTCTATGAATGCAATTTAACATTAAAGACATTAGTTGCTAAGGCTTAATTAAACATGAATGATAATTGCAATACATTCATTTGTAACTTTATTGCATTTTAATGGCAAAATAATTACGACTGCTGTAGCAGGAGGCTGGTCAATTAGTGGCCATTATATTAAAATGTTGTGAATACTAATTGAAATCAAGTATTACTTTCCCAATAGGGAGACGGCTCAACTGAGAAACTCCCTATACATATTATCTTGATTTACAGAAAATCAGAAAGGTTATTTAACAGTTTATTATTATGTTAGCCTATTTCTGTAAAAGGCTGTCTTTGTTCACAAGACTTCCACTTCCACTTTTATATTATGTTAAATAACATGTTAAGGATCGCGAGCCAGTTCTATGTTATGTTAATTGACATGACAACGCAAGATATTTATTTTATATCAATTAACAGCGCTGAAACAGAATCGTATTTAAATATTTTTCATTTCAATTAGCTTGCGATACCCTTTCACCTTTTGGTGTAGGGTAAAAATTGCAAATGAATGCTTGATGCATCATAAATTATTCGCCTGAGTATTTTCACACTTGAATTTTAATTAAAAATGTTCATATTTTATTGAAAATTCGCCACATTTCGAACGGAAATCTATGGATAAACGTGTTCAAATAAATGTGCCTCAAATTAAATTAGGCTGCTTACCTGTGAAACTATTTAATTGCCTGTCAATAAATTGCGCATATATTTTCAACAATATTCATTTCGGGTATTATCTGCAAAACCGAACCACTGAAAGTGTTTGGGTCAAAACAAACTCAGGTAAATGCTGGTAATTAGTGTAGGCTCCGTTAATGCGCCACTGCAATGCAATATGCTGGATGCCAATTGGGTCAATGATTAAAGGCGTTTCACGAAATATAAAAAACCAAGAACGAAACGTGGCAAGCACCATGAGGCAGTTGTTGTGGAACACTCGACGCGGCTGCTTAAAGGTTACCCGCAATTAGCTGGCGGAATGGCAACAATCAGACTCTGCCACAAATTAGAAGTAGGAGGCAGTCAAAGGTCGAGGTGGCGGATGGGGAAACCACAAATATTAGCACGCGACAGAGTCAAAGTTCCTCTGTGCTGCCCGAGTTCTCGAGAAAACTTTCAGAACGGGTCATTTCACGCGAATTAATTGTTGCATACTTTAACTGTGAAATATATTTATAACAAGTTCATCAGACGCAACTCAGCGACCGGAAAGGGACTTGAAATAACTCAGCGTTACAAATGAACAAAAATAAATAATATTTTTGCATAACTTTTTATGCAAAATTCTCAAAATAGTTGACCATTAAATTTAATACGGTTATAAACTGCCAATTACGAGATGCATTTCATTTGATGGGCACTTAAGTAAAAAAGCTCTAAGGAAATGCAGCGGAAAACAACATAAACCACGAGATAAAGCAACAATCAGTCGACGAGTGAGGTCGTATATATATATATATTATATTCTACACTGAGAGAAGGGGCTGGAAATTGTGAAGATCTTCTTTAAAATATTTATAAATTGAAAAACAGTTAAACTAAAGATAAATAATAATTGACTGGATATCTATCACAAAAAGATTTATTTATATTTGATTAATAAAACTAGTTTACATATTTTAATTTGTAATTTTTATATGCTGCTGTGAAAGAATTAAAATAATACTTTTAAAAGTATTTTCATCTACTGAGATATTAAAATCTTTCAGTCAAACTCCCACGACGGTCGAGTGTCGACATAATTATGTATTCGCTTCAAGCATAAACTTAAATAGGAGCTGGGGAAATTGTTTTGCTTGTTTTATTTGAAAGCCTTTCATAAGCGCCAAAGAGTCGACAGCAATAAAGTGTTTATTGTCGGGCTTTTCGCATTTGTAGGTCAAACGCAGTTGGAAAAGCTCAAACGTTTTTACTTTTGATATTAAAGATTTACATGTTCCTTTATGGAAATGTGCAAATTTCCACAAAATTTGAGCTTAAGCATCCCATTAAATATTACATCTTGCCACTTATTGATTGATGATGTTACAAGTTTCCAATTTATAATAAGAGTGTCAGAGATTAGACCACCGACATTTTGACTACATAATCTGTCAATGACGGGCTGTTACTCTATAAAACGTGCTCAACAAGTAACCAACTAACATAGTCTAATATTTTATCATTTTCGCTTTTTATTTTTCTCGTGAGACACTCTAAAAAGACTGTCAAAATGGGAAAAAATTTGACATGAAAAGGGACTGCGAAATGGCGACAGAGTGACAGAGAGACAGAGAGACAGAGTAACTGTGCCAGCCACTGGACATCCACGGCCAGGACTCGAGCTGCCACTTGTCCGATAATCCCTGTGCCTTTTTTCATACCTGACAGGACGAAGACTCGTCGAGGAAAGTGATTTTGTAATAAAGCAAAGTGAGATAAGCTTAGGGAGGCGTGTAAAAAGTGACAGAATAAGCGCAGCCGTTGCCGTCAGTTCAACAGCGTGCAACATGACGTATGAGCGATATTAAACAGGCCGTCATATTAACGCTTGTCTGCTTCACATTTAAAATGCCTCTTGCAATATTGAATTACTACGAGTTTGTCTAAGGCAGAGTAATCGACTAACATGAATGGACTCATAGTCATTCTGTCCCTGGGCATGAATACACGTCTAATCGATAAGCGGGAAGTGCTTTTCCGAAACCCTTCCCCCACTGTTACCCTAATAAAGAGACCTCACTATAAATATGGAGTAGCATTGTGTGCTACACGCACAGACATGTCGTTTGCCATGTCGCACATGAAGGTAACCAGCCAGGTTAGTCGTCGCCTGTCACACAGGAAAATAAAATCGAAGAGCCATTGATCCATAGTTCATACTCGCATGCACATTGTTATCGGGGAGTGTGGAGTGAGAAGTCTCACTGTTGTAGGTGTCCCCAATGCCAATACTATAAAATAATGACTAATGTCCTCGTTCTCGTTCTCGTCAATGTACAAGTCCATGTTTGACTCTTTGTCATTGTCAGTGGCATTCATTCATTCGTTCACTTGACCAGCTGCGTGGGCGGTCTTCAAATCGTGTACGACGTGTACCCTCTCCCTTCCCCTTTCCCTATTTCCATCCCCATCCAAAACCCTGCTTGTCTATCCTCGTGCCAATGACAGCGTCCTTGCACCTGCCTTTCAATCCATTCTGCACCTTTGTGGTGTTTCTTTTATCGATTATGCGTCGCATTTGTTCAACTAGCGAGCTACAAAAACAATGGAAACACAAGTATGTTAAAAACTGCAGAGCAACATACGCGGCGTATGCTTGATTTCAATTAAATTGCTTTGCCCTTATGATCCTCCGCATAGATAAATGCTCTTTTTTTCCATTGTTTTATCGTTGAACAAAAACGAATTTAATAAATATTTGATTCGAAATTCCCGTTCATAAATTTAATACGAGTATCGCAATTAATAGCATGTGCGAGCTATGGGATCCTTCCCTCTCTCTCTCTCTCTCTCTCAATCATTTCTCTTTCTCTTTTTCCCTTTGCATTTGACACGACTGCACAGCCATTAATTATAGTCGAGGTCTTGACTTCTGTCACACCAAAGACCCTTAATCGGTTTTGTTAGGGTTTCCTTAATGGTTTTGATTGAATATCGCAGATATTAGGCTAATTGGGTTAATGGAAACATGGGATAATAATTCACATTGAAAAATCGAATTACATTTAGGAATCACGCGTGTTGGCTTGGATTGCACTCGTTATCCTTCTGGACTCAGGAAATACACATACCTTGTATATTTTCTGTGTTTACTCCTTTCTTAGTCGAGTTAATGAACTACTAATCTGAAGATCAATTAATTTCTAAAATTGGTGATAAATCTTATTTCTAAAATATCATAACACACCAGATAGAAAAAAATTGTAAAAAAGTCAGAATTTTGTTTTAAAAGTGTTTGCGCTCTAAGGATCAGCGAAAAATTCTAACAAATAGAGCATATCTGAATTGTAAGATCACTCAATCTTAGTTATCTTAGTTCCCACAAAAAAAAAATTATTAACCATTATCTTCGGTCTTGAAACAGTCTAGAAAAATTAAAATTACTATATATCAGAAATTTATAAGTTAATAATTTTAATAAAAAAAGGATTAAATAAATTAAAAAATATTAGCTATAAAAGAAAATAGATTTAAATCAAAAATAATATATTTCTTGTAACTGTTAACTTAATTCTGATACTTCTTAACTCTATACAACTTTAAGTTTCCATGAACTATAACTGTTAGCTCAATTAAATTAATAAAAGCTCTTATCGATCGTTGCTATTGATCAAATATGTTATCGATGAAATGACAAATGACATTGCGTGCTTTTAGACTCATGAGACGCATTCCAAAAGTGCTCGTCCTTTAATGCAATTTGCATGCTTTAATCAAATTGTTATGTTTGCTTTTAGCACACACACACACACCCAACACACACCCAACTCACACTCAACTCAACACACACACATATGTGCATAGTCCCTGACGTCCCTTAAGTGTTGAAATCAAACAAAAAACTGGATACCTATGAATACGCTGAGTATACGCTCAAGGGCACAAATGTAGATTGGAAACAATTGAAATTGTGATATTGACGTGTCACACACATACACACACACTCACACATAAATACGGATAAATGTTCCCCTTTCATTACCCTCTTTGGGAGGATATTCGCGATAACTGGATACCTGATAAAACTGCAAATGAAATTCCACTTTGAATGCAATTTAAATGCTGCTTTGCCATGTGCCAAATTGAAAGCTTCACCATCAACAATTGCCATGACAACGCCATGGAAATCCTTCTACTTTTTTCCAGTATTGCCTTCAAATGGGAGACAAGGGCGTGGCAATAGCTGACAGCCGTTGCAGCACGAAAAACAACAACAAAAGTTCGATGTTGTTGCAACAACATTAAGCATTTTTTATTGATAAAACTTTTACTCTGACGGGGCTTAATGGAGCCAAGGAAACAGCGGACTCGCCTTCTGAACACAACCCTTCAGGTGGTAAATAGTTAGCTCTGCCCCCAGCAAGATGTATTATGTGCCCCTCACAGCGCTTTAAGAGGCGACTATTTATTCGCCCGACACCTGTGTCTATTATAGAATACATGCAACTGAAGGTCAGAGTTTGCCTCCTCATGAATTTTACCCACATTTCTCTAGATTTCCCATTTAAATGGGTAACGGGTGTATTCAATGTAAATATAAGCAAAATCAAAAGAAAGTTACACATTTATATTGGCATAACAGTATTGAATATGATTTTGATTATGTTTGCAAGGGAAATGTCAGCAAAAATGGAAGATAAATCCATTTTAAAGAAATATGAGACTTTTCGAGAAGCAGCGTCCCATTAAAGATGAATATTTTTATATTGAGCATAAATGCTTACGATGTTGACTTTTTTCAGAATAAGCTAAGAAATAATCAAACCCGAAAAAAATAATCTAGATGAATGAAAAAATCCTATTTAAATTAAATTTGTTATAGTGTAAATGCTCAAAATTCCTTGCATATACCTGAAGTAATTAAAAGAACATCCTGCGTTTGAAGGCATAAAACCATTACGAGAAAGAGGCTGGAAAGCCAACTAATTAAGGACTTGATTTGGCATCCTCACAGCACATTTGTCGTTCCTTAACTGGCTGGCATTTAATCTCCTTCTCCCTCGCAGCCAATCGACATAATTAAAGGAATTGTTGCATGCAACACGGTCTGAGCTGTCTACAGTTGTCATTCGCTGCCACAGCTGGAAAAAGGCGTCTTAAAGACACAAGGACAAGGGCAAGAGCAGGATTATGATGTTGAGAAAAAGTTTATGGCTTTCAAGTGAAACACTTGATGTACTTGTAACCGTGACAGTGAAATGAGAAAATAAGAAAACGAGAAAAGAGAAACAGAAAAGTGACAATAAAAAGTGTAAAATGGAAAACATTTCATTTGTTTTTCACAAGCGAATTAAGCTTAGACAAGTTCACTTGTTGCCGTGTCCCTGTCGTAATTAGCTTAATTAAATGGACAATCAAATGAATGCGTCTGCAAACATCAACTCCAACCACATCCTTGTCCCCATCATCGCTATACTCCCAAATGCTTCAAGCACTCATACACGTAATTGCATGTAAATTATGAAAATACTCCTGGGCCCGGTTGCCGGATCCGGGTCTGTCATTCGACTTTGATAGCCGGAGGTCTGATGAAATGCAATTGTGTGTGCCTCATGAGACTCTCCATTGACCGTTGTGCCTCGTCCTTCCCTTCCTCCTTCCGCATCCCCTCCGGATTCGTAAATATTAAATCAATTCGCTTTCCCGATGACATCCAGCATTTAAGCGTTTAATGTATGAGATCCTACTACGAACGAATCGAAACCACAAGCAAATTGTCAATTCCCCTTTGACCAATCCATTCCGATATTTATCATTACTCACCGTAACAAGGATAGAAGCGATGAGGATTAGAGAGGAGCAAATGGAACAATTTCATCCTTGTGTGGAATGAGAAACTTTTCGTTGTTGCTGTTCAAGTGAAATTCCTTTTGATAGGAAATTGGCAAAAACTGACAGTAGTTTTCCAAAAGACTGAGCGGATTAAACAATGTTGACATGTCAGGTTATTACAACTAACAGTTCGGTCAAAGCCATTTCCCAAAGAAATCCAGCAAATGCATCTGTGCATCCTTTAAAAGGACTCGGAAGTCTGCAGTAAGTATCTGCTAAGTAGCAATAAAGAAGAGCTGCCATTGAAGAATGTACACAAAAAGAGTAAGTACGCTGAGTAGTCGACCGGCAGATACTCATTAAAATGCACACAAAAGCAAGCAGAGCAAAGCAAATAACATGACAATTTTTTTGGCAAAAGTAATGAAATTTAGAACTTTTAAAATTCATATTACATTTTTTAGTTTAAAATTTAAGAACTATGTTATTTTTACGTAATATTTATTTATGTTAAATGCTTAAACTATTTTTTTATTATATAAATTTTTTTTAATTACTTCAGTAGTTCTTTAATAAAATATTAATTTCATCTGATTATCCAAGTGACTAATTTCAAAATTTAAGAAATTAAAGCCGCTGATTTTTCGAAGCAGTTGTTGTAATATAAGTTAAGAAATTGTTAACATAGTGTTATCATACCCTTGTTTACCATTTTCAATGTCTAAGGAGTATTATAAACTGTGAGTACGACGATAGAATATGGAATGTCTGCCGAAATATGAAATGTATACTATAATTTCTGTTGCTATAAGGACCAAATATCACACACATAAACACACAGCCACAGAGAGAGTCAGAGAGAGAGAGAGAGAGAGAGAGAGAGAGAGAGAGAGAGAGGGAGACTCACATATACATGATGAATTCATGGCTTGGTGTCTTGTGGCATTTTATGTGCAATTTCGAGGCACTTTTAAAGCTTTTAAGCCAGCATCGGAAAAGAAAACGCAGCAATTGCAATGGTCGATAGAGTTTTTCACTTTGAGATAGAAAAGAAATGGAAAGAAAAGAAAAGACAGGGATTAGCCTTCAAATATAATTCTAGTTATTTACAATGCGACTTAAATTGTACAAACTTTAAAAGTCTTATCTTGTATTTGACAATATTGCAGCTGTGAAGCATTTGTTATTAAAAGTGTCCCAACAAGTGTTGGACCATTAATTAGAATAGTTACTCGTATTTCGCTATTTCAGCAAAGACCACAAAAACTTTTATAACTTGAAAGTTTCTCATGGTTTCTTTCTTGGCACCTCCAACTTTGGCCAAGAAGCAAAACAACGTTGGAATCGGTCATGCAGCTCTAACAATGCACCGAAAGTTGCGATAACACTTACGAGTATCCTTTGGCTAGTTTCGCATAATAAGTCAAACTTTTAAAACAAAACTAAATTAATATTCTTGCGAAGCTGTTAAATCAGCACATTAATTTAAAGTTTTCTATTGTTGAGCATTCTCATGATTATCCTTTGTTTTCATTCGTATCGCACTAAAGACCTTTAAACACTCACATTAATATTAATGGTGGCAACACCTTTGGTCTCCTCATGTGGCAGAAAGGTTTCCATCCTTCCGACAACTTTTGTTTATTTAACCCAATAATGTATTTCAGACGAACTGAGGTCAGAGAAATATAGGTCCTGTTGCTGTTTGACTTTGCTTTTATTGAACTGTCAAGTTGGCAGGAGAGTAGGGCAAGGAGTGAGCAGAGAATATGCTGATGAAACGGTTAAACCAAATTTGACCTTTTGTTACCAACATGTTGAACTGTTCGGACTCCTTTTTGGCTGCTAACGAGTGAAATTTATGGACTCATTGTTATCCAGCAAACTGTCAGATGTATGTATGTGTGTATGTTGTGTGTGTGTGAGTGTGTGTGACACTGTCAACATAACAAAGGCTGCCATTTTGCCCGGGGATCTGTTACTTTGCGCTTTGCCCTCGCCGTTCTTTGTGCCGCGTGCCTTTCTCACATGCCCAGTCACTTGCCTTTTGCCACTTGCCACTTGCCACACGACACATTTTGCTGCATACTTTTAGGCACACGCAGCAGCCGCTGCACTATGGGGCAAATGAATCACTTACTAGACCATGTACTCAAAAAATATAAGGACACTATATATTTGTTAGATATTTCAGGGAGGCGCAGTATATATATAAAATTTTTTTTCAGCTTCAACAAAAGAGTCAATATAGCTATGTCTCTGACTCTGCATGTCCATCTGTCTGTCCGTCTGTATGAAATAGTAATGTAAATACAAGTTTAAGATCGACATATAAAACCAAAAAAAAAAAAACAGTCAAAATAAAGTTTTGTTATTTTGTACACTTGTGAAAAATCTGTTAATGTCAGGAAATGTGCTTATTTACCCCACAGTGCACAGTCGCACTCACCTTCAGCGTCGTTGTCGTCGTTGTTATTGTTGTTGTCTCAAAATTTGCATACAAAGCGCAAAGGCAATTGAGCCATTTAGGCCACTACAAAACGTGGCTAATTTCTGCTCAAGGGCCTCAAATATTGTGTTGTAGTATTACAAGAGCTCAACCGTTAAGTGGCATTCTTTTCAGTTATTTTCTAATCTTCAATGTCAACCAAATGTGTGTGTTCTTCTCTCAGTGTGACAAACTTTCATCCAACTGACAACTTCTCTCTTATACAAGCTGAAAAGAAAAGAATCGCAACGCAACAAAATCAACTGGAAACTCGCAAAAGGAAATGCCACAGCATTTTCCTTTTTCTCAATTTGCAACCTGACAAAAAATATAAAAGTACTTACAGCATTTTTTTACATACTCTTACAAGCTCATGTCTGTTGTTGTCTTTTTTTTTATTACCTGGAAATGTCGTCATCTCAAAACAGTCTTCTTGAAGCCTTGAGCCGGATATTAAACACATTCGCCCTTTTAATGCTTGAGAGGCTTATATTATTTTAATTGTTGCTACATTTTAGCCCTACGTTTCTCACATAAACACTCTGTGCGTTGAAAGTTCTGAGATACTTAATATTCTATGATTCAGTGGCAAATAAATTGTGTATGTATTTTATTATTTTATTTTATACACATTTATTTCATCTATACATATGTATAAACGTCTATGAAAAATATCAAATTGATCCAGCAAATTATATTTATTTAATATTGAAGCTTTTAAATAGTTTTCAGTGTGAATATATGTATTAAATTTCAGTCATCACTAGATAATTTCAGAAACTAATTAATAAATTGCTTTCCAAAAAAATTCTGCTTAATTTTGTCAACTTTACAAGTTGATCAGTATATATTTCAGTACATTCTAATCAATTTAACTTGAATAAAATGTTAGTATATTTATTTTCAGAAGTATAAGCAATAATTTAGCAAATTTAATATGTTAATAGCTCTTAATTTAAGCAGAATCGCAATCTCAATCAATTCCTCTTTAATTAAGAATAAATATACTGCATTTTACAATAAATTTGCCTCCTTTTTGGTCACTGATAATATTTAAATTTATTAAAATTTTAATGTCCAAATATCCGAATAGAAGTTTAAATTTAAATCTCGGAATTTGCGGTAAATAAGCTTTTGTTTCAGAGCTCTTCAATTTGTGAAAACAAAGTACTTGGACGCAGTCACAGACAAGGTAGAAAATTCAGATAATCCGCCTTGAAGCTTATGCAAAGATTTGTGACTTTAATTCCATTGGAGTTGTCAATGTTTCAGAGACAGGACATGACATGAACAAGGATACATTGTGATAAAGGTGGATAGGGTTTATGGCTTAATGAAGCGACGACTAAATGGATGTCATGTAAAAAAGGGACAACACACACTCAATTATACACACACGCACGTTCACACACACACACATGTCGAGAAAGACAAAGTTAAAGGCGCAGCTAAAAAACTTGTAATAGTTTTAGCCATCCCTATATCTTTATCCCTACATTTTTATTGAGGTTAATCGTCGGGTCATGTGTGTCGTCACCCAAATCGATGAGTATTTTTCCAATTCATTGGCCCTGTGTTATATTAGATACGCCTTTCTTCTGTCTGCTCATCGGCATATTTATTATTCAATAGTTTAGCAAATGTCTGTCCGGATTTGTTCTCGTCGTGTTCCTCCGCATTACGAGTATTAGGTGCGCACATTTGCCAGATTCAATTTAAATTGCAAATGTATCAGATACACACATATTTATCTTTATCTTAATCTTTATCCTTGTTGTGGTTGCTGCTTTTAGCTCCTGTTTTATCC
Source organism: Drosophila innubila (assembly GCF_004354385.1). Lineage (NCBI taxonomy): Eukaryota > Metazoa > Arthropoda > Insecta > Diptera > Drosophilidae > Drosophila > Drosophila innubila. The sequence goes on from NW_022995374.1 coordinate 7,228,930, forward strand.
GTGCTCATACGTAAATATCGTCTTTAATCTTTAATGGCAAAACACCAGCAAGCAAGAAAAGGTTTTGGCCAGCAGTTTCTTGGTTATCATCTAAAAAAGCCGAAGAATTAATACGCTTCTTAACAAACAGAGTATCAATTTTGAATTCTTGAAATCCGCTCTAAAAGAATATAAAAAAAAGGCCAATTGAGCTCTGCTTGTTGTGTTTGTGTTGCTGACTTACCATTTTCTTTGTTCCACGTGGCGTATGAGTAATCATTTTATTACACGGCCCCCAATGTACACTGAGCCAAGTTAAATCTTTAAAGCATATGTATGTTGTGTGCGTGGGTGCATGTGTGTTGTGTGTGTCGTGTGTGTGCTGCAGGAAGCACGTACTTTTATAGCACACTGTAACGCCCTTTAATTTTACGCAAATTTGTCGGTCTAAATGAAAATAAACGTACGCACTGAGCCAAAATTCTAACAGATGCCAAAAAAAAAATACATTGCGCTGCATTTTTGATGTATGTCCATTAATTTTGGTTATTTTTGGTGAAAATTTATGTGTGACATTGAATTTAATAACCCATATAAAATATGCAGCCTGCACATGGCCTTCTATCTGTATTTTGGCATAAAGTTGTTCCAACCATAAAACGAGTTCAAGTTTCATGTTGTGTGGCATTTCTCTTCGACTTGCAACAAGCAATAACTATATTTTTAACTTAATTTATTTTATGTGAACCAACATCCTAGTCATCATCCTACAGATGCTTGGAAAGATAAAGTTATGTCACTAGTCTGAATAAACTTTAAATGAAAACTGTTTTGCAATTCTTTTTAGAAAAACTTAACCAATTGCTCCCAAGGCGAAAGTTCCATGTTTATAAAATTGTTTTTGATTATTTGTAACTCAGATTTAATAAGTTTTCTAGCGAATTTCGGTAAAACAAAAAGGTTTAATTATTATTAAAGGCCATAATTACATTGACAGTTCGTTAATTATTAATGCACAAAAAAAAAACCTTTAAACATACAATTGCATAAAAAATAAGTCTAAATTTGTACTAATTTTATTTTATTTTTCTATTAAAATGTTAAAGAAGCACTTGCAATTTAGTTCCCACACAAACTAAAAACCTAGTAGGAGAGTTGACAGTTGATTGAACACGACTGTGAGAGACCCTGCATAAATTATTTACAGGGTATCAATCCGATATGTTTGACTATGCTCGCATTTAATTTTTTAATTAAGTTTGAAAATCGATTATTACACGTTGAAAATAATTGAACATAATTGAACTGAATGCCTGATTTAATCGGTATTAACTGCAATAAATGTGTCGATTACTGTATGGATATTACTTTTACAGTTTCCGTTTTAATCCCTGGTAAATTATTGTATAGTATATAATAAATTTGCGTATTGGATACGACTTCTATTTGGGTTTGAATTTATATCCTTCTGCCTCTTAATCACATTTTAATTTCGATAAACTTTATAGACCCAGTGTACCATTTTAAGTACAGAATATAAAAAAAAGACCACCAGAAAATGCAAAAGCAACGTGTACTCGTAATTATGTAATTTGAGATAAATTACACTGTCGTTGACAAAGTTTTGAGCATTTGAATATAACGATAGAACGACGGGAGGTCTAACCGCACATTCATACACTGATAAAAAAAATGTTCTAAAATATAGATTTTGGTCTCAGAACTAAGATTATTGGTCTAAAAAATGCGTTGAGAACATAAAATTTTTGAAGTAAGAGAACACATACTGATTTTAAGAACATTTTAAATAAGACCAAGATCTAATTTTAAGAATAAATGTTCTTAAAAAAATTATTTTTTATATATATAATTTTTTTTTTAATTTGATACAAAATAGTACCTATTTATACTTTCCTAACAATTTAAGATTTTTATTCTTATATTAAGATTTAAAGATTTTTTATATTAATAATCATAGTTTTAGTAATTTGGTCTTAAAATAATCTTATTTTTAGTACAAAATATTTAAGATGAATGTTTAGAAGTTGATCTTTTTTTCAGTGTAGTAGCTAGTAGTTAGGCAAACGGGAATTGAGACAAGTGAGCGCTTTGGTTCATTCATAAGTGACTAACTGACTGATTGACTGACTGACGAATTGACCGAGTTGAGCCCCATCAAGACGACGCTTTTGCGCAGCTCTCAAAATCAAATTCATTAAATTTGATGACGTCTGCTGCCAGAGCTTTTCATTTCCATAAATTGTATCTGTATCTGTATCTGTAACTGTAACTGCGGCAGTTTATCTGTCAGATGCACGTGCGAAACGGGTCTGAGAGACTCGAGTGCGAGTCCAACGAATCAGTTGATAGAGAACTCGCCGGTGGAAATATATGTATTAAATATGTACTACTGTATTTATCGCCTCGAGAAGAGGTCGTAAAGCTGCCATTGCGCCACAAGTGATAAGTGATAAGAGCTTTACAACTGGACAGTGTCGGATCCAACGACAGTCGCGACGCGTTCGTCGCCGAGTTCAGGTCGCATTGAGTCATCTCTTTCTTCCTCTCCATAACCATTACCATGTCCATGTCCATGGGCAAGACATTCGTGGCATTGGCCATTGCCTGGATGAGCGCACTCTGCCTGCTCCCAGTGGCCACCCATTGTGACAGTGACTCCTACTACGAGAAGTATTATGCGGCACGTCGCTTTGTGCCCGCCAAGCGTAATGCTCCGCTGGAGTTCAACTTCACGTTGAGCCTCGGCAAGGACGATCAGCTGGCTGCCGATGAGCGTCCCGCTCTGGTGGGAAATCTGGCTGCGTTGGGCAGCTGGCAAGCAGCTGGAGCGATCCTCTTGAACCGCACGGACGTGCACAATGAGTGGAGGGGATTAGTGCTGTTGCCGCAGAACAGCAGTGTGGAGTACCGTTACTTTGTGGCAAGCGTGGCACGTTCCGACGGAGTCCAGATCCGTCGCTGGGAGTCGCATGTGCTGCCCCGCGCCTTCAACACGACCAAGCATGCGGGAAATCGCACGGATGAGCTGGGCAACATCCATGGACAACGACAGTTGACCCTCGGCTGGCTCCAGAGTTCCAGTTCCGGTTCCATAGTGCAATTCAAGGTGTTCCCTGGTGCACTTCATCTGGAGGAGGAGACGTTGGCAGCGAGTCTACGCCTGCGATTGCAGCCGGTGCATCCCGTCAATCTCTCTCCCATACTGAGCTCTGCATCCGCCAACGTGGAATACGTCCGCATGGTCTACAGCGACAGCCGACTTCGAACGCAGCCGGAGTACGGAGTACCCTATGCCCAGGACAGGGACTTGCTCATGTTTCATGTGACCCTGGACCAGCTGGAGCAAGTGGCCTACCAGCTGGAGGTCTATGGAGAGCAGCGGGACTTGGTGCGCTTGCTGGGATATGCCCATCTCCAGCCAGCTGCTTTGGCGGGCAGCGAGGGCAACGTGACCCTTCAGCTAATATCCCCGATCTGGCAGCGCGTGGTGGGTGAACTGCATCTGCAGTACCTTGTGGTGCGTCCCATGGTCAACGGCAGCTCCGACTTCCGCACCAGCTTCGTCAACTACTGGCGTTCAAATTGGACAGATTTAGAGATTGGACATCGTGGTCTTGGGAAGAGTTTGACTGTCGCCTCGACAGCGGCGGCTCCGCTCATTGAGAACACCGTGGCCACCATGCAGGCGGCGGGGGAGCTGGGCGCCGATCTTGTCGAGTTCGATGTGCACTTGACCAGCGATCTTGTGCCCATCATTCATCATGATTACTTCATCAGGGTGTGCATTGACTCCAAGACGCCGATGAATCGCAACGATCTCATCGAGGTCCTGATCAAGGACATCACCTACGAGCAGCTGAAGCAACTGAAGACCTACCAGATCGTGAGCAACAAGATCATCGAGTATCCCGCCCACAACAACGTTAAGCAAGTGGAGCAGCGTCTCTTTCCCACGCTCCAGGACTTCTTTGAGCAGGTGAATCTCACTGTGGGATTCGATATTGAAATCAAGTGGCCCCAGCTGAAGTCCGATGGCACCTACGAGAGCCAGCAGACGATCGACAAGAACCTCTTTGTGGATCGCATCCTGGAGGTGGTGCAGAATTATGGCTGTGGTCGCCTCAACATCATCAAGAGCTTCGATGCGGATCTCTGTACGCTCCTGCGATTCAAGCAGAACATGTATCCGGTGCTCTTCCTCACCAGCAGCAAGGTGAACGCCTTTGCCGATCCTCGCGCCAGCACAGTGGAGCAAAGCATCAATTTTGCGCAGGCCTTTGATCTGGCGGGAATCGTGCCCAACGCCGTGTTCATCAAGGCGGATCCCTCGCTGGTCCAAAAAGCCAAGTCACAGGTGCCGTTGATTCTGCTCTGGGGTGGTGACCTCAAGGATCGCCAGTCCATCGATTGGTTTTTGCAGCTAGAACCCAACGGTGTCGTCTACGATCGCATGGATCTCTGGCTGCCCCCCAACAGGACGAACGCCTTCGAGGCGGAACAGGACCTGCCCGACTTCTTCCAGCTGCAATGCTCGCCCGTGGTTAGACAGCGTGTCCACAACGCGACCGTCGAGAGCATCCTGAGCAATGTCAACGTTCTATAGACTCTGTAGATTTATGCCAAAGCAATAAACGTATCTCTAGAAACTCTATTCTCTCTCCCTCTCTCTGTCTGGCTAACGTCAATTTCCTGATTGTTGCACGTGTCTGGCAGTTTAAGCTCCTGTTCCTGGGACTTTAGCACGCTTTATCGCTCTAACGGTAAAATGGATTTCCACATAATTGCCTTTTCCTCGTTGAGCCAGCTGCAACGACAGGGAAAATGAAAAAGAAATGAGTAAAGAGCTGATGAAAGTTGTGTGGAATTTTCATGATTTCGCTTTGAACAAGATATTTTCATTTAAAATGAACGCAGTCAAAAAAAAAAAAAAACTAAATGGAAGCTAAGTCAATATTAGAAAGTCAAAACAAGTATTGAATTTCTGACTATAATCCTGTTAATTTAAAAAGGATTCTAAAAAAACATAAACACAAGTTAAAATTGACAATTTAATTATTTTAAATCAAATTTACATCGAAATAAATAAAAATGTTCTAAAAGTGATAGCTATATTATGGGTATAACATATTATTTATGAACAGCGCAGTTTATTTTGCGTTTTTGCTGAACTTGAAATTTAAATGTTTAATGAAATCATTGCCATCAACAGAGACAGACCCAGAGTCAGACCCATACCAAAACCCAGTCCCATTCCCATTCGCTGTCATGTCATGTCATGTCAGATTGTTCAACACTAACGAAAAGCCCCCGGCAAGTGGTCACTGGGCTCATCCAATGTATATGTATATTGTCAGCGAAGGCGTCGCATTTTGCCTACGGTGCGATTTTGATGATGCAACTGCAACAATCACCCATGATGTCCCACTCCCCATCCCCCTTTCATGTCTCTCATGCATGTAAAAGTGAGTAAAAACAATCGAATTAATAGTCATACCACAACAGAAATTGAATTGGATTATTATATTATACAATTGTATATAGTTATATTATTTGGGTTTTTTCATTTCTTAGTAAATGAGAAAATTGTGCAGGTAATTATATTATTCTTCTATATAAATAGACTTTGAATACATTAAGTATAATTGCGAACGCCTGAGATTCAATCAAATGCTAAATAAGTGCAACTTAATTATAATCAGGTTTTAAGAATAATTCTATAAATTGCCTTTAGACTAATTTACAGAACATACTTAGCCGTAAAGCAAATACACAAACTGTTAAGTAACAGAGTCATGTAAACTTATTTAACATCAACGAAAATTATTTAAAAATGCATAACAGAGGCACAACATAGTTATGTTTACAGAACAGAGAGCTTAACATAAAACTAAGAATTAAGAAAACAGAATAGACAATTGAGTTACTTTTATTATTTCCGATCAGACCATTTATATAAAAAGTTGTTTTTCATTCCAAAGAGCTTACACACAAAATGTACTTGTAAAAAAGTATTGGTTTGTTTTTGTGCATACAGAGTCATAAAGATATATAAATATTTTTGCTCTAATCGCAAACCCGTTTGCAAGTACGACTATAAATCATCTGAATACAATCAACCGTTAATCAGCTTGAATAGAAACGGAAATTTTTAATGTTTACATACATAAGAATATTCAAAACATTTATTAATGAAAAATAAAAGCTAAATCTTTTTAGTATCCGAATTTTTACGAGAATGCAATTATTTGTCGATTATTATGAATTATCGTAAAAAAGACTTAAGAATTATTATAATCCGGATAATTATTTATATCCTATATATCGAATTTATTCACCTTTAAGAAAAAAAAAATAATTAAATAATTATATGGTAATTTTGTATTTATAGCGCCAGCTGATGGACGCTTATATTCGACAGAAACGCGCCTCGCCGGGAATGGTTCAGGCGAGTGATCTACAGATCAACAGGCCGATGTCGGGAATGCGTAGCAACAGTCGGGAGTTACACGCCTACGACGGACCCATGCAGTTCATGGGGTCAACACAGAATCCGGATCAAATTCTAACCAACAACAGCTCCAGCATTCACTTGTCAAGCTCAATCAACTCGAGTCGCAACAACTCCAACAATTTGCGAAGCCTTAGCACCATTAGTCAGGAAGGTAAGTTCCGAAACGCATTCCGATCTAGTTTTATATAAATAAATTAAACCGGAGAGACCTTTTAGACTACAGTATATTTAATAAAATATAATTAAGTAACTTTTTCCAAAAAAAAATACAGTTTTTATTACATTCATTTCGGTTATTGTAAAAAATAGTAATTGTGACTTGGTCATTAATTTATAAGAGCTTTCTCTTAAAAAATCAATAAACAAATAGCAGATGTTATCGAAGAGATCTCCTCGCACGAGCTGGAGGATGAGGAGAGCAGTCCCGTGACGGTTGTGGAGCAGCCGCTGCCACCGCTAAGTGCCAACTCGACACAGTCTCAGCGAGCTCGCAACCGTCAGCAATCCTTCAACGATACCCTGGATGAAGATGACTATGCAAATCGTAACATATCCGGTGTGGCTCCAGTGCGTCCAGTTGGCATTGCCTCGTCCTATAAGGAGGACTCCGCGATAGAGGGCAGCAATGGGGCAGGCAATGGCAGCAGCAGTGTTGGTGGCAGCGGGGAGTCAGAGGGCGATGTCATAGGCCACATTGATCAGTTTGTGATGCAGCCGGCGCCACAAGGAGTGCTCTACAAGTGCCGCATCACAAGGGATCGCAAGGGCATGGATCGGGGTCTATTTCCCATCTATTATCTGCACTTGGAGCGGGACTACGGCAAGAAGATCTTTCTGCTAGGTGGTAAGTATATTGCTCTCCTTTTCCTCTCCTCCAATAGGTATTAATTATAATCGTTGACAGGCCGCAAGCGAAAGAAGAGCAAAACATCCAACTATATCGTCAGCTGCGATCCCACCGATCTGTCCCGGAATGCCGATGGTTTCTGCGGCAAACTGCGCTCCAATGTGTTCGGCACATCCTTCACGGTATTCGACAGTGGCAACAAGGAGAGCACGGAAAGTCCACGACTCGATCTGGCAGTTATCATCTATGTGAGTATTTAACATTAATCGATCAGTCAATCAACTGCTCACTTATATTTACCAACAGGACACAAATATTCTGGGCTTTAAGGGACCAAGGAACATGACTGTGATACTGCCGGGCATGACTGAGGACGATCAACGTGTCAAGATTAGCTCCGCGGATCCCAAACAACAGGGCATACTCGATCTGTGGAAGATGAAGGTAACCCCGAGTCATTTAATACTAATCTCATGATACTCAACACTTCTTTTGTGCCGCAGAACATGGATAACATTGTGGAGTTGCACAACAAGACACCAGTTTGGAACGATGAAACCCAATCCTATGTGCTCAACTTTCACGGCCGTGTCACACAGGCCTCTGTGAAAAACTTTCAGCTGGTGCACGACTCGGATCCCGAGTATATTGTCATGCAGTTCGGTCGCACCTCCGAGGACGTGTTCACCATGGATTATCGCTATCCTCTCTGCGCCATGCAGGCATTCGCCATAGCTCTCAGCAGTTTCGATGGCAAGATCGCCTGTGAGTGAAACTCCTCGGTTCTCTGAGTTCTTGCCACTAGGATTCTCCGCAGCACTTGCGATTGTCTTATTTATACGACTTGCAACCTTGCAACTTATTGTGTCGTCTATAAGTACATTTCATGAACTATGTTATATGTGAATCTGATATTTAGGAATTATCACAACAATTTTCATACATATTGCCCAAAAGGTTTATGAAATGGCATTTACGTTTGACTCCTGATGAAATCAAAAAAATATATATATTCTATATTTGTATATCTATCAATTCAGATGTCAAATATACCTTAATATCATAACTGATATACTTAGAACTCTACCTAAATATTTCGCAGCTCAAACGTCAAATGTATGTACTATATTTAAAAAACTGTCTAGTTTAACGTACTCGTACTAAATATAATCCACAATTCTAGTCACCCGGCATAGTAGATAACAAACCAAATATAAGTACATATACATATATATGTGAATACTTGTAGTATATTTATGAAAATATTGTATATTGATGGCAAACTTCATTGTACCATTTATTCAAAATGTGCTCACCGATTTTGTAAAAGGCTTTTCGAATCCCATAAAAAAATCAAAATATTTCAAATACAAATCAATTTTATAATTTGAATACAGATGAAAAACAAAACGAATATTCTAGGTACTTATATATTTATATTGATGTGTATCATAAACGATTACTATTAGTCCATAAGAGAGCATTACTATTTGTGCCGAGCTCTTGTTATGATTAAGTAAAAGTTTTACTTAGCAAATAATTATTTTGCAACATGCAAATATTATATATATATTTATAGAAATCGAATGTATAAAAATCGAAGTACTATTATAATAAATGGAATTTATTTAAAAGCACTCAGTGTATATTATTTAATAATATTTCCACCCATTTAAGCTGACAAAAACAAAACGCATTAAAGTAAGTACAGTTTATTTTATTTAATGCCATTAAGTACAATTTCATTTGTATACAATAAATGCAAGTTTTCGGCGTACGTCTTTTGCTTTAAAAAGAAGAAATAATTTTATATACAAAACAAGGTCAGGTTGAAATTACGTACTTTGTTACCAACTGCCTCAGTTGGCTATTTTACATGAGTATTTGTTAAAAACTAGGAAAAATATATAGATAAGAAAAAAATGAGCTACAAATCATTTCACATTTACAAATTTAAGATAATTGTAGCTACAAACGCGTTCGGGCTTTGTGCATTCCCCGATTTTCGGGCAGTTTATACTCGTGAGGATCGTAATCCTCATAGGCTAACAGTCGCTCAGGCGACGTATCAGGTAACTTGTTGATTTTCTGCAGTCGAGCATAGACAATCTGCAGGTGGCGTCCAATGTAATCCTCGCCAGGTGCGAGTCGATGAGCAAACTGCAGACAGGCAGCGGCTTTGGCCAACCACTTGCGCTCCACAAAAACCACGCAGAGATTGTGGAGACCCTGCGTGTTATGCGGGTCGGTTTTCAGTATGCTGCGATAACATTTCTCAGCTGCATCCAGATCTTTCATGTGATTAATGTAGATGTCGCCCAGTAATATGAGGCCCTTCACATGCGTTGGATGGTGGCGTATCAATTGATTCAGGAAAGGCACCGCATCCAATGGTCGCTTGGTGTCCGCCAGCAGCAGAGCCAGATTGAAGAGCGCACTGCGAAAGTCGGACTTGAGATGTATGGCGCGTTTAAAGAATTGCTCAGCTTCCTCAGAGCTGGACTCATCCATGGCCAGCATGCCCAGATTAAAGTACACCTTCTCGTTGTTTGCATCTCTGGACAGCACCTGGTAGAGGCGAGCACGCGACATTTGACGCGCCTCCTCACCGCCCAGCTCCTGCAGAAGTATGGCCGAATTGAGGAGAGCCTGTTCATGCTCCGGATACAGTTCAATGGCCTTGTTAAAATATACATGCGCCTGTTGACTCTTCCCCTGCTCCAGGAACACAACGCCCAAGTTGTAATAAATATCCGCATTCTCGCTATCATACAGGAGCGCCTGTTCATACACCTCCTGTGCCTGAGCCGTGCGATTCAGCTTCATGAGAATGTCACCCCGATTGATGTAGGCCTGCGAATAGAATCTTGTTATTCATCTTCATATTATACAAATAGAACATAAATTTTAATTTTTAATAGGATGCATTTGAAAGTAAGAATTCAAAATGATTTAGCCTCACCTGAACATAATCACTACGCATGCTGATGGCCTGTCGGTAAAGATGATCGGCCTCCTCTAGCCGCGTCTGATTCTTGGCTATTAGATTGGCAAGATTGATGAACACATTCAGGTGATTTGGTGCAATGCGAGCATGATAGCTAACTCCTGGCTTGGCCTGCGGAAAAAGCGCCTTGGCACGCACATAAGCCTGTTCCGCCTCTGCATAGCGCTTGAGATTGTTGTAGGTGCGACCCACGTTGATGTGGGCACCAATGTCATCCTCCTGTATGCGCACCGCTTGCTGAAAGTACAGCAAAGCCTCCTCATACTGTCCCTCGTTCTCCAGTGCATGTCCCACATTGTTGTACAGCTTGGCATTGCGTTGATTCACATGCACACCGGACATGAACAGTGAGTACTCATTGCGCCAGTCCCAGTTGCGCTGTTGAGTCTTCAGCGCATGCGACAGCAGTAAAGCAACGAGCGCCAACTGCGCCAGGCGACGCCAATGCTTGCCACATCTAGATTGCAGCTGCTCAAAGCCATAGGCAACCAGCAGACAATATCCCATTGAGGGCATATAAAGAATGCGCTCGGCAACCACAAATCCCACTGGAAAGAATAGATTGGAAGCGGGCAAAAATGGCAGCACCAGCCAGCCGAGGCACATAAGCAGGATGCGGGATTGCGGAAGGTTGCGAGTGAAGCAAGCCTTTACCGTCAGCGCAGCCAGTCCAAGAAAAGTGCACAATGTGGCCACGTTTCGTGCATCCGAAAATCCCTCTAGCAAGGGCACAGTGCCTATAAAATAAGAGATTATTATAGATTATTATATATTTAATTGAGAGAACAAGAAATCCATTTATTGTACTCTAATTTTTAACTTAATTGAACGAACATAAGTTTTGCAATTTGTTTCAAATATATTCCATTTTAATTTTCTATAAATTAGAAATAAATCAACCTGTCGATAATTGACGAAGGGCTTTTCTTAAAGGGAAGTCCCAACTTTCCAATAAGCTCAATTTTGACCAAGTAAGTTCTCAAATTCAAAAATAATGGATTTCTTTTTCGCCATCCCATTACAAATATACTCACCCATTGTCCAGTCGCAGCAGAGCAGCGATGGACATAACAACAGCCAGGAGTTCAGGTAGATAAGGTAGCCATAAGTCAATTGACGCACAGGCGTCTCCGCAGATGAGGCGGGATTGTCAAAGCGCGTGAAGATGGGAAGCTGGGAGCCCATGACGTAGACACGTCCCACCAGCAGAGCGATGGTGATGCTGGCTAAGAATGCCAAGCGTTTCCAGAGCACCGACGACCAGCGTCGTGTGTGAGATAAAGGCGATGGCGATGACTTAACCGCTGGCTGCTCCTCGAAAAGACGCAGCACAAAGTGACAGAGATGCATCGGACGCAGTTGTTGCACCACGAACAGCTCGTAAACGGCACAGATGCCGGCAACCGTGATGCCCTGCTCCTTGCACAGCATTGAGGCCAAGAGGCAACTGCCAAAGCACAGAAAGAGCGACGGCCAGTTCGTGCGACGTGACGAGACGACAGCTCCCGACGAGAAGGAGGACGAGGTCGTTGCATGCGCGTAGCTGAGAAACGCACCCAGGTAGCATATCGAAGAGAGCAATTCAGCGCGCCCAACGACGCCAGTAACGGCCTCGGTGTGCACCGGGTGTGTGGCAAACAGGAGCGAGGCGACAAAAGCGCATGTGTTGAGCGAGGAGTGCGAAGAGTTGGACGATGGCGTCGTCGCCTCATTGCTGGGTGCCGCACATTGGCGCAGCAAAAGGCGGCACACACGACGCCACAGCAGACAGACGGCGATGTGCAGCAGCAGGTTGACCAAATGATAACCGAATGGCTCCAGCGAATGCAGCAAGTAGTTGAAGCGAAATGTCAGCACCGTCAGTGGCCTGTAGGACTTGTGCGACTGCTCCTTGCGCATCGGTGTGCCCCAGAAATCGTTGAGGAACACATTACGCAGTGGCGTGCTAGGACGCAGATCCTTGTTGTCCCTTATCGCACTGATATCATCAAAAACCAGGCCACACTGGGTGCTGTTGTAATAGCAAAACACGCAGGCAATGCAAATGCATAGAAATTCCACCAAATTGCGCTGTGAATTTCTGTTGTTGTTGTTGTTTGGATTGTTGCTGTTGCTATTGTTGTTGTTGCTGCAACTCCTGCCGCCCCTTTCTCTCTCACGGTGGCATGTTGCTGTCTGTGCTGTTGCATGTTGTTGATGTAACTGCTGCTGCTGCTGCTGCAACTGCTGCTGTTGGTTTGAGTTCATTGACATCGTTGACTCTTCTTCCCTGCCGTTTCCGTTACTTTCTGCTCTTTCCAGTCCGTGCAGAACTTTAGTTCATGTATCCATGATTACTTCACTAGACCAATTGGAATGTTTCGAATGTTTGAATGAATGTCTGTACATGTATTTTTATAGAAAAACTATGAGGAGATTCTACATTGTCTGAAAAGATACACAATATGGATAAATATTATAAGTATGTAATTATTATAATATTTATGTTTGTAGTATAATATTTTAATATTGTAGAAAAGTAGATTTTGATATTGCTTACATATATACAATAATAAATTTGGAAAAATAGATCATAATTATTATTATACTAATTTTAATTTAATTTTAACTTTTTTTAAATTATTTTATTGAATGAATAATGAATAATATTAATGTATATTTTGATAATAGCTATAAGGTGATTTTACATTGTCTGCACAAATAAATAAGTGTGCAAAAAACATGTATTACAATGTGAAATAAAGCAAATTACAAAGCAATAATATATTAAATTACTTTAATCTATAAATATATACCCTATTTAGGGATTTATATTTTCAATATGCCATATATTATGGTTGCATACACATTCTTACCTACCACTCCCCTCACAAGTAATTCACATTCAACTTGCCCTTTTTCAAAATTTTCACAACCAATATTTGCTGAATTTTCTTTTGCCTTAACAAGAACCCGGAAAAAATCAATTAACGCGCAACAAAGTAACTTCGTCCCGGTTACTGTCCTCAATACCGACTGCATTCACCAAAATCCCGAAGTTAACAAAGTTGTAAGCGACGCAGCAGCAGCGTCGCAGTCGCTGTCAACGTCGACGCCAGCGTCAACGTCAACGTCGACAGCAGCAGTCACCGGCAAAAGTTGCACAGAGAGAAAACTTGCAATCAGCAAACAGAATTGGGAGTTCTAAGGCTAAAAGTAAGTGTTTTTGTTTGTGTTGTAAATATTATGAAATAAAACAAAGCAGCGCATGCATTACTGGGCGTGAGGCCAGAAGTTCATTGGTATGCGGATGTGGACGCAACATTTTCCCACTCGCGCCGACCGAGAGACAGCAACAATGTTGCGCTCAATGTCATCGATTTTGTGGCGGCAGTCACAACAAAACACCACCAAGTAAGCGTAGGGACTTCCCATGGAAAGAAAGAGAGAGAGAGAGCGAGCGGCAGAGAGAGTGCGTGGGAGCGAGTCACTGAGAGCAACTTTGTTGCACGACCGACTTTTACAGCAGAGCCGAAGGACACACACATGCCGGCAAAGCTTGTTGATTTCCCGCCATTTGATGCGCCTGCGCATTCGAAATCCTTGCACTTTCGTTTCATGGCAATAATAACAACAGAACACATGTACATGTATGCATGGGCGCTCTCTGAGGCGCTCTCTTTCCAAGTGTTTTTGTAAAATTACTTTGACCGAGATCCTTGTGCTGCTTCTGTAGCAACCTCGTCAAGGAGGTGCTGCTGTAGTGCTCTGAACCACCCCATTTATGCCGCGCGTGGTCTCTTCTACATTGCGATTTTTGCGACGCCATTACATTGGCGTCCATGCGTCGTGAACAACACAGCCAACAACAACAACAGCACATCAATGTGTGGGTGCATATATGTATACGGTAGCACACGTTCAAAAACTTTGTTGCAAATTATTGCAATTATTACAATGTTGTCATGTGCACTTGCATATATATATTCATTTCCACTTTGACCTTCACTCACCGCATTAAATCTGCAAGTTATAGAGGTAGTTACATTTAAATAAACTAAAGTTACATTTTAACACAAAATTCAACTCGGCCTTTTTGGGCCAACTTGCACGCAATTGCCATTCACATTGTCACACAAGCGACCCGATACCCATCGATATATGCATGTTGTTATCGATGGGATTTAATAAGCAGCCTCATCACTGATAAAAATTGCAAATTTAAAAATGCAAAAAAAAACTCAATAAATAATGAATAAGCTTAATGAAAATTAATAATTTGAAATTAGACTATATTAAGGGAAGCATATAAATGACGGTTTCAGTCTTTTCACCCCAAGGGGAGAAAAGTTACAACAAAAATTCTGCAAAAATTTCAAAAATGCTAGCTTAAAAATTAAGAAATTGTCAAAAAAAAAGAGGTAGAAAAATTTTAAGTTACCAATTTTTAAAATTGACCCAAAACGGTACATACTGGCAAATTGGTGGAAATAACAGGGTGGCAGTATTTGGGCCAGGTGGCAACGCTTTGTCTCGTATAGCCGCAACGTTGTTTGTGGTGGGAAGAAAATAGTTCTGCAGAAGAAATATTTCCGCTTTTTGTTAATTGTAATAAACAATTATCAAAGTTGCACGGCATACAAGAAAACAATGTCGACGGAGGACTTCTATTTGCGCTATTATGTTGGCCACAAAGGCAAGTTTGGGCACGAGTTTCTGGAGTTTGAGTTTCGGCCAGATGGAAAACTGCGGTACGCCAACAATTCCAACTACAAAAACGACACCATGATCCGCAAAGAGGCATTTGTGCACCAGTCCGTCATGGAGGAGCTGAAGCGCATTATAATTGACTCGGAAATAATGCAGGAAGATGATTTGCCATGGCCGCCACCAGACCGTGTTGGTCGACAGGTATATGAATAAATTATTACTAGAGTACTCAATCATCATGCATGTTGTTTTATTTTGCAGGAACTGGAGATTGTCATTGGTGATGAGCACATCTCGTTTACTACCTCAAAAACGGGGTCTTTGGTGGACGTTAACCGCTCCAAGGATCCAGAGGGCTTGCGCTGTTTCTATTACTTAGTGCAGGATCTTAAATGTTTAGTCTTTTCGCTAATCGGCCTGCATTTCAAGATTAAGCCCATATAAAATAGAATATCTCAATGTTCCCCAACTGTATTCAACTCATTTTCTATCGTAAACACAAATATAATAGCTGACTCATTAAATTTTGTAATGACAAACTGAAATTTCTAGTTATTTTCTTCAAATTGATTGAAACAAACAATTTATGGTTGTAAAATTGTTGTAATATCATTTATTGAACAACATATTAAGGCATAGATACAAAATATTTAAGTCCTTTACATTTGTACATTTGTAAACTATATAATTGGTATGAATGTATAGACAAAACTTAAATGTATAAACAAATATATAATGCTAACTTATTATATATTTAGAAACAGGGATATTTTACAATCAGATTCATTTGTTTTATAGATAATTAAGCTGAAAGATTTCGATTATTTATAGCTGTCTCGAAAAAAAACTGTTGTGTATTTTAAAAAGGTTGTGAAACTTCATGAAGCAATTGGAAATTCGCAATTGCTATTGCTTACTAAATTCAGTCTTTGGGGTTACTTAGCAGTTCTAACTAAGACTACGGCACTGCACTTGGTAAATGCATATTTAAGCTAAACGTAACTAGAGAAAGCTCTTGTAGAGCCGGATGCGTAGATCTCAGAGTCATAACTGTGGCTGCTGCTGATGCAGGGCAAGAGTGGCCGCAATATTAGTGCTCGCTCTCTCAAGGTAGCTTCCAGGCATTGGTCCAAGTCCCGGCATCTCCAGCTGCTGCGGCTGTTGTTGTTGCTGTTGCTGTTGTAGCGGTGCCTTGAGCAGACTGGGAGAGGCCTGGAGTGGAGTGTTGGAGCCGAGACCCGCACTGCTGCCGCCGGGACTGGGTCCGCCCTCTTTGAGTGGACAACCGATGGTGAGGCGAACATGCAAGCCGGACTCCTTGATGAGATTGACGACATCCCCATGCGACATGCCCGCAATGTCAATCCGATTGACAGCAATAATCCGATCCCCCACTTTAAGTTCGCCGCAGCGATCAGCCGGACTGCCAGGTATCAGTTTGCCTAAGGATTAGCCAGATAAGCAAGTCATTCTTCAAATTCATACCGATTTACATACCTATTGTGGAGCCATAGTAATGATTAGACGACGAGATGATGACAAAGCCAAATCCCTCGTTCTCATGCCGACTCACAATCACGTCGTAGGGATAGCGTCGGAGCTGCGTCAGAGGCGCCTGCTGCAACAGCGGAGCTCGTCGACGACGCAGTATCATTGTGACCTGACCCCGCACTGCAGATTCACCCACCAGGGAGACAACTTTGTGGTGCGAGGAGTTCAGCTGAAAGAATTAATTAAGGAGAGAAGCTATTAAACAATTACAACCAGAGTTAATGTGATCGACCTACCACATTGATGCCATCGATGCTGAGGATCTCGTCGCCAGTTGCAATGCGATGATCATTATCTGCTGCACCACCGGGCACAATGTGGCCAACGGTCACCTGAGATCCCTCCTCGGTGCCGCCAACAATACGAAAGCCAAATCCCATCGCCTGACGCTCCAACGTCACCTCGGTCAGTTCACACTGATCCGCATCCTCTGAGACATCCAACAAGGCACCATTCCGCCAGCTGGGCGAGTGCTGCAGTTGCAGCTGCGGCAACTGTTGCGGCGGATCCAGATTGGCGAATCCCACGCGTCTTCTGTCGCTGAGCAGTTCATTGACGCGTCGTTGCATCCGCTCGTTCTGAATGTGCGCCGCCTGCAACGGGGAGTATTGACCGCTGGCCGTCGAGACCACTGGCTGCTGCACGTAGTAGCCCAGCTGGGATGACTGCTGGGGACGTTGGTAACGCTGGGCCTGGCAGTCGTAGCAGTAGCAGGACTCGTGATGAGCCAGCGGCAATGGAAGCGGCTGCATGCTTGGCGGCAAGCCATAGATCGGATTGTAGTTGCCACCACCACCACCATCGACATCCACCTCGACGTCGACGCCACCTTGCAGCGTTGCCTCAGCGAGTCGATCACTTAACCGACTGACCATCTTGGGATAGGGATCCATGAAGGGTATGTCATCCAGCTCCTGCAGACTGTTGTTTGACTTGCCCTGGGCCTGCAGGTGCAGTGATTTACTCTCCGCCGCCGTCTCCACATCCGCCTGCTGCAACTCGTTGTTGGGCGTGAGGACGCGGGCACGTCGAGTGTCCACCAGCGGCGTCTTGGGACGCATGGGCAGCACCTCTTTGGGCTGGGTGCTATACAAATCGGCAGTAGGCGTCTTACTCCGGAACAGTCCAGCGCCAGTGCCGCCCACAAAGTTCTTCCTCAGCTTGGCCACATTCCCCAATCCCAGCTGACTGCCCGGACTGGGCGTCGTCTGCTCGGCCGGGGTGCGTTGAATCTTAAGAGTAGTGGGCGTGGTTTGGCTGCACTCCTTCAGCAGTTCCACCACATAAAAGTGCGGCTTGTTGCGCACGTTGATCCCATTGATCTCGAGCAGCACATCCCCCTCGAGCAGCTGAGTGCAGCAGTTGCGATCAAGGATCTTCTTCACAATTTGGCCGCAAGCCGAGTCGGCAATGGTGAATCCAAATCCCATGGAGCCCTTCATTATGGAAAACGTGTAGAGCTCTGGTTTCTTCATGAGAATAAATCCACTTCCAGCTGCTGCTGCTTTGCTGACACCGTCTCCCGACAGATCCAAGAAATTGTAGTTGCCATCCATGTTCAGGTCAACATTCAGACGTCGCTGCTTCTCGGACTCACAGGGCAGTCCGTCTACGGCCATGGTGGTAACCACCTCGTTATTGGGATCGTTGGGGTCGAAGGGCAACGGATAGCCACGACACACCTCCAGTGCAGCCGTCTCGCCGGCCATTATGGACTGAAAGATGTTCACCATGTCATGGTGTGTGTATCCCAGCACACATGTATCGTTCACATAAACCAACACATCTCCCGTCTGCAACTGTCCATCCAGCCAAGCCGGTCCGTTGGGCACCACCGTTTTGATCTGGAGAAACTCCTCCACGTCGCTGCCATTGCTGCCGTCGCTGCCAACGATGGTGAAGCCCAGACCCCGCGTCGACTTCAGCAGCGTCGTATTGATGCGCTGTCCCTGCAATTCCGCCGGATTGCGGGTGAACTTGTACGGCAGCTTGTTGGGCAGGTTTGCAATGGGATTGGCAATCGCCGGCAAGGGTGTTTGCATTTGAACTGCTTCCAGTGCAGCTGTTGGCGTCTTGGAACGCTGCTGCTGCTGTTGTTGTTGTTGCTGCTGCAGCTGCTGCTGTTGTTGTTGCTGTTGTTGTAGTTGCAACTGTTCCTGCTGCTGCTGTCGCTGCTCTGCCGCTCGACGCTTCGCCTCCAGCACAGGATTCTCATACTGAGTGCGACGATTCACATGATCGATAAAATACATGCCATACATGGAATCTTCAATCTTTTCCCAACCATAAGGCAGCTCATCCTCACAGCAATCCTCCAGTGATTTCTTCTGGTACTTGGATAAACGTGGATCCAGCCAATGTGAGGTGCCCGTATTGTGACTAAATAATCACAAGAAATATAAGTTAAACTAGATATACCAAAAGTTAGATAAATCCCACTTACTCAATAAAGTACAACTCGCCACGTTCCGTATAAGCGGTTTCCCACTTCGGAGGCAGAGGACCCAAACCATCGCCGGGATCTTCGTGGTTCGTTTGAATGATATCTGCACCACCGCATTCGCTTCCCATGCTGCTGCCTCCGCCTTCCCCATTATAATATGGATTTTGCAGCAGGTTCTCTGCAAGTAAACCAAACAAAAAGTAATTATTGAAACGTTATTAAAGCAATGATGAAAATGTCCAACTTTTGACTTGTAAAGTTGATAGGTTAAAAATAATACCAACTTCAAACTTCCATTACTTTGTCAAAACTGAACCGATTTTAAAAGTCATTTTGAGCATGGCTTGGCTTCTAAATTCATTCTGCATTCAAATTTAATTAATTTTGTTAAAAAAATATTTTTCCTATAGATCTTAGATCCGATTTTAAGGCAAAGACTCCCCCCTTTGAAATTTTGAAAATTCAAAATTTTAAATCTCAAGTTTTCGCTTTTAATCAACTCCTTATATCGTAATTAGTATAAAACAACACCTTAATCTTAATTCTGCGATCGCTTGAGTGGAGTCAAGCAATAGATAACCAGAAAAAGTTATTTTTAGCCAGTTTACGATCAATATGAATAGCATTTAAACTTCCCGTAGTTAAAAGTCAATCAGAATTGACAATACTTTGGAGTTCTTTTCGCAGCATATTTGAAATCAATTCGATCAATGAACCTGACAGCACTATAACTAACCTCAAACCGGAAAGGTTTGGTTCACAATAAGCGCTTGGTTGAATGATTTGTCGCCCTAGTCCATTGAAGAGTTGTGCAACCAGCCGAAAATACTTGCTTAATTAATAGTCCGTCCCTTGGCTAGGACACTGCATTGAAGTTTCCCCCTTTTTGGGGGCCAATGTTACTGCAATGTTGAATGAACCGTGAACTGTTTGATGTAGATGTAGAAGTATTATTAACCAAACAGCAAGTGGCTTAATTGCGCTTTTGACCCAGTTCAAACACAGCTCGCTTTATTGATTAACCACACAAGGAACAGAGACTAAACGACCCAGACTCAATATAAACAGACGGGGAACATCAAATAGGAAATGAATTGGAATATCAAATAAAAAAGTCATTGGACTCTGACCGACTTTATACCCCGACTTAATGTCATGCAAAAATATTCTTCGATGCTCATTACAAAAAGAGGAGAGAGTAACTGTGATCAAGTTGAGGCAAGAAACGGTCCAGTCATCCAGTTGTTAGCCCACATATAGTCACAATATTCACATTCATATGTTTGTGAGTGCTAAACGAGTAGCAAATATTCAAAACTCATCGCAAAAAGTAAATTTCCAAACGAATGCAAATCATTTGCATAGCAAAAGATAAATATTTATATACGAAAGAAGCGCAAACAGACAAAGGAGAAGAGGGAAGAGTATAGAAGAGGGAAGAGTATAGAATGGAGGGGAATGGGGGAAATGAAGGGAAGTCTTATCAATGGTGAGCAAGCAAACGGTAAATGCGATGCAACGTTCGATTTACTTGGACACATGGAGCAGGGCGCATTTCAACAGAAACTTCAATGGATGAGGGGGCAACTCTGGCAACAAACACAAATAGAAGCACCCATGGAGTGTGTATGTGTGTGTGTGTGTGTCTGGAGGCTGCATAATCCAGAAAGTGTGAACGAACGAGCTCCAGTACGGAAGTTGTTGGCGCTGCGCTTTTATACGCATTGAAAATTAGCAAAACAGGGTATATTGTTTTTCTAAGAATGTGTGTAACATGCATAAGAATTTATCTCATTAATCTCCCTATAAAACAAGGGGTGCCATTTTAGTAACATGAACAGATGATATTTGAGCTAAATAAACTAATTAATAAATCTTGATCATGATCACTATAAATAACTGAAAGGACAGCATGAAAGCATCCATCTCAGAGACAATAATGAATGATAGTGTAATTAATTACTAGGTAGCGTATGCGGCCTGAATACAGGGTGTTACGTAGTGTGCCCTCTCGACTAGAGCGTTCTTACTTGTTTTTTTTTTTCGCTGTGAATCTGTGGCACAGTTTGCTTTAATAGTTGCCCCTCACATCTGCCTTGCCATCTCCTTTTGCCCCTTTCGACGGCTTGTGTAAATATTTGTAGAGTGAGTGAGAGATCCAAAAGGTATTGGAACACCAGATGTGGCACAAAAATACAGTTCATTTTATTGCTGAGGGCTCCATGGAAGCGGTCCAGGTAAGAGTTCATGTATTTGATAGTTGCGTCGTGATAACACGCATTTAAATCTCTTTAGAGTTTGCATCGTGTCGTGTTTTTGTCGATTAACACGAACACGCAGCTAAAAGTTTGATAGTGATGGTAAAAATATTGAACGTAGGTTTGCAAACAATTGAATTGAATTGAATAAATAAATATTGAGTACGTTGCGTCTGTGCAAAGACAGAAAAAATTACAGTGATAATGAAAATATTTGTATATTTACAGTATTGAGCATTTATTTACTATTCACATTGTTTGTCTGTGCAGTTCTAAAATTTCAGTTTGTTTGACTACAGTTCGGTTTATATAAGCAAATATGCATATGATATTTACAAGCGAAATATGAGCAAACAGTTGAGGGTTCATAGTATCTATGCAAAATAATTCTTATCTTTCAGTTGCCTCGCATAAGATAAGAAAACAAACTCGAAACCTTGAAACCGTGAAACAGGCTTCATCAGCATAAAGTAAATGAGAACAAATTAGCTGTCTTCAGGTCTTATAGGAAAGTGTATACAGAAAGAATAATAGCTAGATCATCTAGTTGCTAGATTCCAATCTAAAATACATTAAAGGTTCTATTGTATTCTAGAGATTATGGGCGTTTACGTTCTGTACAAGTTGAAGAACGCTTTCTTTTGAAAGTCAATGAACTGTTCATAAATAACATGTTGCAGCTAAGAATCTTCATAGTTGCCTCAATTGTTGGCTGCATGCACCCATCTTCAACATTTTGGGGCGGACACATGCTCATGCCCAAGATCGTTTATACTTATTTATAGCTTTAGCTTGAGAATGCATTGTTGATCTAACAATGAGTCAAAGTCTCTGTGTCTTCTGTATCTCTACTACTCTACTACTACTACATTCGCATCTCTTCCCATTCGCTTGTCAATCTCATTTGCCATTAGGCACAATTTTTGCGTGATTATCGCTGTCAATCAGGAACCGAATCTTCAGAATTCAGACATCAGTCTTCAGTCTTCAGATGAAACCTCTTATTATGAGTAATGGATATTCCTTGATTAGCACAAACAGCACAGAGAAATACGAATGAGAAACGTTTACTGTTCAAGCGAACAGTTTGAGTATGACTCACTTCACAATCGTGACATACATTCCATGCCAGTTGTGGAAAATCCATTTTAATTTCAACAATCAGTCAACGATGGAGGGTCAATAACAAAGCAATTATACATAGTGTATTTTGAAAATATACCTGTATTCACAGTGAATTTTTGTACAAATTTCGCAAAATATTCCTTACAATATTTAAATTGAAAGCAATAAAATTACAGAAATAAAATTTAAGGGTATTAAAAATAATTGGAATACTTAGAAGAAAACAAAATGAGCTATTAAAAATCGGTGGATAAAAAATGTATCATTTGATCGTTACTATCTTAAAGGATTTCACTTTTAAAATAATGTTACGACAATCAGAAAAAAAAATACAATAGAAATAATCTTACGGTTAAAAAAATATATAATTTATGAATAGTAGGATTATTCATAAATTATATATTTTTTTAACCGTAAGATTATTTCTATTTAAATGTTCTAGTGTATTCTTCCTTTTTTATCCTTATTTTGGATACTTGAAATGTGTTCCATTTTTGTAATTCATACAAAATAATTGAGAGTTCGCATAACGGAATTCTAATCCAATTGATATTCACACAACCAGCGAGACAGTGAGTGGTGTTTTGTGGCAAATTAAAATGCAACACTTCAATTAAGTGCAGCTGACAATTTAGTTTAGTCTGTGGATGAAAATGTGCTCCACCCATTGGTCAAAGCAATTGAAAAGAGTTTTTCATCGAGCTAAAAACGAATAGAATTCCCCCACCTTATGTGTGCCACACAATTAATGTCATTGAGCCAAGCAAATGTGCCCCACTTCAGTTCAGCACACCACTTCTCCACCTCTTTATGGCAACGTCTTTGTTCTCAGCTACAGAGTACACACATACACACACACATAAGTATGCAGACTTGTTGGCTGTGTCATCCGTTGGCCTGGCCAAGACCGTTGGAGATTGTTGGCTGATTCATCATCGGTTGAAGTTCCTTCTGCTTTTTATTTGGTTCTTACGTGTATTCTGCTGCCTTAATGATTGCATCTAATTGGCTTTGCTGCTTTGCTTCGTTAACTTGGCTTACAGTGCACGAAGCTGCTTCCCCCTTTGCATGTCACAATGTTGTCGTAATCAAGAAATTAATAATCGCATCATATGACGACGACGTCGACGTCTACGAAGGCGACGGTTCTGCTAATTGAGTCTGACGTGACGCGTAAATGATAAGACGCAACGCAACGTAGCGAGATGTTGCAAGGTGTTTCCTCGTGGGTGACCGTCAAGTTCATTGCCATCAGTGGTGCATTGAATCTCTTTCAGTTACAACCACCTTCACCATCACTACCAACATCTTCGCAACCACCGCCACCGCATTAACATACACATTCAACATGAGCAACTGAGATTCAACTCAACCAATAAATTCACACATTTTGCGGCCTGTTAAAAACCCGCTAATAAATAAAAAGTTTAAGTTAATTTTCAGCTAGCAAAAAGTGTTGAAATATTCACTTTTTTATAGCTGGACTAAGCTATTTTTTAAAAACAAAAAGCAAGAAAATTTAAGAATTTTCATTAGTTAGAAATTTATCTTTTTTTAACAACAATGTCAATATTTTAATATATTCTCTGTCGAAAATATAACACGGGCAAAAAAGAAAAGAATAATTGAGTTATTGCATAACTTATTGCAATAATTGATTTATATGGTGTACAAATTTTGGTACAAATTTACGGATGCAGCAAAATATTAAGAACAGCTTTTAAAATTCGAAGAAACCCGCAAAAAAAATATTTAGTCTGCTTTGTCAAAATCCAAAGGTTAAATAATTTTTTTTATTAATTACTTTTATACTCTATCAACAATTTTTGCCATATTGTTGTATATGAATATTCATATTTTATTTAAACGCCTTACATATTATCTGCATTTTATAATTTTATAATTAAAACAAAAAATATTAAGAAATTAGCATTTTTGTTGCATATTT
The DNA here is from genome assembly GCF_004354385.1 of Drosophila innubila. Taxonomy (NCBI): domain Eukaryota; kingdom Metazoa; phylum Arthropoda; class Insecta; order Diptera; family Drosophilidae; genus Drosophila; species Drosophila innubila. The sequence continues at coordinate 7,253,309 of NW_022995374.1, forward strand.
AATATATTTTCTTTACAATTTCTATGCACTTTCGAAACTATTATTTATTTAAGCCCTTGAATTTATAACAATAAAACAATGGGCGGCGGAATAAAAAGACAGACCAAACCGAGAGATAGGTAGACAGATCCGACAAGACTTCAGCTGATTGTCCGATTGAGTCATTCACCACTTGGCCAACTTCCGTAAGCTATTATTGTTGCCGAAAATGCGTCTAAAAATGGCCTATTAAGGCCTTGTCTTACATTGCTTAAACGTTTGTTTTAGTCGAGTTAATCAAAAGCATTTAATCGCTTGCCCACTCTACATTGTATTCGTTTTTAAACTATAAATATCAATTTTACCACCACGCCTACCCGCCCACACATACACTAACATACACTAGCACACACTAACACACACGAGGTAATCATATGACATGTGGGTCGATTTGGCTTTGGCGTGATCTCGTTTTGGCTTTGGGTCGCATGAATGAATGAATGCTAGCTTGGCAAATGTAAATGTGGTTAACCCACTATTACTATAATTTACTACGACGCCTTTCAAGCTATAAATTAGATGACAAGTGTTCGGATAGCTGAATAGGTGGGAAGATGGAAATCGAGCATAGCCAAATGGATTAGACGACAGTTGCTCTCGTATTACGCGCGAGAATATGTCATTTGGGTCATAATCAGCCCAAATTAAATAAAGTTAAAATGTGCAAATAAATTTTAAAAAATTGTCATATGCCAAAGTTAAACATTTAAATATCTTACATCATTCTGAGATGAACTAACTCTTCGAAGGAAGTCTGATAGAAGAGTCAGAGAGCGAGAGCATTAACTTGATAAAGAAGGTGAAACCAAGCGTAATATTGAAAGCGAGCTGTTTAGCTGTCTTCGATGCGGTAATAACAAGAAGACCCACAAGCTGAAGTGAGAAATAGGTTTGTCTTACAACTGACCCATTGTTTAAAGTTATTCTTTTCTTGTACTTTATTTATTTCCAGTTGAGCATGAGGTGTAAACAATTGGCACGTGTCGAATGAAACAGCAGACGAAACAACAGCAAAAGCAAAAGTAAAAACTGTAAAACAAACCAAATCAATTGAACTTATACGTTCACACTTATTGCTCAGCCGCCCCGTTGTGTTCAACATTCGATACACTCTCGAAAGGAGGAGAAGAGGGAGGAGGAGGGGAAGGCAATTTAGTTGAACTTATTCCGCCCTGCAGGCAATTTCATATGCACTCTGCGGCAAGTGGAAATCCAAAACCGAAGCATGAACATGAACATGAGTTCATGTGGCAAGCGGTCATGATGCCACCATGTGGGCGGAAATGAACAACTTGAGACTGTATTTGGTTGTTATTTGGACTGGAATGATTAACAGATTAACGAATGCCAACAGAGGCTAGGCAAATCATTTATTTAGTTGCAATCCATTCAATGACTGTGAAGTGGAGATGCCGATACTTAAAGGCCCTCAAAAGTTGTTTTTATACAGTCTAAAACATATTTATGTTTTTTTTTTCTTGCTCTCCATTTATTTATCTCTCTTGCACTATCTTTATGTTTATCTAGCTGGTTCTCCTTTAGTTTGTTCTCAATTCATTACTATCTATATTTTTATTGACATCTCAATTTATTTAACTATTTCTAGCTTTATATTTACCTATATATCTATTTCTATGTACTTTTTATCTATATTTGTATCTGTATGAGTATTTACAATAATCTTTATCAATTCCCTCTATAAATATCTCTTTCTAACTTAATCCTTCTTTTTCTCATTTTTTTAAATCTATATTCTCATTTTTCGTAATTCACTTCTCCTATCTACGAGTAACTCTCTTCTATCTGTTTTTCGCATATTACTTGCTATCTCTCCTTATATCTTCATTTACTTCTCCATCTGTATCTCTATTTTTGTTAAAATATATTGTGTCTCTCACCCTTTTTCTGTTTCTATCCATTCATACATACATTTATGCTATATTGTTATCTATATTTAACTTTATATCTCCTTTTTAACACTCTCTTTTTAGCCTTCTGAATTTCTCCATCTATAGCTCTTTTTCTCTCTCATCGTCTTCATCTTTACACTCATATCTAAACATGTATTTGCAATTATTTAGATATCTTTTTAATTCTAATTTCAAAATTTTAATAAAATTTAAATTATCGTTATATCTCTCAATCTTTCCCTGTCTGCAGTTGTAAAATCTATATTTATAAAACACTTATTCATCTAAGATACTAAGTTTCTTACCTTTGCTTCCCTTCAAGATGCTGCTTGGATGTCCAACAGTTCGTCCATTGGTCGAAATGCCATTAATTCCGTTATTGGCATTGTTGGCATTGCCAAACTGATTGTGGCCAGAGACTTGACTGTTGAGGGATGAGGTGCCACCGAGCGAGGCGACATCTTCGCGCGAGGCATGCAACGATGCGGACTGTGACTTCTTGATGGCGGGTGGTGGCAGTCCAATGGGTGGTGCTGGCGGTGTTGCCTTCTGCATGCCATAGACAGCACCAATACCAATACTACCACCATTACCACCATTTCCAGTTACAGCTAGATCAGCAATGTGGTTGTTGTGTGTGTTGCGGTTACTTCCGTTGGCAAGGTTAGAATTTAGACTTGAGTTTCCGTTAAATGTTGCAAAACTGGTTGATGCGCCGCTCGACGCAATTGCCACAGCTGTTGTTGTTGTTGCTGCTGCTGCTGCTGCGGCTGTTGCTGCCACAACAGGATGTGGATGTGGATGTTGATGTGAATGTTGGTGGGAAGCATTTAGCACAACTGACGGCGGCGGCGCCAACTGTTGCTGCTGTTGATAATAATGACTGTTGAACTGTTGCTGCTGCTGCTGTTGTTGTTGTTGCTGTTGATGTTGCAACATTAGATAATCACTCGACGCTGGCGCTGCCATCGCCGCTGTTGCCTTTGCACCGCTCTTAACCGCCGCTGCAGTTGCCACCGCTCCGCCTGCCGTCGCCGTCGTCGTTGTCGTCGCTGCTATTAATGGCATCTTCTTCTGCACGATGCTGTTGTCGAGGTCAAAGTTGATTTGTTTTAAATTTAATCCGCTTTAGCTTAATCCGCACATCTGCTGGCCATTGTCCGTATTTAATTATTTATTATTTTGTTAGCGCTTTGTCTGACTTTTTTGCTAATTATTAACTCGTGTTCGCTTTGTCATTGGCACTCCGTCTACATCAAACATTTGTACATATCGCACATCATCACATTTTTTTATTGTGCATTGGAAAAACGATGCTTCAAACTGCAAAGAACGCAAAATCGGATAGCAAAATAAATATTATAAACAAGTCAAAATTTCTATAGTTGCTATAGTTAAGAGTGCTCGACTTTGAGATACCTAAACACATTTGCACACAAATTACAAACGCCACGTTTTCGTAAAGTTAGAGAATGGAAGAGTATGGAAAAAATAAACAGTAATGGAAGAAAAATTAGGTTTTCCAATTTTGATGCAGAATGAAAATAGAGGCCAAATAATGATAAAATTGACAATCCGGAAGGAAATCGGCAAATTTTTGAAAAAGTTATGACATTTTGAAATTTTTGGAAATGTGACAAGGGAAGAGTATGGAAAAAATGGACAGTAAGGGAAGAAAAATTAGGTTTTCCAATTTTGATGCAGAATGAAAATAGAGGCCAAATAATGATAAAATTGACAACTCGGAAGGAAATCGGATAAAATTTGACAAAGTTATGACATTTTGAAGTTTTTGGAAATGTGTCAAGGTAAGAGTATGGAAAAAATTGACAGTAAAGGAAGAAAAATTAAGTTTTCCAATTTTGATGAAGAATGAAAATAGAGGCCAAATAATGATAAAATTGACAACTCGGAAGGAAATCGGATAAAATTTGACAAAGTTATGACATTTTAGAGTTATGGAAATGAGTCAAGGGAAGTGTATGGAAAAAATTGACAGTAAAGGAGGAAAAATTAAGTTTTCCAATTTTGATGCAGAATGAAAATAGAGGCCAAATAACGATAAAATTGACAATCCGGAAGGAAATCGGATAAAATTTGACAAAGTTATGACATTTTAAAGTTATGGAAATGAGTCAAGGGAAGAGTATGGAAAAAATGGACAGTAAGGGAAGAAAAATTAGGTTTTCCAATTTTGATGCAGAATGAAAATAGAGGCCAAATAATGATAAAATTGACAATCCGGAAGGAAATCGGATAAAATTTGACAAAGTTATGACATTTTAAAGTTATGCAAATGAGTCAAGGGAAGTGTATGGAAAAAATTGACAGTAAAGGAGGAAAAATTAAGTTTTCCAATTTTGATGCAGAATGAAAAAAGAGGCCAAATAATGATAAAATTGACAATCCAGAAGATAATCGGATAAATTTTGACAAAGTTATGACATTTTGAAGTTTTTGGAAATGTGTCAAGGGAAGAATTTTGATTTTACAAAATTCAATATTCCAAATTCGATGGATAGTCAGAAAAGAATCGAGTGCAAGTATTCAAATTTCAGTGTGTCGCTTTTATATAAATTCTGTGATTTTTTATTAACAAAATTCTAAGAAATAATCTGAGTATGAGTTGCGAAAACCAAAAAGAAGGATCAAATGCGAGTTCTATAGATAGTTTTATTAAAATGTTAAATTTCCGAACATGGTCATGTGAAATATACACAAATAAAGTTTTCATTTCTTTAGTTTTTTTTGTTTTGTCTTAATTCAAAACGTTTGACTCATGCAAACAATTATGAATTCGGATACGAGAATGCATAAATAATAAAAAAAAAAATAAAGAAAATTAAGTGTGCGAAAAAAGGGGCAACAAGCACAAATAACATTAAATTCCTCAAGCGAAAAATTTACTCCAATAATAAAAAGAAAAAACATACTAAAAAATTGAGAGGCACTCTACAGGGAACTGCGGCAACAATCACCAGCAAAGAATGCCAGCAGCGGCCGCAACAACAACACAACAAGAAAAGCAACAACAACAAAGAGTACAACAAAGGCGAGAAACAAGTTTTGAGACCATGCCACCAGATCGACCAGTCAGACATGATGCCACAAGCAATAACAACAGCAACAACAAAGGTAACCCCCATATAAACATACACAAACACACACACATACACACAGGCCAGCTTATATGCATGTTAATGTATGTGTTGGTATTGGTGGCAACTACACTGCACTTGCCACAAGACTCAGACGCAGTTGCAGTTGCAGGATAGTTAACAACAACCACAACAATGCACTGGGAAAACGAGTCGCTAACGCCGCGAGACCGACACTGAGACTGAGAGCATACGACGGGGGTTGCAGGGGATGCAACCTACGGTCAAGAGACGGCACGCTCTCTATTTGGATCGCTGGCGTTGCACGTTGCTGGCCACCTGTCGCAACCAAAAATAAAAAAACAAATAAAAACCAAAAGCCAAAAGTGCACGTAGCGACAAGAGGTGCAAACTTTCGACCAACAACTAGTAAGTTGCAAGTTGCTGTAAGGTGGCAGCAACAACAGCAACTACAAGACCGCAATGGCAACCGCAAAAAACAGCAGACCATCATTTCACTTCATGGGAGAAATTTATCATTAACGTTTATAATTATAACCGTCGTTTACTACGTTTGCTTTTTATGTTGACAACAACATTGTTGTGGTTGTTGTGGTGGTTGTTGTTTTTATTGTTGTTTGTTGATGCGCCAAGGTGCCGCTTTATTTATATGGGAATTAACGCTGGCCGTCAATCAAGTTAGAGTCGCTGGCATTATGATTATGATTAAGTGGGCAACTAACAAAAAACTAAATACTAAGAAAACTTTGCATATTTTGCAAACGTGTACTTTTAAATTTCCCTCGCAACATCTTCAAATTGGCAGGCACTCATACAAACACACACACACATATGCTTGTGTATGCGTGTAATATTCATAATTACGATCAATCTAAAATGTAATCCACTTTTTATGATATCCACATGTATGGCATGTGTGGAATGTGTGTGGTACTCAATCTCATGTGAAAATGTAAGTGAAACTCGTCACAAGGTAAACAATTTGCAATTTTGTTGTTTGCTTGCAAAATAACAATAACAACAACAACAAATCACTTTCATTCTTCGCACCTCTCTTTGTTTGCTTCAATTTGTGGAGATCGATCACCAATCACAACGATAACTGCCACTACCGATCACAACAAGCGCAGGAGCAGCGAGGAGCGAGCAGCAGGCACTTTCCATTTCGGAGCGAAGAAAACCACAACCACAAACGCGTTTCCAAATTGAGCGGCACATACACACACATATACATATACTCACAAACGCATACACACAGGCGACTTGTTAAATGCGATAATATGGATATGCTTGAACTTGTTATTGCTTTTCTACCTCTTCGATGGACTCACTGAGCAACGCGTTACACCTGCGCCGAAGATAATGCTACGAATAAACTGGTTGTGATCTGCTGGGCGCTTGAAAATTCGCACAAATTATTAAAATAAATGTTAAATGACTTCAATATGCCAATGCATATTTTTCATGTCATGAATTACACTGCTATTTACTTTTTCCCGCTGGAAATTCCGAGTGTTTATACACGCGCGGCGCAACCGATTCAAGCGAACTCTCAACAACAACTAAACAACCATTTTCTCGATACTATCGATACTCGTTGCCCGTACCTGTTGCTTGGCACAAAACACCAACATACGCAAAATGTGAAAACAAATATATCTAAATGCACCGATACTATAAACAACTCAATAACTCATAAAAACAATGAGAAATTAACCTCATATATAAACCGTTTATCTACATATTTTAATAAGTGGAGAGTAAAAACAACGACAGCAGCATCAACAACACTCACGAACAAACAAATGCATCGTATCGATACATCGAGTACATGTCAATTTATCGTTGTCCATTCGCCCGGAAGTAACAATTCACAACGAAATGCGCTGAATAGAACTAGTTTAAAAAATAACGACAAAGCAAGCATGTTCAAATTTAATAAATTTTTTACTATGCTTTATTTTGCACAAAAAAATTATATATTAGTACTTAAAATATTCTGAAGAATATTTTTAAAATTAGCCGTGCACACATTTTAAATGAAAAATTACCAGTATTAACAATTAATATAAAATAATATTAAAAAAAATAAATAAATAAAACAATAAATTTACCTCCGATATGGAAATTGGAAGTAAGCTGCAGCATGAATTTATAATGACTTGTCTACTAACTATCATTTATTGACAGTTGCACTTTCAAATGAGCTCGAAGTTCGAATTTCAGAAGCGTTCTGTATTTTCGATCATCATGGCGACAAATACATAGATACACGTAATATAGGTAATGTGCTAAGATTTCTTGGATGTGTTCCCACAAATAAAGAAATCGATGCGATCATCAAGGCTACTGATTCTTCAGAAAATCCTGGCGAGGCACACTTGCCAAAATTTATGGCACACGTCTCTCACCTGCTTATGAATCGAAAGTAAGGCTTATGCTTCATCTAATTGTTTATACTAAAAAAAATCAATTACAGAATGGAACCAGCAAGTCCTCAAAAACTTTTAGAGGCATTTGAGGTTTTGGATCCTGAAAATAAACGCTTTTTAACAAAAGAGTATTTTGCAAAATTAATGAGAGAGGAAGGAGAGCAGTTCAGCGAAGAAGAAATTAAAGAAATATGGCCAGTAGCAATAGATCCGATTACCGGGAATATACCATATATATTTTACATTAATAAGTTAAAGGTAATATTTTATTATAGACAGACTCTATAAAGCAAATTAAAAAATTTCATATTATTCTAGCACAAAACAACTATTTACGACGTTGCTGAAGCAGTAAGGGATGAAATTGCTGCAAACGAAAAGGACAAAAAGAAGTAATGCAGATCACAAAATTAGTTTACGTATTGAAGGTGTAAAATTCATATTTGAAAAAACAATGCAATGAAAAAATACATATTTGGCAACTGAAATTAAATGTTGAGTCTAAGCATGAAATGCGAACCATAAAAAGAATTGATCTCCTTTAATTTAACTATTGTACAACTTAATATTATTTGTAGTAATGTCGTTAAATTTTATACCACACTGTTCTGGTAATTAAAAAAATACTGAATTAGTATTAATTAGAGCGCGTAATTGACCGCGTGTGGCCACACTGAAAAATTTTAAGTTATGTGAATGCAAATTTCAAATGATTAAACTTTGAAATAAATTAATATTTTTATGATAAAATAATCGAAATTAGACAAAATTAAGGTAAACATTTTATTGAATGTTTGAAGTTCGTCACCCCTCGGGGATAGAAGTTACAAAATTTAATTCTAATAAAAAAATCTAAAAATCGAGAAAGTTTAAAAAAAAATCAAGCAAAAATTTAAAAAGTGATAGCTTCAAAATTAAGAGTAATTCCAATTTAGGTGAATTTTCTTGGGTGGAACCAAATTTTCATTTTGATTAAATTAGAACAAGTTGCCATATCGGGAAATTTTGTAGGGTGGCAGCCTTTGCACTCGTTTTTTTTTCATCAAATCAGCCAGTCAGCAAAAGCCACGTCAGCTTTTCGTGAAAATCCATTCAAGAAAGTCCACGACAGACTTTGGTGCGCAGAATTACAAGGTGATTGAGAAAATTGCGTGAGATTAGGTTGAATAAACCTGAAAAAACAGTGTAAAGGCAATGAAGAAAATTAAAGCCACAAAGCAAATGGTCAACGAAGCGGAAGCAGCAAAAATTGAGGCATCGCTTCAAATGGTTTAATCAAAAGAAAATCAGATAAAGTTCAGAGCTCGTGCACAACTCACGGAAATTCAAATCGGGAGTTTTATAAAAATGAAATTTTAATTTTTGCTGAAGTTTTTAAATAATTAATAAACCTACATTACATAAATAATTAAATAATAAAAAGTAAATGGCACCTGCAAACGGAGTGCTGTTAACCAAGTGTGTGCCAATAGGCGCGAGTTTAAATAATTTGAATACAAATATGTTGCCCAAGTTGCGACCCGCCCCCCTTACAGCAGTGCTGCTAAAGGGCGGATCGTCGCCCTCCAGTTCGGGCTACGCATCCTCGTCAAACAGCGTGGCGGATGAGGAGTCAAGCACAATGGCCTCCAATGTCTCTGCACCCTTAAAGGCCAAGAAGCGGCGTCTGGATCATCTATCCTGGGAGGAGAAAGTACAGAGAAAGTAAGTTCAACTAAACGTTGATAGCATATTGAAATCTTAATGATGGTTTTCTGTTGCTTTGGTGCAGGAAACTAAAGAATCGTGTTGCGGCACAAACGAGTCGCGACCGGAAGAAGGCACGCATGGAGGAAATGGAATATGAAATCAAAGAGCTAACTGAGAAATCGGAAATACTTCAGAACAAATGTGAGAGCTTGCAGAGCATCAATGAGTCACTGCTGGCTAAGAATCACAAACTGGACACGGAAGTGGAACTATTGCGTCAGGAACTCGCCGAAATGAAAGAGCTAGCCAAGAAGAAGAACAGCCAAAGTCACAGCAACAACAGCAACAACTGCGTCAATGCAAACGCTGATGGCTGTGCGTCCACACTCACTGGATCTGCAGCATCCAATGCTGACCCTCTGCAGCAGGGTACACAAGTGGACACACAGTCGTCAGCGCTTGCCTTGGCGCCGAAAATGTTGCAACAGCAGCTGAAACAGAGCAACACAACAGCCTCGCTCTGGAGAATTGTGGCGCTATGCCTTCTATACAAGACATGTTGCTCGTCGACGATGAAGAGTTCGATGCGCGGCGACTTGAAGAGCTGGCCGAGAGCCTGCTCGCAGATATCACAGCAGACCTGGAAACAGGCGGTGGCACATGCGACCAAGCTGCTGCCAAAGATGCAGGCGAGCCAGAGCGATTGTCTGGATCAGTGGTGGGGACCACAGCAGAGTGCATGGAATCCGGCGGAAATAGAGCTGTTGGCTTAATCGATGATGCAATTACGAAGCCGCCAATGCCCACTGAAAGAATCACTAACAACAATAACAATGATAACAGCCTGAGTATGCAGGTGTCACAGATAAATGGAAACCTACAAACCAAATCAAACCAATCAACCAAGTCGACGACGACGACGAAGACAACAACTACAATTTCAGCAGCTACATTTTTGCAGAGCACAACACCGGATACTGTGTATGGCACCTATGATGCCAAGACCAACTCCATCACCATTGTCATGGACGGCGATGCGGTGCCGGTCAATGAGGCCGTGGAGGTGATCTATGGCGATGGCGTTAGCGCTGGAGACGACACCACAGATGTGATCATGAAGTGTCCGCCGCCAGCGACATCGCCATCCCAGGTCTACCTCAATGTGATCAATGCCACCGAGGACTCGGATGATGAAACAACCAGTCATCTCAATTTCGAGCCCATTGAAAAATTCCTCTACCCGCGAGTTAAGGCCATCTCACCGCTGGCCAAGTCACCAGCGCAGTCCATGCATTCGGCCACTTCGGATCATGGCTATGAGTCAGTTATTGGCTCACCAACATCTACAGCGCTGGCGAATTTGGACACGGATACGACAATGCTCGCTGACGATGAGGATTTCCCCTGGGAGAGTAATTTCGATGAGCTATTCCCCAGTTTAATTTGAGTTCACTTCGAATTCAGAGAGGCTTTTTTTAAACTTGAATTTTTCAAATTGAAAAATATGTTGGATCCAACAATATCTCTTTCTTAACAAGTTAACTTATGTTTAGTCTGGCCGGCCGCCCTCATTTTAAGTTTATAAGCTCCTAGTAATAAGCATGTTGTAGCTGTTGAAAATGGGAAGAACTCATGTTATCCCAAACTGTATAGAATTTCGTCATCGATGACATTACATGATATTGGACTTTGAAAGTAAGCATTAAACTAAGTTGTAAGTTTCTATTTATATGTAACACCCGTCATTCACATAGGCTAATATCTTTTGTAATTGTAATATTTCAATGTGCTCAAAGAATTATCCCAAAATATACAATATATATGTATATTCAAAATATATGAAGAACGCAACGGAAAATACTATCTTTTTACTTGAACTTTAATCTCAGAAACGTCTTATAAAAACAATATTTCTGGTTAAAATTTATACATATAAAAAAGACGATTTTTTCATTTGGGAGTGACATGATTTTTAATACGCAGTTATCATGAAATATTTATAGCAGTTGCTTCGAGATAATTGAAATCGCGCCACCTTTAATGACGTCAACACACGTGCTCATAAATTATTTATACAATAGATAAACAATTTACATATGCGTTCATACATATGTACATATGTATATTTGCATATATGTTTATTTAGTATACAACATGTGTGCTTACTTTTACTAAGTTTATACGGAGCATTTAATGATTTGCTGAGTTCGCAAAATTAAAATCATTGACGAAATAACAGACCATTCATGGAATTCATTAGAATCGCAAAAAGCGCTCTGTATAAACAAATTTGAATACTTGAAAAGGCCTGCAACAGAGCTGCCACTTTGTTAATATAATTTCCATCACTTATTGTGTTACAGTAAATAATCCTTTTATAAAACAGGTGTCTATCTATTTCACATTATTTAATTATATTATATAGAATAATTTCTGTTATATTAATCTGGCGACTTTAAGGCACAATTGAAACATATGCTGTGATTTTAGCGTGTTTGTGTAGCCCTCGCCATCTGCCAGCACTTATAAAAATTGCATATTGCATAAAAACGCCGAGGAAATTCTAACAAAAATCCTGCTAAAATGAAATAAAATAAATAATAAGTAATTAAATAAAAAAATAATTTGAAAAAGGTACAAAAATTCCGAGTAATTTTTTTTTCGGAAATTTCTTTCTAGGTAAGAAATCGAGCCAGATCGGAAATTTTACCGGGTGGCAACTTCTGAATTTTTCCTCTTAAAATCTGGCAACGGTGAATAACAAACAACAAAAAACAAACTTTTTAATTAAATTCTGGTGTTTGGCTTGCAAAATAAAATGGATGGTAAACAAGAAAATCAAATACTTGCAGTGGTGAATGAATCGAATGTTAATGGGAAGTCGCAGGAAGTTTCAGAAGAGCCAGCCGTGGTTGCAGCGGCAGCTTTACTTTCCACATCAAATGCGGACGAAGAAAATGATGTGAGTGCCTCTCCTGCTTCCGGTAAATTAGTAAAAAAGAAGACAAAGACGAAAGCACGAAATTCGGTAGCCGGCAATGATTTAGATACCGAACTGAAGAAGCTGTCGCAGCGAAGAATTAATGTAGCCGGTGCCCCTAAAATGCCACTAAATGCATATGTGAGGTTCATGAACGATCGGAGGGAGGAACTGCGTCGGGAGCTTCCGCAACGCACAGCATTGGAGCACACGAAAATCATTGGTGAGGAATGGCATCAGCTGACCGAAGATCGCCGGACGCCGTACATGGAAGCGGCTGCCAAAGACAAAGCATTGTAGGCTATAAGCAATAGGTTCTTTAATCATCTTGGATTCATTGTCTCTTTTGTCAAACTTTGCAGATATCAAGAACAAATGCACAAGTTCTTGAAGGAGCATCCTGAAATCCTTGCAAACGAGTTGGCCAAAGTTAAAAAGGTATTCGACAGCAAAATTCCCAAGGATAAGACAACCACCAATAGCACCAACATTGATGTCGTCCCGAAGAAATCAAATGCCAAAATGCCGGTGACCAAACAACAAAGTGCACCAACTCCAGATCCGGACGACATTCCCCTGGCGCAGGTGAAACGTACGCCAACACCTCCGCCTCCTCCGCCGTCACAACCACCATCATTTAGTGCTTGTGCCAGTGTCATACCACGTCAATTTGCAGCTGGCGAGATTCCCATATACACCAACGAGTTCATCGAACACAATCGCAGCACGGAAAATGAGCTGCGAATGCTGCGCAAGACCAAAACCGACCTGGAGCAACAGAATTCCGTACTCGAACAGCATGTGGACAACACCAAAGCGGGACATGCCAAAGTCATGGGGGAGGTGACCGAGCTGAAGGAGGAGAACGCACGATTAAATGCGTACATAAAGGGTCTGCGACAGAAGGTGGTAAAAGCCTTGGAGGGCGTCACGTTGCCTCCACTGGATCCCAATGGACTGAGCGTGAAGAACGTTGACACCTATATACAACACTTGGCCAGCATGATCAGCAGCTCATCCGTTGGAGGGCAACAAAACAACGCAATGCTGATGCAGGTGGGAGATGTCTTGGGCAAAATGGATACATCGGGATTACAAAAGCCATAAATATAGATTAGTAGTAGTTTTACCATTAAGTCAGTTAGTTCTCTATTTATATATATTCATGTGTATTTTCTGGTCTGCATGAAAATAAGCCTATATCTAATAAATCGAAGCACATAACATATACATATACTGGATCAATTTAACAAAATGAATTGCATCTTATAAAATTATGAGCGTTTGCGTGCCTCCTCCTCGGACATTTCATAGTCGTAGCTATCATTACTGCGTGCCGAGATGCTGCCAATGCTGCGATATGATCCGATTCGGGGAGTACGCGGCAGACTACGCATTCCAGGGCCTTCTCCCTCGACAGGTGGCCGACGTCGCAACCATATTTTTCGAATCACATAATAGGTTCCCAGTAGCATTGGTATCAACATCATTGGATGGCAGGCAATGCGCAGGGCCATCAAAGAGCACGTCATCATCAGGTTGATTATGGTCTCTATAATGCAGATTACTTTCTGAAATTGAGAGCAACTAGAACATGATGCTTACCTTCCACCATCCAAATGGTGCTCACTGTGGTGAATAGTGCAGTCGAGACTGTCTGTAGCACATAATAGATCATTGTAAAATTTTTGTTGTTGCTGTCGAATCTCTAAGGGAATCTCTAATTTCTAGAATCCAGCATAGATTGTATCTGAACTGGTTGCGTATAACGTTTTGACTGTTTTAAATCTTGCAAGCTTACTTTGTTACAAAATCATATAATAAAATAAAACATACATAAAACAAACAATAAATTTTTACTAGCTTCACGCAGCGAAATGGTTTTTTTTGTATTTATTATTATAATTATTAAACAAAATAGTCATCGTTTTTCTTTTCATCGCATTTAAATTCAAGCATTTTCAACTTGTTTTCTTGTTTGTTTGTAGGAACAGCAAATAATAAATTAAAACTTAAAAAGAGAATTGGTTTTCGTTAATCCAAAAAATTAATTAGTTAATTCTACATAATAGGCGTACAATTAAAGTTTATAACAAAAATAATTTAATGAGATAATAAATCAAGGGCGCAGACTTCAAAAATTCCATTGAAAGAAGGCAGCAAAGCTTGGCAGCAAAAAATAAACACAAATAATTTTACGCCAAATTCAAAGGCCATCACTAAAGTCGGTCAACTCTCACAGCGTTTTGTTAATAAGTGGTAAAAAAAAGATCTAATTCCTTTTCTTAATAATCATCATAATTTTTTCCATTTGTTTTTTTTTTTTCAATTAAAAAATACATCATTTCCATTTAAGTTTTTTTTTGCATTTATCTCTTCTTATTATTCTTAAAATTCATCAAATCAATCAAAAACTCACGAAAAGTGTTTGCCAATTGTGTGTGTGTGTGTTTGGAAAGTGGAAGGGAGTGGAGTGGACAGATTAGTTGAAGGAAGAGTAAAGGGGACAGATTAGTTGACAACTGGATACCAGAAATAGTTTTTGATAATGTTTTTAGCTGGAAAACAAAATGAAAGAAATTTCCAATGATTTCTCCTCTCACTTTTTATCAAGTCGATTACATTTTTAGAAGTTGGAATGACATGACTCCAGTTAATGGCATATAAGAAAACAATATGAGCAAATATATGGAAACCATCTGTCCAGAATTCTACAATAGTGGTATCTTTATCGCTATCCAATTGTGTGATGGACAATTTTGAATGTGTGGAAATGGGAATTGGTAATATTAATAATTGGTAGTTGGAAATTGTGTACTATGTGATACTGGATAATTGTGGTAGGTCGGAAAGAAAACTGCTTATGCTTAGTACGGACATTCATCATATCATATGCAAACTGCTCCATTCGCAGTCTCTTGACTATTGTAGTCTAAATCAATCAGTTGTGGTTGCGGTTGCTGTTGCTTACTATAAAGTATAATCTCAAACTTGTCGTCTCAATAGCTGATGCGAGGATGAGGCGGCCCCAGTGGGGACCGTTGACGACTGCTGTTGAAGCTGTTGCTGCTGCTGTTGATGCTGCTGCTGCTGCTGTTGATGCTGCTGCTGCTGCTGGTGGCGTCAGGCATCCGCTCCATTGGGATTCATGCCCACCGGCGTTACCACCATCATGTTGCCTGCTTTCGGCGTATAGACGCTGGCATTGGGATCCAACGTAGAGAGGCCATTGCCACCATTCACCACATTAGAGGCAGCCACATGCAAAGCAGCTGCCACACTTACGGGCACCATTTGCTGCTGTTGCTGCTGGGAAACAGGCACAACCTGTTGCTGTTGTTGCTGCTGCTGCTGATGTTGATGCTGCTGGTGCTGCTGATGTTGGTGCTGCTGATGCTGTTGCTGTTGATGTTGCTGATGCTGCTGATACTCTTGGGCAGCGCTCAAGCTGAGCATGGGCGAGGACGGGCCTGGTCCGCCCGATTGAAGCGGAGGTGTGTCGTTCATGCGCAGCATGCTGCCGCCAGGACCATGTGGTCCGGTATTCAAGCACAACGTATCCGGCATAACAGCCAGCAGCTGTGCTATCTTAGCCTTGAGATCAATGACCTCATCCTCCTTGGAACGACGATGACCTATAATATAAATTAATAGTTACAAATCTGTATGCAATTTATAAATTATGGGTGTTACATACTGTCAGATATTTCGAGCTTTCGCTTGGCCACACCCAGAGCCGAGAACAAGTCCAGCTTAACTCTCGTCTCTGCCGATAGATTCTTCTCCAGCGTTGCATTCTTCTCCTGCAGTGTGGCCAGTGCATTCATTAGCATATCGGCGTCAGCCTGCGTCGACTCATGATTGCGCACCTTAACTTCCAGCATACGGTACTGCAATGTAGAGATTAGAAATAGATTACAGAGATAAAACTAGATTTAAGAACAAAGTCTACTCACCTCCTGCTCAAATTTGCGACCATGATCCACGGCGAGCTGCTTAGCATCCTCGGTCTGTTTAAGATCGTTGCGTACACGCTTCAGCTCCTCGTCGATTTGCTGGCGTCGCTGTTTGCATTGTGCGCTGCACTCGGGACGTGCTGCCTTCTCTTCGGCCACCTTGCGAGCCTTCTTTTCGTTGGCAAATTGGGCTTCAAAGGATTGCCGCTGACGACGCTCCTCGCTGAGACGTCGTTCCACATGCTGCAGTTGCAGCATATCAGCATGCCGAGCATTGTTCAACTCCTGCAAACGCTTCTCAAGCTCATCACATTCCTTCTGTTTGGCCTGCAGACTGGATTTACTGGTCAGATTCACGTCCAGCTTTTGTCGCAGCTCATTCTCGATTTGTTTCATATGGCTAATTTCGGCACGATATTTCTTAACATCCGCCTCGAGCTTAAGACATGTCTCACATATCTTTGATACCACTTTGCTAGCTATGTGCGAGATTGCGGCAGCAGTTGCATTGCTCGATGTTGAGCTGGCTGATGAGGATACGGAGCTGGCATCATTGTTGCTGTTGTTGTTGTTATTATTATTGTTGTTGCTGCTGGCAGCATTGTTATCTTTATTATGCTGTTGCGCTTGCTGCTGACTTTGATTGTCTTTGGCTGCATTGTCCTTCTTACCGCGATTGCGACGACCTGCAAAAGCGACAAAACGCATTTCATATTACATCGCCACATACGTTGCATCTTAAGTCCCTGCTTACCCTTTGACACCTTCTCCACCTGAGGCGTTGACTCCACAACCGTCGCCGTTTCCTCCGCATCAAACTGAAGAGCGTTGCCATTGTGCGTCTTTTTGTCTGGAAACCAAAAACCAACGAATTTTTTATAAATTTATTTAAGATTAAACAAAAATTTGTTGTTTACTGTACCGTGTTTATCCTTTGCTCCCTGTTGCTGTTGTTGTTGATAGTTGGCATTGCTGCTACTATCCCAGTCTGACTTCTCCTTACTGTTATTACTTGTTGTGGTAGCATTGCCATCCGCTTGATGATAGCTGTTGCTGTTGCTATTGTTGCTGTTGTTTTTCCCACCGTGCCGCGTCCCATTGTTGTGCTCATTGTCGGCTGTGTCGCTTTTGTTGCGATGTTTGTCCTTGTCCATGCTACGACGATGATTCCTTGAGCCACCGCCAACGTGACCATTTGAGGTTGCTGCAAAACCATAAGCCATAAATGCATATACATTCAATTTTATGTTATATATATAGAACATAATTGATTTTTATTGATTTTCGCTGCGCGTTCAAAACGAATCTAAATATATACAACATTGTATGTTGTGGTTGCCAGGAGCTTATCGCATTTTGTTAGTTTGCGATTACAAGATTAAAATAAACGTATGTAAATAGATAAGTCACAGAGAACAAGCTTTATGTTTACTTTACGGTGTGAGAAGGACTATGGTTTAAACAATAAATAATTAAATTATTCTCAAAAAGAATACAACTCTAAACTTATAATTAATATTCACTCTTTATTTAGAAATGATCAAATTGAATGAAACATTTTTTTTATAAAAGTTATTATTTATTTATTAAATTAAAAATTGAAAAAAAAAATTACTAAAACAAATTATATGAAAGACAAACCGAAATAGGAAAGGAAAATAATTTACTAAATGAATTCTTCCAAATTTGTTTTAGTGATTACAAGTTTTCTTGTTTTTGTATTATTTGCTAATATTCTTATAGGGAATTTAGTCTACACGTTTGTTGAGAAAAGTATGTATAATATAAAGGAAGTAAAGGACTCACCTGTTGTCGTGGCTGCTGCTGTCGCCGCATTGGCTGCATTCGATTGCTTGGCTGCCGCAGAGGCAGATGTGTTGGTGGACAACGACGAGGATGCGGGTGGCGATGAGGAAGCTGCCGTATTGGCTGCCCCTGTTGATGCCACTGGAGTCGTTGTGTTGCTGTTGTCATTACCAGCATTGTTATCCTTGCTGTGATGACTGTTGTTGCTGTTGTTGTTATTATTGTTGTTGTTATTGTGATGGTGATGATGATGATGATTACTATTGTTGCTAGTGTTGCCGGCGCCGGCGCCGCCGCTGCTGTGATGATGCTCGTGATGGTTTTGTGCTTGCGTTGCAGTTGCCAAAATGCCATTCGCCTGTGACGATGTGGACGATGCGGTCAGCGCTCCTGGCGCTCCACTTGTGCCATTTGGCACTACAACTGTGCTGCTGTTGGATGCGGATGTTACCACAGGCGCTGCCGACGATTGTGCCTCCTCGGTGGCCTCCTCGGCGGGCAACGCCTGCTGCAGCAGCTGCATATAAAACTCATTCTCCTTGGCCACCTCACGCTGTTTACGCTGCCGCATACGATAGCCCACGTAGCTTTTGAAGCCAAACCCAAGCGTAACTACCGGATAACCAATGCTAAAAGGAAGAAACAAATAAATTAGACATTCAGATAAAGTTGGAATATTGCTGGGTTAATCATCAATGCTTACCAGTGTGCGGCGAAGGGTCGACACAGATCCAAATGCGGCATATGGCGACTGTCTTTCCATCGAATGCCCACCTCCAGGTAGACAAACAACATCCAGAGTATGATAGTCGGCAAACAGATGCCCTTATCTGTAATCAATTGACAACGAATAAATTTAATGTCATATCATTATTATCAGGGACCAAAACTGATATGAGGGATGTGTAAAAAAAGCACTTTAAGTGGAACTGTTTATGCATCAATCATAATTGAGAATAAATTATTATTTAAAAACTGATTTAATACATGTACATTTTAATTATTCGTATGTCTCACATAAAAGTTAAGTTATGAAGATGTTTTAAGTTATTATCATTGATTGTTGATACACACCTGTATGCCAAACGTACTGCACCCAGACATATGTGCTGGCCGCAAAGAGCAGCCAATGCACGGGTATGAAGAACAAACACACCAGATCCGATGTTATTGCAATACACACAAATAGCACGGAAAATGCCTGCAGAAAGAAATGTAAAACGTCAACTGTGAGCAACCAATGAAAAACAATCAACATTAACTATAACACCAACCAGTCCCTTGTACTTGAAGGAATCATGTACGGAGCGAAGCAGTAGCCAGAATGGCCACAAGAATTCAAATCGGAACATAAACATAAAGTCGGCTACCATCACAATTGCCCAAAGTATTAAAAATTTCATGTATAAAACAGTTGTGCTGCAAAGACAAAGACAATCATAATTATAAGTAGAAACATATGCAAATACAATTACAGATAAAGATGAATGACATCATAATTATAGCTACCTCAGGGAAATAAGTATACTATATATAGTAAATTTGTTGCTCTCGTTTTATTAAAGTAACAATGACATTTATTTTCAATATACCTAATTTTGTTGTTGTATGTTTACTTTTTACTATTTATCTGTTATCATTAAATTATGTTGGGTGTTTTTTTTTTTGGAAACAGGCAAATGTTAGATTACTGTAGAATTGAGGAGGAGGATTGAGGATTTAATTTATCGATAAAAGCGGAAGGACAAGTTCTACAGAATTCTAATTGTTTATCAAAAATACCAGAAGGAATGGTTTGATATCAGCGCGAATCTAAATCTAATAGAAGACGTCTTGGGCAAAATTTTCAACAAAATTTATAAGACTCTAGAATCTTCTGTCTGGGTTCAAATAAGCTCTGAAAGACAGATTACAGCATTTATGAACAAACAAAAAAAATAGGTTGATTTGTTTAAGAAATCTTTTTTGTTTAATTTATTTACTTTACTAATAATATTGTAATTGAATTAAACTAAAATAACATGCTGCATATATTGAAATAACTCAAATGCCACAATCTTTTGTTCTAGAATATAGAGGTAGATTCATGATATCATAATTATAAGTATGTAATTATAATTATGCCACAATCTTTTGTTCTAGAATATAGAGGAAGATTCATGATATCGTAATAATAATGATGTATGTCTAATCATAGCGTGTTTAAAACTCACTTGGGTTACTGCATATATTGCAATAATTTAATTACAACAATCTTTTAACCTCTCTCTCTGTTTCTTTTATGGATTTTAAATGATTTGATTGGCACGCGCAGAAAGAACGAACAAAAAATAACAAAAAGACGACAAATACATATTTAAACTACAATACAAAATCAAAACGTAAACAAACAAATAAATGCGTAATAAAACCAGAAAGAGCGCGAATATAATCTATGTATAAATCTGTTGTATTTACGATGAAACGAGCCAAATACATATGATCGACTACGCGATACGCTGTACGATGTGCAGTAAAAAATATTTGCTTATTGTTTTTTGTTTAACTTAATGGTAAATGGATTTGGTGTGAAGTCCCAAATCTAGAATTATGTATTACGCATTTACGGCGGAATGCGTGATCTCCCGTCGAGCGGGCAAAACAATGCGATAAGCTGTTTGAACACATACATATCTAACACATCTAATGTATACAGACTTATGTATGTATGTATCTTAACACTAACACTAACTCACTCACCTGCCATACATGCCCTCTGTGATTTTGTTCCGTTTCATTGGCCGACGCAATTTGCCACAATCCGCATTGCGGCGCTTCATGTTTGCTGCACTTATGTTTTATTTGTAATTTGCTTTAATTAAATTTATCGCAATAATTCGATTTAATGTTAAGTTTCCTTGCTGTGTGTGTGTGTATTGTGTGTAACTTTCGCCTCTTTTGTTTTTGAATTAATTAATTGTTCTTCACTTTGCACTTAATTAATCAGATGGAGATCTGTTGACACTTATTTAATAATGCTGGGGGTCGTATTATATATAATATTTGTTGTTTCTGTTTGAGTTGCTGTTGTTTCTGCTGCTGCTGTTGACGTTGACGCTGTCGACATCGATATGGCTGCTGCCGGCGCGACATTTCCTCACATCTCACGCGTATGCAAAAATTACCTCCCGCTGAGCCGGCATTCAGTTCTTAACTGCAAATATAAGTAAATACATACATATATATATATTTATATGCGTTAAATGTAAGGGAAAGAATTTTCCATGTGTGTGTTGCACTCATACTCACACACACACACACATTTATATAAATACAGATGCTATACAATTTTAATTCCTTTAGCGTATCATTGCATTTTAGGCAACAAACTGTCAACGAAGACGGCATGCAACGTTTTATTTATTTCAAAACTATTTTTACGCAAACTATTTATTCTCTTGACTCTACACTTTCCTTCACATTTGTTCAGCGTCGATCGCCAATTGTTGTTGTTGTCGTTGCTGCCTCTTAAGTGCAAGTGTGGGCGTTACAGTTGCCTTTGTAATGCGGTCAAGCTATTTAGTATATAAAAATAAAATAAACTCTCTCCGAATAACAGCATTTACCAATTAATTGTGTTTAAATGAGCAACAAAACGTAGAAAAAACAAAAAAAAATATATAGAAATTACAAACAATCAACAAAATAGATCAGCTGCAATACAGAACTGTAAATGTTAAGTAACAGCTGCTCCTCAATCAACAGAACTTTTTGACAATTAACAGAACAGGTGACATTCAACTTGAACAAACGAATACCGTGCAAAACAAAAATCATAATAGCATTTTGAATCACAGAAAAGATGAGAGCGAAAATTTTGTATTATTATTTTGCTTATACAAACAAATACATAAACAGTGTTTGTGTATTTTTCTCACAGCAAAGCAATACAACGACAAAATGCATTTATACAAGTCTTTTTATTCCATTTACCATTACTCTCTTCATATAAGATTATATACAATATACATATGTACATATGTTTATTCCTTAACATTAACAGCGAGTTCATGTTTAAATGAACAAGCGGTTCTCAGAGAGTAAAAGGCTGCCTGAAGCAAAGACTGCAATTACACGCATATTTTTGCATGTCATTTGCAAACCAGAAACTATAGAATCAGACAGGAAAGCAGCAGCACAATACTTGAAATTGTATGCAACCAGTAGTAGAAACGGGATACTTGTGGGTAACAGGAAAAAGGCAAAAGAAAGAAGCGGCAACTGCACGCGCCTCAACATGTGGATGCTGCCCGGTGTAAGTTGAGTGATTGTGACTGTCATACAAACGCAGGCAAGGTATGCACAGACACACACACACACGTACGTGCATACTTGCAATCCGTTTACATACTGTTGACACAGTCTGCGACTGCGCTGTTAACACACAGGCAACACATTCACATTCATTTGAACGGAAGCGGAACTATGTATGCAGATTTAAAGGAAGCAGCTTCAGTGACCGGAGAAGAGACAGAGCAATCATCCTTGCGCATGTGTGTGTGTACATACATACATACACAAATACGTATAAGGAAAAACGTTTATAAATAGCATCCAAATGTGGAGCGTATCATAAGAGAGCCCGAGAAACGGACAAAACGGGCAACGGTAACGGAAGCTGAGCTTACCAATGACGTCTGGCTTCACTCACATATAAATATGTACACATGTATGTGTATTTCAATGATTCTAAGCTTTAGAATTCAACGAGGTTACGAATTTCATAGAAGAGACCAATGCATCCATCCATACATATCTACTTATGTATATAGGTTGTTAATAATGCACACGTCAGCAACGCCATCACTTGTTAGAAAAAAAAGGATTATGTATAATTTATATTTAATCATATGCACTTTTTCTTATTGAAACCCAACTGAATTACAAATTCTTTAGTAAGACACACACACGAAGGGAATTTGACTTAAATTTAAAGTTATTGCACTCATGGTGAAATTATGAACATGAATTATGAACTTTATATCTCTCTCTACTTCATTCAATACCCAAGGTAGAATAAAAACTTCACCTTGTTGATAATTCCACCATGATTTGCACTGTTAAGTCCTCTAATTCAGCACTCTGTCTGCCAACTGCACACCTTATTAGGTAAATTCATACACACACACAAACTTGCATTTAACGCACTGATCATTCATAAATTTACAGCTGTTTAGGTGACCAAAACTCAAAAGACTAGAACTTTGGTAAATTCATACAAACACACATGTATAACATGGATTAATTTGCACATATCTAATATTTTATTTAGCGGGATTCAAATGTAGTGTCAAGATCCACTTATACAAATGTATAAGTTAGTATGTGTGTATTATATATGTATGTAGACAGCAAAATATTTTATAATGCACTCACAAGTTAATCGTCGCCGGTTTATATTCGATAATAATCGAACTGGCAACGTAATCGCCTTGATTTACAAATATAGCATAAACAAACCATAAAATTTTAGTTTGCATTAAAAATACACAATAACCAAATGTGGCGAGAAGCAACAATAACAACGATAACGCTGGCACTGAGCAAAAAGTGAAAAGTTGCTCAAAATACACAGTGGGTTGTGTGTGTGTGGACTGCGACGCTTGCGGTCTGAGACTACTGGGCTGACGGGTGGGGGTGGCTGATGAACAGCATCCACATTTGCAGGCAGAAAGCAACAAGAGAGAGAGAGCGCGAGAGTGTGCTTACAGGAAAAGAAATAAGGATGCTGCTCCTGGATGTGGCAGCCAGCTACCAAAGTCGTCAGCGGTTACGTTGCTTTTTCGCTCTACATTTGAGCACACACACACAGAGAGACGTATGCATGCATAAGTATTATGTGGGGTTTGTTGGCGGCTGACCCTATGTACGTACATGTGTATATATTTATGAATTTTTCACACTCCCCCACTTCTCTTATATGTTTGTATGTGGATTCAACATACACACATGCATATTAGTGCATGCATAGACATGTTTTATATTATTAAAGCAAAAAATGAAAACGATTTGTGTATTTTGCTTTTTGCCTCTCACTTGTTCACCATTAACGCTATCTTTGACATTTGAATACAGTGCCTATACGATTGGTAATGCATTTTATCACGTTTTATATGGATATTTTATAAAATTTTGCACATTTTCTTACAGCTATTGGGTACACATGTATATGAACGTACGTATGTATATATTTATCCGTGTGCGCGTGTGTGTAAATTCTTTGGCACAGAAAAACCAAATTTTTCTTTCACACGTCGTTCAGTTTAACGTGAAGTTATACACTTTCAGTCAGCACATTATATCATTTATCTGTAATCCTTTCCTAAAACACTGATATTATTGATTAACTTTTTCCGTTTTTCTTTACCGAATCGAAAACTCACGCTCTAAAATGACGCGCAACACACTGAGGTTTTTAACGCGGTGTAAGTGAAAACCAGACTCTCTCTCTCTCACTCACTCTCCTACAGTGTTGCCATTTTGTTCATTGGTTGCCACACAGCAAAATCTTCGGGATCTGGCTCGAATTTTTGTACATAAAAAATAAGTACATTTCCGAAAATGGTTATTCTCATTTTTATTTTTTTCCAGAATGATCATATATTTTTTTTTTTTTAATTTAAGGCTAGAATTCTGAAAATATTTGCAGAGTTCTTGTTAGAATTTCTCGAATATAAGATGTTTGATAATTAAAATTCATCATAATGTTCACTTTTATTTAATCGAATTTATAATTCAAATAGATTAATTAATAATAATCTTATTGCAAACTGAGCAATTGTTTCAAAATTATATTTATGATTTAAATTGCGTGACCTGACTATTTATTCTGTGAACGGCCGACAGACTGTGGCGGTCGGGTGATAGCTGTGTAATGCTAACTTTATCATTTATTAAAATTGCATCAAAATTATGTTTCATTCCAGAAGGGTTAACTTTGTATATGAAATGTTAAACGCTTATGTGTATTTTATAAAATAAAAATAGTTCTCTCCAGGGAAACTTGTAATGTTGTTGTTATTTTTGGCGGCTGCCTGTGGAGCTGGAGAAAATGCACTTACTCTCTTCTGTAGGGGCTCTGTTAGAGAAATTTCGAAACCGTTAAATTTAAAGCGTTCGCTTTCCGCTTCATTCAATTAAAAATAAAATCGACAAAGCTGTTATTCTACAAACTCTACCACAACATACCCTTTTACTTTTCGCCAAATAAATAGGTACTGACAGCTTACTAAAAAGCTTTACTTATGCCAAAATGATGAGTTTAAAAAAAATCACACACAGAAACACGCTATGGCATTTGTACATTTAAGTCAACCTTTTGTTTTTGTTTATTTTTCTTTAATAGTATTGATAATATTTTCATATTGTATATTGTACATTAATATACGTGTACTTATATTCTGCGCATAAGAAACAATTTATGTGTTAAATATCTGCTTAAAATTATATACATAACAAAATTATAAACATTTCAAGCGTGGCTGTTTTCTCTGTCTATCTGTCAATTTCGTCCATACATTTTATTCTCTAATTATTTGCTACAGTTTGTTCCTTTGCGCCTTTAACTGTTTATGTTGTTGATTTGTTTATCATTCTTTTTTTACAATTAGCGTATCGAAAAGACAATTGATAGCGTCCGTGCTTCTGCTGACAATAAAAGTCAGAGGTTACCCAATTAGTGTTGTTGTGGTGCCTTAAAGTAGGTAAAAATTTGTAATGATCATAAAATGTAGCGCCCTGTTAGCCTAGCAATAATGATGCAGACTCATCGCGTCTCAACAAATGCGTAATCTCAAGCTAAAATTTGTATTCTGTAAATGTTGCATGTAGGTTGGTTGGTGTTACATATACATACATACATACATATAAAATCATATGCTGGGAAATCATAAATTACACATTTTTTGATTAACATGTATGCTTTCGCTTTCGTTGCTTTTGCATTCCCTTGCCATTAGGCATTCTATGAGTCCGCCTCCACTGCTGGCTCGGCATTGGCAACTGGCTCGGCATCCTCTTTCGCTTTTGTTGGCTCATCAGCAGAATTCTCTGCAGGCGTATTCTCCAACTGTTGCTTTGCTGGTGCTGGTGCTGGTGCAGGTGCTGGTGTAACTTCCTCAGTCACTTGCGGCGGTGTACTGATCTTTGGAGGCGTCTCCACGCACTTCTCTGGCGCTGCCGCTTGAGCAATTGTTGCTGCTGGCGGTGGCAACTCGTCGTAGAGAGGTGTGCAGATGGGTGAAGGTCCTTTTGGCTTGGACGCCTCGTTGCTTTCCTGCACAACTGGTCTGGCAAACGGCTCTTCCTTAGACGCAGGTGTTGCCTCTGTCATTGTATCCGCTTTCTGGCTCCCATCAGCAACGCTGGCAATAGAAACAGTGGCAGCAGAAGCAGAAGCAGCGGCTTCAGCAGCTGCCGCCTCAGCTGCTTGTTGTGCTTCCATTCTCGCATCGTATTCCTGAAGCTCACGATCCCAATCCTCTTCGGTGTCCACTGCTGTTGCATTGGTCGCTGCTGGTGGCGCTGCCACCGTCTGCTTAGTTTTTGTTACATCTTCGGATCCTGATGATGACGATGACTGTTTGCTTTGCAACGTATTCTCATCTGTTGAACTGATCGAATGACGATTGCTGTCATCGCGAGAGCCACGTCTGTTATTGCTGCTGGGACCGCGTTCACGTTCTTCACTACGCGGTGCACCGCGTCCGCCACGCGCGTTTCCACTGCGACGATCGCCGTCACCATCGCGTTCTCCGCGGAATCGATTGCCAGGGCCACCTGGGCCGCCGCCTCCACGGCGCTTGAATATGTTGTTATTATTATTATTGTTGTTGCTGTTGTTCTTGGTATTCTCATCTTCATCGTCACTCCAGCGGCCACCACGACCACCCGGTCCACGATTTCCACCTGCACCGCCCCGACCGCGTTGGTTATCGTTAAATGGATTGCGTGGATTAAAGAAACCTACAAATAGTTTGAATTTGCAATTTGTATTGACCAAGTACTTCCAATTGACAGGGCTTACCTGGTCCTTGTTGTCTGCCGCCTGGACCGCCACCTTGATTCCGCATAAACATCGGCCCCGTCCCGTTGCCCGCACCAGGTCCGCCCATTCGCTGATTGAATGCCACTGGCGGCGGTATGCGCATCTGCATCAGACTCGTGGGTTGATTGAAGCGATTCTGATTCATATTAGGCTGGAAGAAGTCGCCTCCACCTCCACCCCCGCCTCCGCCGCCAGCACCACCACCATTGTGGTTGCCTCCTCTTGCTCCTGGGCCCATGCCACGAGGTCCTGCGCCAGAGCGATTATCGAAATCTGTAATGAATTCCATCAAATGTCAGTCAAATGCCTCAAATGTGCAATTCTGTCTCATTATTTGGCACTTACCAACGCCACCAATAAATTCTGGTCGCGGCATGTTTCCATGTTCCATGCTGTTGAGGTTGAGACGTGCACGTGCCTCATTGAAAGCGCCACTGAGAGGAGGCGGTCCGACTCCGCCGTTTTCGTTGCGCCAACGCTCAGACGCTTCAGCAATGTCATCACGTCCGCCCCAACGGGAGGAACTGCCACCAGAACCACGTGAGCGCTCTCGCTGGAACAGTTCATTTGCCGCGGCGGCTACAACTGCCTCCACATTGCTGGCTGGAGCTGCGGCACCGGCGAATACCGGTGGCGGTTGGTTAAAGTTAGGCTGCTGTTGCTGCGCCTGCGATGGTGTCGTCTGGGGCGCATCCTCCAGTTCCATTTCAATGTCCATCTGATCGTCACTCACATTGCCAGCCGCAGATCCACCCGTAGGTGGAATAGCAAGCATAGACGGTGGCACTGTGCCGGGGGGTGGTGGAAACTGCGCGCCTGGCGGCAGGCCCAAAGGATGTGGCGGCGGACCGCCCATGACTGGAAAACCGGGTGGCATCATGTTAGGCGGCATCATCATTGGCGGCGGCATTCCGGGCACCATATTAGGAGGCATCGGCATGCCGCCCATTGGATGATTCATTGGTCCCATTGGACCCAGCATGCGTTGTGGTGGCGCCATGGGGAACTGGCCGGGCACCATGCCCATTAGCGCTGGTGGTGGCGCTACAGGACCACCATGAGGAGCAGGTGCCACCGGCGGCGGCTGTGTTGTGTCAATGCCAAAGAGCAAGCTTGGCGGACCGACTGGCGGAGCCGATGCGAGGTCACCTCCACCTGCTGCCTTGTTCTCTTTGACAGTTTTAGCCTGGTTGATTTTCTGCTTCATCCAGCTGGGCATGGTGTCCTCGTCAAACATGCCGCCCTCTTCCAGGCTGTCAAAGTCCGTGTCGGAACTGAGCTTGTTCCATGGTACGTACGTAACGCCAAGCTCCAAATCCCAAAAGTCCTTCCACTCCTTGCTTTTGACACCCTTTCCAGCCGCCCAGGATATGGTTATAGCACGTCCTTGCAGCTTGTGATTCTTCAGCGCTTGCATGGCTTTGTGTGCATCCTGGCGACGATTCATCACGATGAAGGCGCAACCCCTCGGTACAATCTGATCAATGCTCACAATATCGCCATATTCGCCAAAAGTATCCGACAGCTCCTCTTGACATACCAGCTTCGATAGATGGCCCACCCACAACGTAGTGCTGCAGACTGCAAAGGCAAACATTGAAAATAAATCATCATAAGCGATAAAGTGATTTTAATAACCAATACTAAAAATTACAGCTCTATTCTGGTAATCGATTTCACCAGGAATTCATTTAAATCAGCGATTAATTCCGGAACAAAAAACGGTTTCAGTACCGAAACAAGTAATCCGACAAATGGTTCTATTATTCATAATTGATTTTAAATATACATAAATGCATAATTTAAATGATTCCACTCGAAATTTGAAAACCAGAACCATATAGCTTTTTTA
This sequence comes from Drosophila innubila, assembly GCF_004354385.1. Lineage (NCBI taxonomy): Eukaryota > Metazoa > Arthropoda > Insecta > Diptera > Drosophilidae > Drosophila > Drosophila innubila. The sequence continues at coordinate 7,282,177 of NW_022995374.1, forward strand.
CTTAAGCACTGCCATAATTTGAAAATCTCGATTTTTGAGCTAATTATACAAAATTGTATGGTATTACAGAATTTGTATAATCTTCTCGTGGAAGTATAAAGATTTTATCCATTTAAAATATTTTAATAAATCGTATTTTTAAATTATGACAGTCTTCAAGATATAATAGTCCTCATTATAATCCTCACAACTTTGATTCAAAACTTATAAAAAATCTGGAGAAAATAATTAATTAAAAGCTCACTAGGCTCTGCGTGGAGTTGAAGCTTTAGTATGTATCTTATTTCTTATATGGCGTACAACACAGATCAATAACAATTATGTTAACTTACAAGGTAAAAGTGTTCCTATTAATATGAAACCAACAATTCATTTTAAAATGGTACATGAAATTATTATTCCATTTAAAATGGTTTTAAAGTAATTGGTACAATTACTTGATAATTGCTAGCGTTAGATGCTAAATGTAGAAATTTGGAACAGTTTGGAAATTAATGGTACATGTCTCCATTACTTAGTAAAGAATCACATAATATATGCAACCAACAATTGATTTTTAAGGTTATATAAAATGGTACATTTACTTGATAATTGCTACAGTAAAAATGGTACATGAACTAAGTAACTGGTACAGTTATATGGAACATGTACCAGTCATTTGGTTAAGTTAAATGGTACATTTCGAAATTAATTAGCACAGATTCCATTCAATTTGAAACCAATAATCAAATTTTTAGTACATACAATTGGTACCAATTCAATTAATGGTATATATTCTATGTAATTTGTACAGTTAAATGGTACATGTACACAATTAATATGCTTATTATCTGAATTGGTTGTCAAAAGAAAACTTTGCTCAAAAACGCGTCAGGGGCAGTTGAGGGTATTATGTGGGTTAAAAAAATGCCAGATAGTAAGATTTGTTCGTGTTTCAAGTACAAGAATCACAAAAAGCTAAAACGCACACACACACACACGTCAACCGAGCCAAGGAGCTGCAGAATAAAGAGAGGTTTACAAATTATTTAAAAGAGAAAACTAAAGAGCGCGATGAAAAGGATATGCATCGAGACTATAAAGAGTAAGTCCCATTTAGCATAACCTTTCGATTGCGAGAGCTATTAACTTACGTTATTCTATGGATACGTTACGCTATCGTTACGTTATGCGAGCATAGTTACCACTGAGATGATCCTTTTTAATGTCTGGCAGCCCCTTCTTTCGGCGTTCACGTTCATGCTCACGATCACGCTCCTTGTCACGAGTGCTGCGCTCCATACGATCACGATCACGTGAGCCGCGTCTTCGGCTCGAGCGTGGAGATCGGCTGCGTGATCGCGAGTTACGTCGGCGACTTCCCCGATCACGATCATTGGCATTGCCGCCACCTCCGCGATTACGGGGTGATCGACTGCGGCTGCTGCGTCGACTACGCTTGTATCTGTCACGATCGGGCGTGGGACTACGAGAATCGGCGCCATCCAGATTGATAACCTGATCGTTTGAAGTTTTGCAAGAAATTCAAGAGAGAGTGATGTGATATAAACGTTAACATTTTAAGCATAAAACAAATAATGCGGCATTTAGGAAAGGATAGTGTTGGGATGGGATGGGATTGGGTTGGATTTGGTTAGTATTAGAACTGGGTGGCGGTTGATAACATTGGGTTTTCTTGGGTTTGGTTTAACTACAAATTAAAGATTTAATACATATTTTGATAACTGCATTCTTGGCGTGTTGACGTGTGGTTTGGTCGACGATTCTTAACTATTTGTTTGGCATTTTTTTTGTAAAAGTATATTATTCGTTTGTTCTTATCGATGCGTTTTCGAGCAAGTTTTCGTGATCTTTGGTGGGTAATTGAATTTGAGTTTGATTTTCAAACGACTTGAATTGTGGTTTACATATTAAGGAACTTACCAAACGTTGTTATACGGGGCTTCTAGCATCGGGTTTCACTTCCGCCAGCATTTCATGTATGTATTCGTATATAAAACCTTACCTTTGGGCTTTCGTTTAGCATTTTCAATGTAGTTCTTAAGCACATATGCAAATTTCATTTTTTAAATTTAAATTTATCTTAGGCGGCCCAGTTAAAAGTTATTTCTCGGCCAAAACACACAAATTTGAATACTAAAGTTGGCCTAAATAGCAATTCTGAATTAGCGGGTACATTCATTATTTATATTAAAGAAATGTTAAATTTAATTACTGTTTACTTCTTCTCACTTAACTGGTAGTATTACCCCTCCCCATTTGAACTTTTAAATATATATTTAGATGTTTTATTTTTGATCTAGAAACTCTCTGATACTTCGCCCCGGTATAACAACATTTTGGGCACGTCAGCAGCTCTAGGCATTATGAAAATGGAATTCATATTTCAATAAAATTCTCCAAGCTTGTCGACCATCATTCCATTTTCATGTGCACGCTTCAAATAATTAACAATTTACAACAACAACAACCACAAGATTGCAGATTTGTTTAAAAAACTAACCGACACATAAGCCTTCTTAAGCAGTCTTAAACTACAAAGACAATATGATAAAAATGTGTGTATACCTCAATGGGTTGTTGTTCCGATATGAACTCCACATCCTTGTTCATGTCTGTCACATCATTAAGACCCAAGCCCATGGACACACCCGGCGGCATTCCAGCTGTGCCCTAAACAATCAATTTATAAGGTATTAAAATTAAGATTAAGTGAAGTTAAGCGTTATATACTACTATAAACAAAACGCACCTTGAGCACATTCTGCAAATGTTGCTGCAGTGCCTCATCCTGATAGCGATGTTTTTGGTTCTCTTCTTGCTGCTTGAATTTCTGAAAATTCTGAAGCGTTTGCAACTGACGCAGTACATTGGGATCGTTCAGCAGTTGTTTCAAATTGTTGTTCTGCAAAGTGAGTTACAAAATTAAATATCAATTGAAAGAAATAATAAGTGGTGGTAAAAAGAAATTAAAGACTAATCTTAAACAAAAAGTAAAAGGATAAGTAAATGAGAATTTAAATTTGCATACATCTAGCAAATTGGATGAACCGGATGGAGAATCATCGCCCATACAATGATGATCATCACCCATCGACATCATCATGTCGCCATCGTCGTCATCAATTATTTCGCGCACTTCATAGTCCAGATCGTGGGAGCTGCTGCTCTTCCCATACTTGTGATGATGCGACTTGGATGGGCCACAATCAAAGCGACTCTTTGATCCGGAAGAGGAAACAGTTGATGACATATGCTGATGCTGTTGACGTTTCATATAATGCTGTTCCATGTGCCGCCTACTAGAGCTTGAGCACTTCTCATGGCTTAGCTATTAGTTTGAGCACATTTAGACGAGGGGCAAGACATGCACCAGAGAGTAAATAGAGTAATGGTAAAGATAACAACAAATGCACTCGAGACTAACAATGAGATTTGGTCCTAACTACTTGTATTTGATGCTCCGCTGCACACTCACCGACAGATCCGGCATGGCACCACCTAACTTATCGTCGACAACAGCGCTCAGGTCCATGTTGCTCATTCCGGAGGCGTTTAGTCCGTTGGCTGCATTGCCACCACTCGATATGTCCGATAAATTGAGGGCACCACTGCTACCACTTGGTCCTGGCCCAGCAGTGATGAGGTTGGCCGGACCAACCATTTGATGGTAAATGGGATGATTGGGATCGGCCAAGTCAAATATGGGCTGTATGACGTCCGACTTGAAGACATTGTTCTTCTGCCACAGGTTAAGTACGCGGATAATGCGACTCTTGTCCTCGGGTGCGCAGCGAAACAGATTGGCAAATGTCTCGGTCAAATTGCGCTGGAAACGTGGTGCAAAGACGTCCTTCTCGGTGCCATACTGATGGCGGGACTGGCGCACAATCGAATCTATGACATACAGTCCTGGCACTTTGTACTCCGGCTTGCATTTCAGTATAAACTTTTCGACACTCTGCACGACATGTTTGTAAAATTTAATTGCACGCATTGCCGACTTTGTGATGGCGGCCATTTTAGCCTTGGATATGGGAGGCCGGCTGTCATAGAGCCCGGAGAGCTGAAAATACATATAGAAGCATAAGTATGCGGACAGAGACAGGATGCAAGGGGTTTGCCGTTGATGGCTTACACACATAAGTTGTAATTGGCATTTGTACACAGTTTAAATTACACAACTACATATGGCTTATAAAGACATGCAGTATGTAAATAGGCAGGTATGTATGTACGAACATACCTACTTACTTATACATGTACATATGTACTTATGTGCGTATATACATGTGTATGGCGGCGGCCTCAGCTTACCTCATTATTGAAAGCGACGACCGTCTCCATGTTTGTTTCGATGCTCACACACTACACGCACGCACAAAATTCAAATTTGCATAATATTTCACTATTTGGAAGCTTTATTAAATACTCTTTTGCTTTTTCATAAAATTTTTCATGAATTTTCACAATTTTTTCGGATGGAAGCGTGAAAAAATGGCTGCCGATTGTAGGGATGTTTATTGCTTCTATCGACTTATCGATTATATCAATTTTTGATTATTGCCGCAAAACTATATTGCTTCGATAATCGAACTACCCAGAATGTCTTATCACAATTTTTGTTTGATAAATAAGCCCCAATAGTTTATACTAGACCAATGTTTGTGGGTTTATGCACCGAATTATACGACTATATCATAGGTAAATTCCTGTCGCTAAAAACAAACATCTTGGAGTTGCCAGAAATGGCAGGGCTGGATAATCATTTATGGTAATATATTGCTTTGGCAACACTGGATAGAAAGCAAAACGAAAACTCAACCAACCATAATTTTTAATAATATTGCTAATTATGCTCAAAAGCGTTGAATAAAAATATAATGAGCGCCCACCACAGGCCCCTAGACGAGTCAGATGTTTTGTTAATACGTACGATACGTTCAACGCCATCGCTATATGACCACAGACATGGTGACTTTCGCCTTTCGCAGAGAAAAGAAGAGGATTGGGCCAAAGTGGCGGAGGCCCTAAATATTTCATCGCCAGATGCACGACGCAGATGGACGTGTTTGAGAGATCGGTACTCGCGTGAATTAAAACAAATGCGTCTGCATCCAGCGTCCGAATTTGGACGAAATGATTTCTTTCGTCAAATGGATTTTTTGCGGGAGTTTGTGCGAAAACGTCGCGAGCGAAACCGTCGTGACGATACACCAACAAGTTGGTTAAAAACAGAGGTACGGCCGTCAAAGCTGTTGAAAGCCCGCTCCGAGCCAGAAGCACTGATAGAACAGGATTTGGACGAGTCGCAGGTGTACGATGAGTGTGATCACACCTACGATACTGATACCAAGTTGGAAGTGCAAACAACGCAGTCGGAAAGTTATTCAGTGCTCGTTGAAGCCGATGACGGAGACGGGGATGGTGATGGTGAAGCTGATGTGGACGGACACGATTCATATGAGGAATACATGGCCGATTCCGAATGTGTCGATCAGAAAGTCTTGCCCACGCTACAACCATCGCCAGCTCTGGTCACAGTTCATTCTGCGGCGCCAACAGCGACAGCGAACGTATCAACAGCGGAAGGATCGGCGTCAGATGCTGGCCACTCTCAAGCAGATATCGATTATGTGGTCTGCATGCCGAACGTACGCGTTGAGCGGGAGCATTTGCCGTCAATAAAGCCAGAAGCATCACCAGGCTTTGAGGCGACAACAACAGCCACAGCCGCAGCCACCGGCGTGACCAACGAGACTGAAGATGACTTCTTCTGCAAATCTGTGGCGGCATATTTGCGACAGTTGTCGCGGCGTCACAAAATCAAAGCAAAAGTTGAAATGTATCAAATACTGGAGAAGTATATATTACTGGAGGAGTCAGCGACGACGTCGGGATCGGGTCACAATGGTTAAGCAGGTTACATAGCGACATATGTATAGTTTTTAAATAAATTTTTATGGAGTACAAATATACAACTGACAAAAATCAATGATTCTTAAGCTTACTTTAGGTAATTTTTATGAAGCCCCCTCCCTTCTCTCCACCACTTAGCAGAAGTCCTCGTTAATGATATCCGCATTGACCGCCAAGCCGCGTTCCTTGAGCGCTTTGGACACCAGACGATGCTTTTCCTGTCTTTGTTCTTGTTCACGACGCTGTGCGTCTAAAATTTCATCAACAGAGATTTCTTTCAACGGCAGTTTCTGTTCCTTTTCACGATCCTACAATGTATTCCAAAACGTGAAATTACTCTATTGAGTTGATTGATTTTTTTTAAACTCACAATCTCGCCCAGCAACACCACGTTCTCCCCTCGTATTATGAACACACCTCGCGGAATATCTCCATACTCGTTGCCAACGTGTATTCGCTCAATGGTTCGCTGCAAAACCAAATTGGCAAACTGATCCACGGACCGCAAGTAGCCAATTAATGTTCGACCATCGCGAAGCAGAACCATTAGCTTCTCTGCAATAATAATAACCAATCGCAAATTACATGTCAAGGTGCAAATCTATTTGCCGGTATTAAACAATACGTACTATCCACTTCCTCCAGCAGATGCGCTGTTCCAGCCAAGGGATTGAGATCGTCCATTTGGCGTTTGATTGTTGCTTTCTTTTTGGTGGGTTTTCCGTGAAAAATGCGTGTACAATATAAACAAAATATGTTAATCTATTTTCTACTCATCCAAAACATAAATAAATTCGTCCGAACGCAGTGTAAGTGAAAACCAGAATCTCTCTCTCTCTCTCTCTCTCTCTCACTCACTCTCTAACAGTGCTGCCGCCCTGTTCAAAGGCTGCCACCCAGATCCGGATCCAGATCTGGCTCGATTTAAGTACATATCCGAAAATAGGTACAAAAATAATTTTTTTTTTGATAGAGCTCTTCAAATTTGTACATCATTTTTTTTTATAATTTTGTCGATCATTATAGAATTATTTATTGCGTAAAATTGTCTGCAAATGACTTACAAATAAATTTCGCGCCGGAAACTTTCATGATCTCGCAAAACTGATTGAGCAGCGTACTAGTCACAAGAAATCGGTACAACAATCGTTATCAATTACTTTCGATAGTTGCCGGCTTGCACATCATGGTCAGCCCAACGAAATAAACAAAAAAGGGAGAAGCCAATTTTAATTCAAATATATAGTACTACTCAAGTCTATAAAGTTTGCAGCGAGATCGGAAAATATAAAGGAATAACTTGGGTGCAGTTGACTTAGAGCTCGACCCCCAAGTCGTAGTCTGGAAATTCTTAAGGAAATTCACAAATAAACAGATCACAAAATGAAGTAAATTGCAAGGAAAATTTGTTTTATAACTTTCATATTCATACCGCATTGCGATTACTTTATCAGGCTCAGCGTAGACGGTCTGCTCGTCTATTTCCCCTATGAATACATTTATCCCGAGCAATATGCGTACATGCTGGAGCTCAAGAGAAGCCTGGACGCCAAAGGACATTGTCTGCTGGAAATGCCTTCAGGAACGGGGAAAACGGCGACATTGCTTTCACTGATTGTTGCCTATATGATCGAGTATCCGGAGACAGTTCGCAAACTGATTTACTGCTCACGTACGGTCCCAGAGATTGAGAAAGTAATTGCTGAATTGCAGAATCTAATGGTCTACTATGAACGCCATGCGCCAGTTCCGCCGGGTTTGACTGGCCTGGTGCTCAGTTCTCGTAAGAATATGTGCATACATCCGGAGGTGAGTAAGGAGCGTGAGGGTAAGGCTGTGGATGGTAAATGCTATGGACTCACTGCCAGCTACATCCGAGAACGTCATGAAATGGATGCAGACATTCCCATTTGTAAGTAATTTTGGTATTTGTATTACCATTTCCAAGTTAATATATTCATTTGTTTATCTAACAGGTCAGTATTTTGAAGGATTTACACTGGAGGGCAAAGAATCAACGCTGCCTGTGGGCGTTTACAGCATCGATGATCTTAAGGAATACGGACGATCTAGAAACTGGTGTCCATATTTTCTAGCACGCTACGCCGTATGTTATATGATTGATTTATACTGTTCCACATATTTGATATACTTGTCTTCACCAGATTGCACATGCCCAAATTGTGGTCTACAGTTACCACTATCTGCTGGATCCGAAAATAGCACAGGTCGTATCCAAGGAGATGACTCGCGAATCCTGTGTAGTATTTGATGAAGCTCACAATATTGATAACGTCTGCATCGACTCGATGAGTGTGAAGATCAACAGACGCATCGTAGAGAGAAGCACAAATGCCCTAAATCAGCTCACAAAATTGGTCCAAGAGTAGGTTATCTTTATAAATGCTAATAATTCCATTAACTATCTTTATATTCATTAATGTCGATCTTTTAGCATGCGTGATGAGGACACAAATCGACTGAATGAGGAATACCAGCGGATGGTGCAGGGACTCAAGGATGCCAGTGTGCAGCGCGACACAGACATGATACTTGCTAATCCCGTGCTGCCAAGCGATGTCCTTACCGAGGTGGTGCCTGGCAACATTCGAAATGCGGATCATTTTCTCAGCTTTTTGCGCCGCTTTATAGAGTACATAAAGACGCGACTGCGTGTCCATCACGTGGTCCAAGAGTCACCAGCTGGTTTCCTCAAAGATGTATCCTCCAAGATATGCATAGAGCGTAAACCTCTCCGCTTTTGTGCTGAGCGTTTGTCCAGTCTGTTGCGCACTCTAGAAATCAGCGACATGACTGAATATGGTGCTCTCACCCTGGTAAGTGTCAGCACATGAGCTGTACCGACCAGATCCTTCATTTGTCCACTTTCTACACATAGATAACACATTTTGCGACACTGGTTTCAACATACACCAAGGGTTTCACCATTATAATAGAACCCTTTGATGACAAAACGCCGACTGTATCGAATCCTATTATGCACTTCAGTTGCTTGGATTCATCTATTGCCATGGCGCCAGTTTTCTCGCGCTTTCAAACAGTTGTGATCACCTCCGGTACACTATCGCCCATGGACATGTATCCTAAGATTCTGGACTTTGATCCAGTCGTTATGAGCAGCTTTACAATGACACTGGCGCGTCCCTGCCTGCTTCCAATGGTAAGTGTTAAGCCCAGGGAATCAAACCGAAACAAATTTACGGTTTCGGTAAAAGGTTCTACTTCAGTTTTAATACCGGTACGTAACGGTACAAAATTTGTTTATAGAATCTAAAAATATTTGAATGCAGAATGAATTTAAAGGCCAAACTATGATCAAATTGACATTCCGTACCGTACCGGTACAACCGTTTCGGTATTCGGTTCTTGATAGAAAATAGTGCCATTAAAATAAATGCATATGTTATTAAATTCTCTTACTTTTACCATTTGGAAACAGATTGTCTCTAAAGGCAATGACCAAGTGTCCATTTCATCAAAGTTCGAGACTCGCGAGGATACTGCTGTCATTCGTAACTATGGACAGCTGCTGGTGGAGGTGGCCAAGACAGTTCCCGATGGCATCGTGTGCTTCTTTACTTCGTACTTGTATTTGGAGTCAGTTGTGGCATCCTGGTATGATCAGGGAATTGTGGACACTCTGCTGCGCTATAAACTGCTGTTCATCGAGACTCAGGACAATGCCGAAACGAGTTATGCGCTCATGAACTATGTTAAGGTGAGCATAGACAAGCTGCCCACAAGTGGCTCACATCTCCAACTGATATGGCTTCTGTGTTGTGCTTGACACACATTCATCATTTTTGTACTCTTGCAGAGGGTATTTTAATTTTGTCACAAAATGTGTAACGCATTAAAAAAAACGCCTCATGGCACCATAAAGTGTATATATTCTTAATCAGGATAACAAACTCTGACTGCTGCCTTTTAGCATTGTCATAACTTTTCATTATAACTATAAAGTTATAATTAAAACTAAGCATTAGAATTAATTTTTCATATTTTTATTCATATTGGATCATTAAAAAATCAACCTTTAGTGTAAGGAACTCTTTAACTATTGTAGATATCTCAATCAATCTTACAGACCATGGAATGTGAATTTGAGTATATATCCTTAACAGATTTGACTAAAATTTGATCATTATGTTAAGTAGAAAATAGAATACAGGTCTGCAAGAGTATCAAATCTTTGGCATGCTAAAGTTAATCTTTTATTCTTGTTATTCACGATCTGAATCTCTATCTCAATCCGATCTTCGTTTTATCTCCGTTTAGGCTTGTGATTGCGGTCGTGGCGCTGTTTTGTTGGCTGTGGCTCGTGGCAAGGTCTCCGAGGGTGTGGATTTCGATCATCATTATGGTCGCGCGGTGCTCATGTTCGGCATACCCTATGTTTACACGCAGTCGCGCATTCTCAAGGCGCGTCTCGACTACCTGCGCGATCAATTTCAGATACGAGAGAACGACTTTCTGACCTTTGATGCGATGCGGCATGCAGCACAGTGCGTGGGTCGAGCACTGCGCGGTAAAACGGACTATGGCATTATGATCTTTGCAGACAAGCGTTTTTCGCGACAGGACAAACGATCACGTCTGCCCAAATGGATACAGGAGCATCTAGTGGACAGCTTCTGCAATTTGAGCACTGAGGAGGCTGTGCAACTGGCTCGTCGCTGGCTAAGGCGCATGGCTCAGCCTTTTTCACGCGAAGATCAGCTGGGCATATCGCTGCTGACGTTGGCTCAACTGGAGGGTATGGAGCAGGAGAAACTGGAACGACAGGCGCAGGGCAAGCAAGGTGTGGGTGGTGAGGTCCAGGAGCTGTAATGTGATGTTACAAACCGGATCTCGAGACAGTCGCCGGCTTCCTTCCGCAATGTTTTTTTTCGAATGGCTTTTTGTTTGTCTTTCTGTACAATAATAATTTTAATAAAAAGTGAATTTGTTGCCAGCTAATGGCATTGAATGCCATTAATCGGAGCAGCAAAAAAACAAAAAATTTAAAAGTTAAAACATTTATTTGGCTTGTTGGGCTTGGGGTTTTGTTTGTATCATTTGACTTTGGCTGGTAAATCTGACGTAAATGCCTTATTAACTGTTAATTAATGTTATTTATAATTTAGCGGTGGCTCATTCCCAAGCGACATGACTCAGTTCAAGGCGGCTAATTCAATTCTGATTGGAGTAGGAAATTTTTATTATCGATAAGTAAAATTCGCCAATTAAGAATGATCAAGAGACGGTGTGAAAAAATGATTTAATTATCACTAACAAGAATTTTTCGGTGATAATTATGCAATTAGAGATACAATTTCGTGCAATATGTATTGTTGTTAAAAAGAAAACATTCTACTAATAAGAAAATGCTAGTGAAAGTGCTTAATTCTAATTATCGATGACAATGTGGCGACGACATTAATCGACTTTAAATTTTTCCTTCCGTTACAGATATTAAACTGATTATCGCAGCTCCGACTTGCAGTCGGGCAATTATTCAATTTTGCTATGAACCGTAGTGACCGAACACATGTTTAATTAAAAACCAAATCTATACAAATTTAACGCTGTCTATAACTAATTAAATTGTCGTTGACGCCAAATCTAAATGATGCTCAGTCAGGTTATCAAGAATGCGAATTCATTCGTGCAATGAATGCACCTATTTTGATCATAAAACAAGCGACATCGATTTCTTAATGATTATGTTTGTGTAATTGAATTCTTACATACATTTTTTGCTAACAATTAAGAATATTTCAGTCGATTTTGATTTTTTCCAACTCATTTTCGTGCTATTTTTTAACGACGGGCACTTCAACTGACAATTTCCTGTAGTCCTCGTGGAGCGTGAGCGTGCGCAAACGCCGCGAGAAGCGAATAGAGAGGGAGAGAGTGTAGCGCAAAAGCTTTGCAATCTCACGTACATACATCTGTTTGCATGTACATATATATGCACATAACTAACGGCCACGGCCAGTGCTCAGAGAGCAACAAGTAAGCAAAAAGTAACCGAATACAACTACAGTATATATTCGCTAACACGAGCACTCACAATATAATTGCCTATACATTTTTAGACTTAAAAGAAGAAAAAAAATCAAAGTGAGGATACAAATTTGCATTTGCAGTTTAATTGGTGTGTATCGTCAACTTCGTCCTTATATAAATTCACTTAATTTGATCTAATATTTTTCTTTCTTTTAAAATTTCATTGTTTTTGCTTCCATTTTTTTTCAATCTTATTTTGTTTTTTTTTAACTTAATTATTTGTTTGTTTTTATGTCTTTGATTTTCTTATTCTTACAAAAACATTCGTAGTTCGCAACTAATAAAATACCAATTTTTTAAATGATCGCAAGTTAAGTTACAGTTTTCACTTTAAATATAATTGAATTGCTTTTATCTGGGCAACAAAATATTGATAATTTTTAAATTGGCAATTTTATATAGTTAACAGACACAGTTGGACTACTTTATAAATTGGTCAACTTTATGAGAGAGTACTGTAAAAGCAACAACAGCAAACGGTAAAAGGCAAGCGACCGCAAACACGACGCTGGCAGCGGAGCCGACAATTGTATCTCTCGCTGAACAAGAACTTTCGATTTTTCATAATAAAAAGGTTACAACTAAATCTCTGGCCGTTTAGTCGGGTGAAGCAAATAAAAGCGGAGCGCGCGCGCATTAACGTCAACCAATAAAAGTTAAATAAATTAATAATCAGTAACAGAAACAATTGTACAACAATTCTATTAAACCAACAAAACCATAATTGTTAATAGTGCGTTATTTAGTTTTTTAGTTTAGAACTCATTGTATGCGCTAGTAAACCAAATTTAAAAAAAAAAAACAAAAACAAGAAAATAAACGCCAACTACAAAATTAAATATATACCTAGTATACAAATATCCTTTCTAATATAATTTAACAAAATGAAACCTCAAGTTAACGAACAAAATGGCAGCACTCAAAATGGCGACATTGCCACGGATGCTGCCAGTGTCGCCATGGATGCTGCCGCGATCTTGCCAGCAGCATCGGCAGCGGCAGCAACAACAGCTGTCGCCAGCGCTGGCGCCGTCGTTCCTGCCAAAAGTAGTCAACAGCTGAAACTGGAAATGCTTAACATAGGCAACGGAAATGGTAAGTGCGTCGGTGAGTCATTAAATCTGACTCAAAAGGATTGTATTGCTCGATCGTTTCCTGCTTCAAACAGTTATTTGTCCTCAGCAATGAATGGCATTGCAGTTTGGCTTACATCAGCTGCTTGCTATAAATATTTATAGCAAAAAGGAATTATGTGCTGTAAATTAACATAAGCTGTTAGCTATGAACATTCAAAGAAAAAGGAATTTTGTGCTGTAAATGTACATAAGCTGTGGCTATGAATATTTATAGTAAGAAAATGAATATGATTCATTAAATGAACAAAGACTTACAATAATTGTTAGCTATAAACATTCAAGGAAAAGGGAAGTTTGTGCATTAAGCAAAAAAACATAAACTTTTTGCTGTGAATATTTGTAGAAAAAATGAATTTTGTTAATAAATGAGCATAAGCTTACATTAGCTGTTAGCTATGATCATTTATAAAATAAATCAATTTCTGTGAATCAAACGGTGTAGATACGAGCATACCAAAAATAAAAAATTTTATGAACGTAGAAAAAGGGAATTTCGCGCATCTCATGAGTGTAGGCTTGAATAAGCTGAATAGCTTGGAATTTTGAAAGGGAATGTACAGAAATTTAAATCAAGCATGATTCACTTAGTCGTAATCAAATCGCTCTTTATTGAATACCAAGTATTACAAAAGTCACACAGTGTGATATTTCCCCAAAAAAAATAAACAATAATAATAATAATAAAACATATTTTATGTTACAAGCATTGTCGATCATCTAGACGTAATATATTTATTACGGGGTATAAGGGTAACATTAAACCAAGACTCGTTTCAGAGCAATAATGACAGCACATTTCATCACACAATTTGACTCAGATTCTTATATTGACCCTCTGGCATAGCTCTGATTTCCGTCGATGCTGGAATTCATTCATTATTCATTATGCCAATTGCACATAAACCGCAAAATGAAAACTCAAATTTCTACCGAAACAATATTTGAAATGTATTCGTACCCGTGTTCGGGCTCAAATGTACATTCAAATACATAATATACTGAATGATAACCACACAATGATAGTTCAAAAGACATAAAAAGACGGACATGATCGCAGTAGACTTATTGACATTGACATTGAAAGTTTGGCTTGACTTGTTTAATGCAGATCGGAAGATCTCGAGATTAACGAGAGCGTTATAGGTATGATAAAGCTTTTGTAACGTATGTATGTTATATGTACGTGTATGTGGCAGCATTTAAGCATTAACTCCTCGCCTTAATCCGGTATTTGGCCAAAAGCCAGCGGCTAGGCGGGAGTGCGGCCCGAGGCTAGACCTGTACTACTTTTTGAAGGTTAAAAGTATTTAATTGGACGCTCTGGTGTGAGTACGAATACCACAAGCACAAGCCGCCGTTTAAAAACAGTTTTGATTTGTCGGTTTTTATTTCTCATATTCACGCTTTTTTTTTTGTTTTGTCTTTTCGAGTACTCATATGTCTGTTTCTTTCATGTTTCACATTTGAGCGATCGCGGTCAATAAAAAAATAAATATATACATATAAAAAACAAAGAACGGCACGAGCGAATTCAAATTTAATAATTCGCTGCTGATTGTAAAATTAACTACAAGGAATTATCAATTCGATGTACAATCCTTAAAGTTCAAAATCGCCATAGCATTTAGGTTGTTAGTCTTTGTAGAATTCTTTAATGCGTAATTGTTAAAAGAGAATAAAACACACCTGCCCTGTGAAAAATGTTAATGATGATATACCTTACTTAATTACATTGCATTGCATTGCATGCTTATAATATTTGCCAACAGGTTGGCCTGTTCACTTGGCTAACAGTCACCGTAAAAGCCATTTATATGTGGCATTTACTAGATCAATTCATGATATCTCTCTTCTCACGTTCTTAGTGCTTGATGTTTTCAGATTGAGCATGGAACACATCATATAGAAATAGGGGCATATATTGAGGTATTACTGTAGTTTAATAGAATATAGGCAAAGTTAATGCCGATCTCATCTGCAGCTGGCTTTTTATCTATTTATTTATGACTTTGTGAGGTTTGTAACAATTTTTTTACGGAAGTCGGAATATATATCATATAACATAAGAAATATCGATGGAATTTAGTGTTAAACTTTCAAATCAGAATTTTAATACGTTGTACATGTTTTTACCAATTTTCAACATAAAGATGCAACTGAAAAATTAGATCGCAAATGAGTTTTTGAATAAGAAACTTTTATTTCTAACTATTTCATATTTTTCCAAAATAATTTCCATTTAAGAAATGGTATTTATATTTTGTAAATATTTTGTTTAAGTTTTAATATCTTCTTTTATAAAAATAAAATATTATTAGAAGGAATATATTTTATAGTTCATATAGCTAGGGTATTAAACCATCGGTATGCCAAAGATAGCTTTACTTTATTGCTGTATCCGTGTATGTTGAATAACTAAGCTTGATCTAGAGCTATGTCGCAGTACCAATCAATACTGTAGGTAATCCTAACTCTAAAAAAAAATCATTCAATTTGAAATCGCATACAAAGTTGGCTGCGATTAGCATTCTGAGAGATTCGGGCTGCATAAATTGAAAACACGAGTTGATTTGTAGATTCGGGCTCATTGACTTCTTCGGGGTCACTTTCGATAGAATGATAACTAAATAAATGCATACATAAGCCATACAAGTTAAGAAATAGAACGATTCTTTCGGAGCATTGGAAATAGGATTGGAAAGTCCTTCACTGGCTTCCCAAATAATATATTTTATTTGATTGCTGCAATATTGATATGTAATTTTGTGTAAGAACGCTGCTCCTATGTAATGTTCGGTGCATTATATAAAATTCCAAATTTTCGAGTTGAAACACAATGAATGATTGTGCCGAGGGTCTTTAAGAGAGGTTGTTACCTCTACATGATTGTCTCCTCCTCCAGCATGTATTCAGTGAGATCTCCAGGACCAGATAAAAGCGTAACTGGCACACGGTTCATTTGGGCCACCTTTTGACTGGGCCAGACCATGACATCGGCGCAGTTTGTTAAAACCATCACGTTAGTATTTTCCGTAGGCGTGCACGGCAAATTTGATTTCTTCTCATAGTCACAACTATTGGCCTTTCTGCGAAATCGAAACTTTATGGGCTGCGAGCTATCCAAGACTGTCTCCTCATCGAAGTACGGCGGTGGGCTAAGTTTGTAGACTGGATTGGTGATAGCTGGTCTTGTGAGCTGGCAACGAAAGAGAGACGGAAATATAATAAAATTGGAAGGAAAACAGTTGTGTATGGAATGCGCACTTCTTCTAACACCACAGAAGTCTTCAAACGACGACAAGGATCACAGATGTCCATTCCCTTGTCCCCCGCTGGCGTGGTGCTGGCACAGGGATCCGGCGGTGGTTGCACATCACTTTTCCTCTTCGCATCCTGGACAGGCTTCATCGGATCTCCGCCCCGCTCTTGGCATTGCCTCAGAAAATCTTCCTCAATGTCAATAAGTCGCTTCACGGCACAATCCCGTTTCAGGAAATTCTTGATAACGGACAGGTCACGTGGAACGGCGCCAATGACGTCGAAGTCGTCGCAGCGGAGCTTAATTCGATGAGCCATGCTGGAAGGAAATTTGGAATTTTGTCAATGGCAGTTGAGGGGATTCGGTTGTGTTCTGAGTGTTATATGAATGACTTACTGAGTGCTCTGAGTGCTCAAGCTAGGGTAAATAGAGAATGAAACTGGTATGGTATGCTGCAGTAGAGCGAACCCGACTATGGGAGACCCTGTACTTAAACAAAAACGTATGTCTATTATATTTTAAATATCAAATAATATGGCGTTAAATTAATTATACTAACCGAATATAGAACAAATTGTGTTGTCTTAAATGTGTCTATTTTTATTATTATTTGTAATTTGCTTTGTCATCAATCATCATAAAAAAATTTGAAATTTACTTTTTATTTTTAATTTTAAAAAAATCTTAGAAATTGCCAAATAAATACACCCTTCAGGTTTGTTAAGTACAGGGACTTAAAAGTTTCAAAACGAATCAGAAGCAAAGACAAAGAGCTAACCTTGGACAGAGTTTCGAGTTGGCGCCAACCACCGCCCACCGCCCACTGTCCAAACGCCCACAAAAGCAACAAGTTCGAAAGTCAACACTGCAATGCCACAGTTTAGCCAACACTGGACATCAAACTGTAAGCGTGCGCTCCTCTCTTCTCTCTCTCTCTCGTCACTCGTCGTTCGTCGTTCGTTGTTCTCCATTTGTTCGTTCCGTTGAAAGCTTTTAGCGCTCAAAGCTCTGCTTAAAGTTCTTATTAGCATCGCTGAGTCCAATTGGTAGCCAGTTGCCCAAAGCACTTTATAACGCAAACACACAGTGAAGTTAAAACCCGCTCTCAGCTTTATTTCAATCTAAACGTCCAAATTTTGTGTATTTAGATTTTTATTTTTTATTTTGGCCAATTCTATTTGCGAGCTCGGCTTTTTGTTTTGCACTGACAAACAGTAAAAGTTAAACAAATTATGAGTTTCACACGCCAACTTTCGGAAATGAGTGCCAGTGAATTGAATGATGCCATAGACGATACAAATTTTCCACAGGCTCACATCCTATCGCGTGGGCGCAACAACAGTGTCTGTTCAACAAGTAGCACCTCGGGCACCTCCTCCCTCGCGGACCGTGTGGTACCACCCCTCGAAGAGACGGTCGCGTCGGGAACAGCAATGGGAATGGGAATGGGAATGGGAACAGGACCGGGAGCAGCTGTTACATCGGATGAGATTGTTCCTACCACAAATCGCCCAAGGCTGATACTGAAGAGCACAACAAGCATACCGGAAAACGATGGTACACAACCGTTAACACCAATGACACCACGTACATCGGCGACGCCAGGTAGTGGGGTGATAAGGCGGGATTCCTAGAGGATTTTCAGTTATCAGTTATCAGAGTACTCGTATTTTCACAATTCATATTTTCTGATTAATTTAATGTGACACCTTTGATTAGCGCGTTAACCCTTACATGACCCCATATTTTAATTAGTCTGGTACGTGCGATTATGCTGCTAATTAATGATTTAATTCAACATCCAAGTTACCAAGTGGCGCCCGACAAACACAAGTGTTTTTTATACCCTAACAGAGGTTATTACAATTTTGTTATGAAATTTGAAATGGAATTAAAGGCGACAATCTGAATAGATATAGGCATGTTCGTCTGTTTCTCTGCAAAATAGTATCTCAGTTTTTAAAGATATCTAGATGAGTCTTGTTAAAAGTCTGTATTTTTTAGAATAGAATCGTTCGGTCGGTTATCAATCTTTAATTTGAGATATCTCAAACAATCTTTCTTATTTCTTATATCTTATTGATTTCCCAAGGAAATTTGGTTAAATAAATTTGGCTCCGCAAGGGCATCAAATCTTCGGTGAGCCCGAAATAACCTTACTTTTTTGTTTTTTTTGATGATAAGAGAGTACATGTGTGTCTCCCTCGATAGGACTGATACAAAAAAAAAACTTAAAATGTCAAAGGTTCAATTGAGAGTCGATTCGATTGAAAACGATTCGATTTGATTTTAGTTGATCTTGTTTTCAGTTTGATTTTGTTTATTTTAATCATCCCAAAACGTGGAACTCGGACCACCTCGGGTTTTTAGCTGCTTATCTCCCAATATTTTATTAATATTTTTAAGTCTATGTTTTATTTGTGTCGTTGTTTTTCATCTGATTACAGGGCATGAGAACTGCACTTTTCATCACGATCTTGAGCTAGATCACAAGCCCCCAACTAGGGAGGCTTTGTTGCCCGACATGGCGCGATCGTATCGCCTGCTTTTGGGCGGATTGGGAGAGAATCCGGATAGACAGGGCCTGATCAAGACACCGGAGCGTGCGGCCAAGGCAATGTTATACTTCACCAAGGGCTATGATCAAAATCTGGAGGGTAAGTTAACTGTCAACCAATTTGTATAGTTGGTATTGTTTAAAATAAACGTGGGCTTCTTCCAAAACGATAAATATACACACAATTAGCACCTGAGAGATGTTTCCTCTGCTTTTGTACCTAATTAGCAACATTTTAGTGATCCATCAACTTACAATCCTGTGTAGAATGCGTCATGAGTCGGGGGACTTCCAAGGCAGTTCCACAAAAACTTAAACACGATCGCAAACTAGTTTTCTGGGCAATGAATCACATGCTAAGCGATAAAAAAAAACGAGTAGTTGTACATACTTTATCTTTATCTATTGCAACTGAGGGCATCACTCTAAGTTCAGGCTGTCAAAGCTAGCGATTAGGGGTCGCTGATCCGTTATATATACTAGATATAGCTTGGCATTAACTGAAGAAGCTTTTAACAAACTTCTACACGTGAAGTGCATTAAGCTGAGCTTTTGAGAGGAACTCAATTGGGTCAATGTTTGCTTTGTCCGACCTGTTCTTAAGGGTTTACTCTCTATTCTATAGCGTTATCTGTTCTGCGTATATATGTTTTATAATCCATCTGTTTAATAGCTAAGTGGGTTTTTTGTTAAGGCGAATTGCAAGTATGCAGACCGGTTCTAAGTCTAGTCAATACAGAGAGCAGGTTCTACCTATCATTTAAAAACAAATAAGAACGTTATATTCGAATTTCCAACTTAAAGATACCCGTTACTCAATTAAAATACATATATTAGTCAATTCAATTAATTTTATGCAAACAACTTATTGCATATATCTAGGAGCTCCTGTTGTTTAACAATTCTATAAAGACATAAGTTGCGTTTTAATTAATCGATCTTTATTCGATTAAGTAAGTCGACTGATATTTACACAAAACTGTATCTGTATCTGGTATAATACGCTTCTATCCAACGATTCTAGAGCCTCTAGCTCTCATAGTACTAGATGGTTTTTATTAAATTTTATTTATGATTCATACGTATACAATATACCCTTGTATTTTACAAGTAACGGGTATTAAAATACAAAAATCTCGCAAAGTCACAGTCTTATTTTAATTGACCAGCAGGCGCAGCAACAACATTGTTAGACATTAACGAAAGTTATTCGCCTCGAGCTCGTTAAATAGATTTTTATCACTTACAAAGTTATAGATACATTTTAAATTAATGAATAGCGTCCATCCATGACTTGTGCAAAATTCACAAGAACAAATAAAACAGTTGACATTGAATATGCTGGTTTAACTGTGAGCACACTTACCATGTTTATACGGCAGCTTAAGTTGTTTTAAATGAAATCAAGTTGAGTTACACTCTATGAGTAAACACGCAAGAAGTGATTTAAGCCTATCCCTTTTTAATTCACTTAAATTGCAATTTAATCGCCTATCGATTTATAATTTATTATGAAATTAGCTGTTTCCTATAAAGCTGCCGTATACAACTATACAATTAAAACACTATAATAGCACAATTAGGTGACAGCTATAAACACTTAAAAAAAATTTTAATTTTAAAACATTTTAAAATGATAAGTTGTCGTTTTAAAAGAACTATGACATCGAAGTAAATATCGAGATCCAGAGGTATACATTTTTTTTAAACGAATTTAAAAAAATTTGGATGCCAAAACATGTTCAAAATGACATTCCGCTTGAATTTTCAAGATTTCAAAATCAAAATCGAATTCTAGCAAAAAATAATTTACGGTGTTATTCCCTGGTTGAAACTCAATCTGATTTAGCTGCCTTATAAACTTGGTTGCTGCTAATTGTCAGGAAACGCACTTAAACTTAAAGCACCGTAACCAGCTGAAAAGAGGGAGGAAGAAAACAAGAGAGAGAGAGTGAGAGTTAAAGGGGGAGAGAGTTCTGCTGTGGGCGTCAAGTGGGCGTAGCACTTGAAGCAACACGAAAAAGTGTGCAAAAGTCAAAAGAGTAGGCAGCATTTAAAGCTGAAGAAGTGAAAGCTCAAGCTCTTAAAGAATGGCCAACAAGTGGCGCTAGAAGTCACGCACACACACACGCACACACAGACTCACCGCTATGACTACGGCCATTAACAGTCAAGTGGAATCTTCAACTTAAGATTCAGTTATGCCATTGCATTTCATTGAGCAAATAAGTCAAACATAAAATATGCCATTCGTGAACACAAACATAAATCAAGTAGGATTCACTCTGAGATTGAATTTGTACAGTGCTGCCAGCTTGGTTGTAGGCAGAGACGGGCCCAGTCAATACTTTTTTAATGAATTTATCTTTTCATTAGCTTTAATAAATGTAGAGCCTATAAAGGTTTTTAAATTCTTATTTACGGAAATTAAGGTTATCAATTTATCTCTTTACTCAGATGTATTGAACGGAGCCGTTTTCGATGAGGATCACGATGAGATGGTCGTTGTCAAGGACATTGAAATGTTTTCAATGTGCGAGCATCACTTGGTTCCATTCTATGGCAAAGTGTCCATTGGTTATTTGCCATGCAACAAGATTCTGGGACTCAGCAAGCTTGCTCGGTGAGTCCAAAAAAAGAAGAATATAAAAATCAATGCACACTAACCGGCTCATTTTTATTATTTGTAGCATTGTGGAGATTTTCTCACGTCGCTTACAAGTCCAGGAGCGCTTGACCAAGCAAATTGCCGTCGCTGTGACACAAGCTGTGCAGCCAGCAGGAGTGGCTGTGGTCGTCGAGGGCGTGTAAGTACATAATCAAATCCATTTCCTAGCAAAAATAATAATTAAAATAAAAAAGTATTCTGCATCGGCCGGGAATCGAACCCGGGCCGCCCGCGTGGCAGGCGAGCATTCTACCACTGAACCACCGATGCTTGCGTTGGTTGAGTGGCTAACGTTTTAGTACTACTAACAGAATTGTTTGCCAATGAATGATTTTTGCAATTTGTTTTGCGCAATATTATTGTCATAATTAAATCACAATATCTAACTGATTACTAAATATTTTGTTAATTTCAGACACATGTGCATGGTGATGAGGGGTGTGCAGAAAATCAATAGCAAAACTGTCACCTCAACTATGCTTGGCGTGTTCCGCGACGATCCAAAAACGCGCGAGGAGTTCCTAAACCTAGTCAATAGCAAATAAAAAAGTTAGTTTTTGACTTGTGTAAAAATTGTTGAAATTTGAAATTTTAGTTTCGTTTAGCAAAAAAAAATTTAAAAAACGTACGAAAGCATCGCGATTTTTGGTGTTGGTAGCTTAATATTTTTATGTTCATTTTAATCGCAATTCAAGGCACATAATAAATAATATTTTTTATATACATATATACATATGTATACAAGAAGGGAACAACTAATGAGATATCATTGCAAACCGTTTAGGGAATTTACAATTAAGATACAAATTCGATAAAAATAATCTGTATACTAATATATAAATATACATATATTATTTTACAAATACATATGAATATACTTATAAAAATTAGTAAACAAATGGAATCGTTCAAATTGCATGTTACTATATACGAAAGGTACACACAATAATATTATTAAAAAAAAAAGTATGTACCTATTTCATTTCTGGATCAAAAATGAAATTTAAATTTTAAAGTTAAAAACGAAAGACAAATGCTCATCGTTATATAAATGTTGTTTCTCGCACTTAGTAAAATCTGCTTTATGTATACAATAACAATAAAAATAAAATATTGTTGAAAGCATTCGTGTTTTAATATTTCATAATATAATACAAAAATAAACCAGATATATAATAAAAAAAAATTTAACTTGTCAATACGTGACAACAAAATAAAAAAAAGTGTATGTCCTGTTCAAGAAAAAATTTATTCCAGTTGTGACCCCGACGTGAATCGAACACGCAACCTTCTGATCTGGAGTCAGACGCGCTACCGTTGCGCCACGGAGTCCTTGATGCCCGGGTAGCCAAAGGTGTTATAAATGATAAAAGCAAAACATTTTACGAATTTGCAGGACAATCGTTTCTTTTCGGCTCAGCTTAAATATACAAATACAGCACGAAATCTTACATGTAAGTATGTAAATAAAACCTTACTACGATATAGATGTATATTTCTGTAAGTCTTATAAGAATAAACTGAATTGCAATGTAAAATTTTAAATAACATAATCCTGTCAGTAGTAATAAATATGCACAATCCTTTATGGAATAATAGTGGAATTTTTGTGTATTTCACTCGGGAATTTTATAATACAATTTAAATAAAAGTTAATTCCTATTTCAAGCAGTTCATTGTATGAAATTACAACTACTTATTTATTTGATTCGTACAATTAAACTTAATTGGTACATACAGAACAAATAGCGGTGATTTTAACTTTGGCGTATATAAAATCAACAAAATGCATACATTTTTGTACAAAAGAAACTAGAACTAGACACCAAATATTAAGTGATGCACATTCTTATTACTGAAAGAATCTCAACGAAAAATATATATATATACTTATTAATTGCGTTTATTTTACAAATTGTACGGCTTTAAGGCTGCATCTGTGCTGTTAAAGTTAACCATCCAAAGGTGTTCCCAAATAGACCATCGACACTTCAGTGTTACCATAGACAGCAGATACCGTGGGATAAAGCTTCTTATCTGGCAAACCTGCAATTAAAGAAGATGCGAAATTTTCATATTAATATATTTAGCAGTAATAACACATAGAAATAAAATCTTACCTCTAAAAGCTACGCCTAGAAACTCGTAATTTTTCTCAAAGGACAGAGTATTATCATCGCAATCGAGTATGACGCGAATGCGTTCACCAACCTGATATTTGGGTGCATTATTTAATAACGGATAACTGCCCTGCATATCACCGTTGTGTAACAGATGGTTTTCAACCAGGTTCCAGCCCCAGCTCTGATCATCGGAGCCCAATAACGCCACATAGCCATGACACTGCAGAGCTGCCTCCTTTGTGGATATGCCAACTACGGCTACTGTTCCAAGTGGTCCTTCCCAAATCACTTCCCACGCATGACGACCTTGCCGGAATCCAATTTTACCTCGTGCCGCATCCGTACTTTGTGCTACCGGATTGCTGCCATAGAATGAATTGGTAACCAATGGATACAAACAAATACATATACCATAATCACATTTACCTACCGATGCAACGTGAATCCATTTGGCTTAATGTAGACATTGCGTGAGCGATCGTCGGGACTCCAAGCATGAAGATACGCCCGCAGTTTTGTTTTGTATGTGGAGACTGAGGAGAGGAGGTCGGATTTGACAGACTCCTTGGGAAGCTTGCGCAGACAATGCCATCGCCAAACATCACTGTTCTCATCGTTCAGGAAGTGATACCAACTCTTGCAGACTTGTGAACATCGACTCAAGTCATTGAGCTCCAAATATGAGAATATTGATTCCAAAACATTGTAATTACACAGCGGATCGACCATTTTGTTGTTGTACTCTTAATGTTTAGATTCGTTGAGTTCCCCTGATCTCAGCAGGCAATACTTTTGGCTGGATGTTTTGGCTTGCTTTTAGTTTGCTAAATTGGTATAGACTTTTCACTTAAGGTATAGTTAAATACCTGTTTTGTCATTTTATATTATCAATTATATGGTTTTTATAATACAATTTGGCAAAAACCGAGCTATACGTCCGTGTGTGTGTGTGTTTTGTATATGTATACAGATGTTCATTGGGCTGCCCATCTAGTAAAAATTTCTG
The DNA here is from genome assembly GCF_004354385.1 of Drosophila innubila. NCBI lineage: Eukaryota > Metazoa > Arthropoda > Insecta > Diptera > Drosophilidae > Drosophila > Drosophila innubila. The sequence goes on from NW_022995374.1 coordinate 7,306,917, forward strand.
ATCTGGTTCGATTTGTTTTACCTAAAAAAAATAGGTAAGCTTCAGAAAACCAATATTCTGTATTTATTTTTTTTTTTTAATTAGCTTGAATTTTTAAAATATTTGCAACATTTTTGATCGAATTTTTTCAATTTTTTATATATTTTTTTATTAAATTTTTTAACTCCTGCCCCGAGGGCTGACGAGCTTCAAACCTTCATTAAAATGTTAGCCTTAATTTTATGAAGTTTCCTATTTTAAATATTTATCAAATTTATTCATTTTTATTGAGTTTTTTGCATTTTTAAATTTGCTTTTTTTTATTAGTGCTGGCAGTTTGGCCGTCAGTGGTAAGACAGCACAGCTGATTAGTCAATTGCAGTAAATTTGAACGTCTGGCAGCCTTAAAAAATGTTCTTGATCTCTTTTCTTTTCAGTGCCTATCTAATTTGGAATTCAATAGATTTCGGTATAATTGCTTTAATAACCTTTTCAGACAGGTGTTTGTTGTATTTAAAAGGCTCGCTGATTCGTGTATTTTCCGAGCCAGTCACAACAGTGTGGCATCCTCGAAACCAGCTTGTGGTAGTCGGACGATAGTTCTGCAAAGCTAGCGGTATGTGGAAATATCGTTTGCTAGCACAGATGACTTAAGCTATCGATATCGCGGTACCACTGACCAAGGTTGATTTACAGATGAAACAACGATAACAGCCAATGTTTGTTTACATTTGTATCCAGTTTTGGATAACGACGGATATTGAACATGATTTCTTAAACTGTCGATGTAGCCTCAAAGTATTTGCTTACAAATTGTAAATTGTTGTCAATTTTTGGAAAAGATGTTCGAGCAATAAAAGTTACTTAAAAAAGATTGGAGATGGTTCTTAGATAATTTAAGTAAAAGAGTAATATATTATTGTATAGTATGTTTTATCGCCATGACGTGCCAAACATTCCAAGACTTCTCACTTTGTCAAGAAAGTTCTGCTTAAACTAAACGACAAAGCTAAATTCTAAAATTTTTGTTTTTTTAAGACCAATTTATTTTATATTATCACAGAGCACACAAGAAATTAAATGTTGTAATTGTAAGTGCCGCTACGCTTACTTACGTTACACAGCACTACGTTCGATTGATGCGTAAATTTGGCGCGCCGACCCAATCAGCTGATAAACGCGGTGTCTGCTGTTTCGCTCGCACTCGCACGCTGGTCGTTTTCGTAGTCGTTGTCGTCGTCGTCCGTCGAAAAAACCAACGACTTGATGGAAATTTTATGCATATCGTGTTGCGATAAAAACGAACAATAATTAATTTCTAAAAAGTGCACAAGAAAGAACAAATTTTGTCCATCTTTTTGCAAAAAAGTGCATTAAAATCGGAACACTCTAAGTGTACGAAAAACGCCTCTGAAAACCCGCATTGAAACCATTTCGTGTGTGTGTGACATGAAAAAATGCGCTGCTGCTGGAAACAAAAAATGCGCTCGCCATTTTGACTCGAGCGACATCCAAATTTTTCACTTGCTGCTATCAAAATAAGCACTTTGAAGTTATCATTTGTAAATGCAATTACGCCCAAATATTAGCTGATCTGTGAAGTGTTGTGCAAAGAAAAATTAATACACGTGTTACAATTGTGCACCGAAAAATACAAAATATATCATTGGCCGCGCCACACAAATACATGTTCACTTCCATACAGTGAGGCTCACATACACGTTGCGGCTACGTGCTTGACTTTTGCTGGTATTGATACTTTTGGCGGCGTGTACCAGTGTGCGTTTCCCCCCAAGAAGCGCAATAACAACAATAATACGAAATAGGAGTGTAAGATCGTAAAAGGTAGTCGTCGTCGTCTTCGTCGTTGTCGGTCGTAGTAGGTAGCAATTTACCTGTGAAAAAAGGTTCAGGAGTTAAAGGTGCGGGGCACCTTGCAGCAGCAGCAGCAGTAGCAGCGACGTCGACGTCACTTCACCTGTCTCAGTCTACAAAAAGGAGTACACAGTATCAATTACAGTTTGGGAGCCCTGAAAATGGCGCATACCTCGACCCCAAATCAAACAACGAGCGGTGCGGTTAAGGCTGAAGAAGTTAATTATTTCTTTCGGGATGAGCACGGTAAGTGAAAGTAGGAATACAATTCTAGGCAATTGACTAAATTTTGCCTTAATGAATGCGTAACATTCATACATACATACTTTTGCGTATTTACATTTAGTAGTGGCGGGGGAGCTACTACTAACTTGCATGCTCGCACACTGGCGCGTAAACGCCATCTTTTTCTTTTTTCGGTTTCCTTTTACATACAATATTTATCGCTTAATACGCTTTAAGCGCGCACACAACGCCGAGGCAAGCCATCGGCAACAACTACAACTACGACTACAACGACAACTACAACTGCACAGCAACACGTCAAAAACAAATAATAAAAAAATAAAATAAAATCAAGTAAAATCGTTTGGTGTTGTCTGCTGCTGCTGCCAATATACAATCGCACTTCTATATATATACATATGTATATATATATGTCTATACATATATATTTATGTACGTATGTATAAACTGCCGGGCAGCGACAACCGCCACGCCGTTCGCCCAGTTGGCGCTCAGTCAAACACACACACTTTAACATTTTATACGGTGCTCGAAGACAACATCTACAAGATACTTCTACTTCCCCAGTTTATATATTTTATTTTTTTTATCTCCAAACAGCTGATAGCAGCGCTGCAGCCGCCGGCTGCGCAGCCACTGAGGTTTACCTCGAATGCACACTTTTATTTTGTTTCTCTGCATAATAAATGTTTAATTCAATAAAATATGACGGAGCTAAAGTAGAATAACTTAAACTGCGTGACATTTTGCAATGTGTTACAAAAGCTAGGCAAAAAAAAAACACAGATACATCACACGCACACAATCACAGATACATCACAGTGCCCACATACACACGCACACATTCGTGTAGATAGAAAAAAGTTGAAGCCCAAAATGGGCAAACACCAAACATGTGTAGCAGCGACTGCGCAGCGACGTTGGCGTCGGCAGAGATGTTGTTGTTATTGCCGCTCTGTTGACCATCTTACGTACATACATACATACGTGTGTGTGTGTGTGAGCGCATGTGCTGCTTGTATGAATGAGTGAGCAGCGTTGACAGCGTCGTCGACAGCGCCGGCTAACCGGCCTGCAAGCAACACTGACTGCAGAGCATGTTTGACAGTAGTTAGGATAGCTGTGACTCATTTGTAGGTGTGTGTGTGTATATATGAGTGAGTGAGTGTAAGTCTTAGTTGATATTTTTAGTTGCGACCTTTTTTTTTGCGGTTTTCCTGTTTATTCATAAGCTCAAACATAAATACATATATCTACATATATTTATTTGTATCTTATTTGGCCAGTTTGCGTTAATGTTTAAATTATGCAAATGTTTTTAACGCAGCAGGTGAATAATTAGCATATCTAAAGATGTAACTCAATTTGCTTAGAGAATAGACGATTCCAGTCAAGTTTCAGGGTTGGGTAAACAGCAAGATCACGATATTTCGATTTGCTTTTGTCTACCTACAGTTAGTCAGGTAATTGTTTTGACGAAATACTATGTTAATATGGTTGCTTTTGTTTTAATTTTTTTTTAACTAGTTGAAATGTAAATTATGAAATAAATTAATCAAAAACAATTGTTTAAATTTAGCCAAAACAATTACTTAACATACTGTACATCCAATGATACGAGTGCATGTATGTATGTGTGTGTGATCATCACGTGTTGTTCACTATATGAATTTAATGATAATACTCGTACATCCTTGCCAGACGACCGCATTTTGTTCACCCTCACAACTCCACCCCATGTGAAGCATTGAGAATTCTTTCGTTTTCATTTGTTCTTTTCTCCACACACATACGTTGGTGTTGTTGTTGACGACTTTGTTGCTTATTATTGTGTTGGTTTTGGTTTGCGCGCTATTCTTTCGTTTCCTACATTCGCCGCAAATGAAACAGTAAAGAACGACAGAAACAGCGACGTCGACGGCGCTGCATGCAGACATGTCAATGTGTGTACGTGTGTGAGTGTGTGTATGCATTTAAATTGAAGCTTACCCAGCAGAACTTTGAAGCGTGAAAAACATACATACGTACTTAATCGCACTTTTTTATTAAATAAATATTGTTAATTGTTGTTATATCCAATGACAATAAACTTTTATTTTTTAATAAAAAAAAAATATCATAATATTTGTTTATAAGCTATAACTTTTAAACAAGAGTCTTTCTTATATATCTTCGCTCATATTCAAGATAGACACTTCAAAATTGCAGCACCTATTAATTAGATTTTCCCAAATCTACGCCGATATATTCCCTGTTTAGATAAGAAACACGTAGAAACAATTATTCGCTATCAATTAACTAACTGCTATAATTGTCCATATGTTATTTAGAAGCAATTGTTGTTACATGATCATTTTTTAGTTTTAATTAGATCCATTGTTATATATATAATAAATAAATGCCTTTATCTGCAATAAACAAATATTTAATAACTTTACAAATATTCCAGGTGAAATCGCCAAAATGCTGAAACCAGTGCAAGTGAAGCATGAATACATGGATCACCCAAAGTCCAATATGGTCTTTCCCAGCAGCTCGGCTCGCAACGGCGGCGGTGTCGGCGGTAGCAGCAGTAGCGGCATCGGAAATGTGTCCCGCATGTCAACTGGCACCTACAGTCAACTGGCAAGTCCAATTGGTCTAAAACGTAATCAATTACTTACCTTTCTTCTGATCATCAACAGAGCACAACGAATCAGGGACAATTTATACGTCTACAAGACGGCTATATAACACTTCCAAAAACCGAAAGTAAGCGAATCAACACAGCAGTTATCAATTGTATTTAAAAATGTATTTAATTGTTTTTATCAAAAACAGATACTTCATATACCACAGCTGTGTCAGCGCAGAAAGGCAGTGGTACTGGAGGAGGGGGAGGCGGAGCTCGCGAGGTGGTAAGTAAACAACATCGCGACGTTTCCAACTGCTCTCGATTCTCTGCGACAAGATTAACAAAAATACTATAATAATATTTTTTATTTAAATTTTCTTTCCAGATAAAGAGCGAGCGATATGTAAAATATTCGCCAAATAATGCCATTAAAATGAAATCGAAACTGTAAGTGATTTACTTAAAATAACACTTAATTTTTAAATTCTAAATAAATAAATAAAGCTCATTTGTGAATCTAAAGTAAAATTTGCATAATTACACTTATAAATGATTTTAAAAGTAAAGTTATTTGAATAGTCAACAAGTAAATGGTAATTTTAAATTTGGCTGTATTTGTATTTTTTAGATACCAAGTACTAAAAGTCGATTGTTTAAGTTAAACTGTATTTTTAATCGTTTGTCTTTCAAATTGTATTTTTAGGCACGCCATACAGAGCAGTCCCATGGACTCAATGTCCGCCTCCTCATCGTCAGTGCAAAGGAAACGAAAGCCGGATAAGGCGGGCAAGGGTCTGCGACACTTCTCGATGAAGGTGTGTGAGAAGGTGCAGGAGAAGGGCAAGACAACATACAATGAAGTGGCTGATGATTTGGTAACCGAAGAACTGAAGAACAATTCATATGATACCAACTGTGATCAAAAGAATATCCGGCGTCGTGTCTACGATGCGCTCAACGTACTGATGGCAATCAATGTAATTTCCAAAGACAAAAAGGAAATACGTTGGATTGGCTTGCCCGCCAACGCAGCCGAGGTAAGACCATATCTAAACTTACCATATAAGGACTGTGTTAACTGTGCTTTCTCTTTGCAGCAATCTATGGCTCTGGAGGAAGAGAACAATTCGCGCCGTGAACGCATCAAGCAAAAGAGTGAAGTGCTGCGTGAATTGGTCATGCAACATGTGGCATTCAAGGGTCTTGTGGAGCGAAATAAACGTGCCGAGAGCCAGGGAGCGGTGCCATCTCCAAACTCATCCATTCAGCTGCCGTTCATCATTGTGAATACGCACAAATCGACCAAGATCAATTGCAGTGTCACCAACGACAAGTATGTTCACTTAACGTGCTTCCTTAGCCCAATAATAAATGCTATTCTTTGCGTTCTTTTCTAGATCCGAATACATATTTAAGTTCGACAACACATTCGAAATGCACGATGACATCGAGGTCTTGAAACGAATGGGACTTTTGCTGGGTGAGTGTGCACATCAATCTTTGCTTGTTGTTAATGACTTTTATATAATTTATTTATTGCAATTTTCCGCAGGCTTGGATAAAGGCGAGTGTACGGCGGAGAATATTGAGCGTGTCAAGGCATGGGTGCCACCAAATCTGGCCAAATATGTTGAAGGTGTGTATTCGTATGACAAAAGTGCAATTAAATACACGATTAAACATCATCATTTTTAATTGTAGCCTACGGTACTGGTAAAGTAGTTGATCCGATGTACGATTCGGATGACGATGACAATGACTTTAATTCGTACCTCGAATTAACCAATGAGTCTCAAAGCTTTGCACAACACACACAGCATACCACCGATGTCGAGTTCAAATCGGAGGTGGACGATGATGAGCTCGAGGAAGACATTGATTGAGCTGACGATGAAGCGAACGTGTCGTGGGCGATGGGTTCTCCGGCGGATACTGGCGATGTCAGCAGCGGCTACGCAGAGGATACATTTCGTTTTACGTTTATTAACGCTTTGTTGGGATTGCCACGCCCATTCGGTTAGGGTGGACAATTTCTTTCATTTGTCGTTCTTTACACACACACACAAGCACACACACACACAAGCATTACACAGCTTTGATTTTGTTTGTTTCTCAATGAGACTTGATTATACTTTATTTTAAGTATAAAACATTTAATAATTATATACTTGGCGTTCAGTTTATATTTGTATTTTTGAAGTATATTTTTAAGCGCAAAAAATTTAAATTAATGTTTTATTTAAGCCACAAAAAATATTGTATTTTAGTGAAAATATACGATTAATGTCTGTCTTCTTTTAAGTTGTTAAACGAATTCTGCTTAAACAAAATTATTAGGATGCGATCAAATGTTTTAAATGAAAGTTCATCTTGAATGTTGTAAATGTAAAGCAACCATTAAGAATACTTCATACTGTACACACCAAATCTTGAAATGACAGCAATAAAGAATGCAAATATTTTTAGAGCGACAAGTTGCAGTTCAAACTGTTGACAAAAGCATATGAAATATGTTTATTTGCCTAATATTAATCACCATTTAAGTTTAATATTAAAACCGTTGTTTCACCTTTTCAAATTCAATTCTCAAGAATCGTTCAGTTAGAAAACAAATATATTTATACAAAAAGCTATATATATATAATACATATACCTAAAAATAAATGCAAAAATAATCGACCTACCTATTTAGTAATAACAACTATTAATGCATCGATATAAATCTAGAATTTATATTTATATATTACTGAAATTAATTCAAATGAGAACAAATGCATACAAATTAGTAGAAAGTGAAAAAATGTACATTTAAGAGTCGAGCAGTAGTTGTGTAATAAAATTTAAAATACATATTTCATTTTGAAAATGGGATAATCGACAAAGAGCAAATACAAAATGGATAAATATACAACAAAAACCAAGTAAATAGATAATAAAGTGAATACATATTGTAAAATATGAATTAAAAAAGTCAAATATGGACGTAAGTCTTTGAAAACGAATTGGTTTGGTTCATTTACATGGAAAAGAATTTTATTTTTGATTTCAATAATTTATTATCATTATAAGTCGCATTGAAACGATTCGGGTGATTTCTTTTTCAATACAACAAATTCAAAGCAAATTAAGCTAATGGGGGTGCTTTTACGGAATGTTTTCTTCAAATTCCTGCCAATGACTATTGCAACTGGGAAATATCAGAAACTTAAAAATTATATAAATAGGCAAAATAACATTTAAGAAGTCACCACTTTTCATCAATCCGATTGGACGACTTATATAAAAGTATAGGATATCCTTTGGCTTAACGCTAAATTTAAGGTGTTTTGAGACGATCCCTTCAAGCAAAAGCATCGTCTAGGATCGTTGTGGCCGTGGATGGTGGACCCAGCGGTTCCTGCTGCTGTGCAGCCAAATTAAAGTCATAATTCATTTGTTGATCGAAAGGAGGCGTGGGAAATGCATTTGCAGACAGATTCATCAGTTCGGGCTGTGGTTGCGTTGGCTTAATGGGTTCCTGTCGCTCTTGCCTTATTTGCTGCGGTGATTTGACGTAGTTAATCGGTATTATGCCCGAGTTCTGTCCATTTGTTGAGGCGAGAGCCCAGCCAGTGTTGAGGAGTTGAAGGGTCTGTTGAATTTCACGCGGTGCCACTTGAATGCTCTGTCCGGCGCGCAACGTCAACTCACTTTGATTACGGGCCTGGAAATCGTACACAGCTTGCGTGTGGATCGGGGCGGTCCATTTGGCGGGATCCCGAGCTGTTTGGAATTGGGCGATTAAAATTGAAGGTATTAACAATAAATAAAATGAAAACGCGCTTGCTTATCTATACAATTGACTAGCTTTATCTGGCTGAGCTGGGTCAGTGCAAAGTGCTGAGATAAGATAAACAAGACGTTCAATGTACGCAAACATACCTTCCTCCTGCGCTGTATTCGTCACGGTGCCCAGCAACTTCATGATCAGGTAGGGAGCAGTGAAGATGAAACTAATGAATGCCAGCACTGGCCAAGGAGATGTGCCCTTGCGAGGCGGACGTGGTGCATTGCCTTGGTGTGCACTATTATCGTTCAGAGCTTCGGCAAACGCCTTTTTAAAAGCTTCTGAAGAGGGATCTAAATTCGACAGGCGAAGCCAATATAGGATTCTAAATGGAGGACATAATTAATTTAAATTCTTCAAGATTGCTGTATGGAACTTACTTTCTGTAAATCCAGTTTAAGCCTCGAAAGATGGCAAACGATGCCCAGAACTGGCTAAACACGCTGCGCAGGCGACCAAAGTTTGCAGCCACGCCGAGAATGGCACGAAAGGAGCTCGTTAAGGCAAAGAATGTGGAATCCAGCATTGAGGCAATGTTGGCAATAGCCGACACCAACGATTCGATGCTTTGAAAAGCCGGACGCGAGCTTGCCTCGGCCATTTGTATGAATCGCTGCTCTGGATCATTGACATTCGGTCCGCCAAATCTGTTGTAGGCACCATAGCCGCCGCCAAATCCACCCATGCCTCCCATACTGCCATATCCACCGTAGCCACCATATCCGCCGAAACCGCCTGCACCGTATCCACCTGTATTGTAGCTGCCAAAACCTAATCCGTATCCTCCAGCATTTCCGTAGCCCCCACCATAGCCACCACCACCCCCATATGAACTCTGCTGGAAAGGGGACTGCGGTACGGGTGGCGGGGCTGCAAGGGATCTCACGTTACCGTATGGCGTTGTGAGCATAGGTGAATCGTTTATCACAGCACTTCGCAGATTGTTGTTGTCGCCCATGTTGCTGAAGAATAACTAACTTTAATTTTATGAACTTTGGCCTAGCAAATAAACGTTGATTTTATTTTACCTGTGTACGTAAACTTGTTGCCACTCGGATAGCTGTTTACTTATCTGATGTTTTATGTGGGAGTATATTTAAAATTTTACTATCTTGCCAATTAATTGCAATATTTATTTTATGAAAAGCAACAGAAGAGATTTTAATAACTTTTTCTTCTTTTTTTGTTACATTATCGATACTTCGATACCACCAATGTCGATAGCAGATGTAAGTCCAATGCGATATTTCCTGAGGCGATATATATGCGAAATCTATCGATTTAAAGCTAGTGTTTGAAATAACGGTAAATTCTGCAAAATTTTTATTGAAATTGATTAACAATTTATTGGAAAATTTTGAAAATATGTGCAATTTATGTGGGGCATACCATTTTGCAGGTTTAATATTTGTGATTTATCGCGGGCAATATTTTGAAAAAAGTGGCAACTCAGTAACTCATTATTAAGCTGTCAAAAGTATCGAATATAAACAAAACTCAGTGTGTTATTTTTTAAGGACGCAGTCAACGAACTTTATAGGAATAATTAAAATTGAAATATAATCCAGCCAAAATGGCTAACAGCAAAGAGATGTGCCTACGAGAATGGGCGCCACTTACAGAAATGATGGAGCTTATCCCAGCAGCACGGCGGGGATTCTTTCCGTCCAATCTAAACATTACTTGCGTGGATGCCATTGAGGACTTCCTGGCATTGGGCAGCGACGCGGGAATCGTGTTTTGGTATAATCGTCGGTCTGGGGAAATGCAGAAACTTAAAGCGGAGGTAAGCAGTGGGTTCGCTGACAACTATGACTCACATTAAGCTTTGCGTGATGGTTAATCATTATATTTTCGGTTCATCCCCCATACCAAAACGTAGGTATCTACACGTATAACGTGCGTGAAGATAGTCAATTCAGTAGAATATATGGTTGCGGCTGGAAGCGCTAACGGTCAAGTGAGCGTTTTTCAAATACAAAAGGAACTCCCACCGGATTTGGACTTGGTAGCCCCTTGTACACGAAGCAAACCTATCGAACGCTATACTATAAGAGATTTGCATCGCTGTGTGGTCAGTTGCTGTGAGTGGTCAAAGAATGGCATGAAGCTATATTCGGGAGACCGACAGGGTGTCGTTGTACTCACTGAATTCGATTATCAAGCGGTAGGTAAACAATAATAATCAACACTTTGTGTAATACTTATACTCTTAATAATCCACAGCACTTGAGCAAATCTTTGGAGATACTCAGCGAAGCCTACGAGATTGTACAGCTGAGCGTCCATCAGAGCTATCTACTTGTGGCAACTCTTTATCGCTGTATCGTATGCCGCCGTGATGTCCAGACCAACAAGTGGCACATCACTCAAGTGGGCAGAAAAGATCGAAAGCAACTCATCGACTGCGGCGGCGTATTCCTAAAGAAAGCGATAACAAGCGACAATGTCCCGCAAATCATCTGTGGACGTCCTGGATTGCGTTTTTGGATTGCCGATGCCCTTGGCAATGTTTCAAAGACTATAATCTTTAGCGATGCTGTGCTGCAAGGTCCAGCCTGGGAAATACCTCTGCTAAATCCCAAGCCACGTAATCAAGTAGCAAACGGAATTGATCCTGTTGCCAGCGGTAGTGATGCATATGTGGCTAGCAGAAACTTTCGTGAAATGAATTTGTACGACGGACAGGATGCACTTTTGGTTACCCATGACGATTCCACATTATACATTCTAAATCTGGAGCGTCTTAAAGTTGAAGCTGTGGCACGCGGATTTCGAAAAATTTTAGATTTTTGTGTTTGTGGTAAGGAGATATTTGTCCTAGAAGGCGAGCGGTCGCTGTTACGTTTGGCACCGCTTCCCGAGCGTCCCAACAAAACAGCCAAGGTTATATTCAATCCATTGCTGCCGCCTCCGCTGCCAATGCTGGGAGGCTCCCATTACTCCATGCTAGAACTGGAATCACCGCCAGAGATGCAGCCAACGTTGAACAGCGCCGAGGAGTGCTTTGAGCTGCCGCCCATAGAAAAGCTGGATTTGAATGTGCCTATTGAGATGGCCGTTGAGTCGCCGTTGACGCAGCAAAATCGTCGCTTGGAAATTTTTCAACGTATTGGTGAGATGGACTTTGATCAAACCATTCTACATACAAGCGGCACAGTGGCCCATAGAAAGCGCAAGGTATCGCAAGGTAAGCAAAGCGCTGCTGCTGGAGGAATTGTTGAAATCGGACAAGAGACGCATGAACATAAGATGCCGATGACCAGCGCTGCAACGCTTATGGATGCAAGTTACTGTCAAATGGAGAAGTAAGTATTAGTCATCTTTCCCTACAGGAGTTTCAACAAAAAGTACTTAGCAAATAATGTTTAAAATTCCATGAATATTGTAAGACTTTTAAGTTTCATGAAAATATGTGCTAATTAATGTTTTTTTTGTATCTTTTTGTTGCAGTAACGGTTTGGCGTCACCATTAGATATTAAAGCTGCTTTTATGCAGCATTTGCCGGATGCGTTGACTCCTACAACATTGCAGAAAACGATTGCAGAAAAAGCTAAAACGTTGGCAGCTGAATTAGATTTACCAGAGGTGCACTTAGCTCCGGTTAATGTGGAGGAATTACGTGCCAATCAAACCCCCCAATTAAGCGAATCGTTGATCAACTGTTATCCCACCAGGCAAGAGACTGCCGATGTACAGACCACGCCGTCCAATGAAATAGAACTGAACAATACCAAAGATTATATGGTTGGTCAGCCTGTTGATGGTCTATGTGCGGGCACCTCGAAGGCCCCGATGGCGCCTCTGAAATTTGTTAAAGCTCAACCAAATTGCGCAGAATCACAAAAGCAGGATTATACAAGTTTTCTGCCTGATTTTCGGTGCGCAGGCGATCCATTTATAAAGCAGGAGCCACCTACTACAGCTGATTCTAATACATCCAGTGAATGGGAGTTTTTGGATAACTGAAACCATGACAGTCCAGTAATATTATTACATTCAAATGTAAAAATTAGTTAAGTTTAATTTTCGCTTATATTGTTGTTTAAGTTCTGTGCACAGTTTAATATTTTTTTCTTTTGTTCTCTTGTAATTTTTGTTAATTTGGCATTTTTAGTTAAAAAAAAAAATTGTGCTTGTGATGTGTTAATATTATTAAATTAAAACTTACTGTAAAAAAATATTAAGCATAAATAAGCTAACTAGTAACAATAATTTAATCTAAGTCCCATGGTTTTAACCACTTTTGTGAAATGCACCCAGGCAGCTTACTATAACTTAGTTTTATTATAACTTAGTTTGCCTGTAATAGATTATTGCATGTAAGCCTAAGAACGTTTTACATAATTAAATAAAAATTAATATATAATAGTACATCAGCTTCAGATGCAGGAAGTGAGAACCCGCTGATAATACCACACATGACTTGACTAATCAGAATCATGTGTATTTTCTTATTTCACTATCGTTGCATGTGAGGGAAACGAGACGCCCACAAAAATGTGATTACCGTATATCACATGGGAGATTAATATAGTGAACCCTTAAGGACTAACAGATCATTATTATACACTGACAACTTTGTTAATATACATTTAGTGGATTCCCTGCAATTTGTAGAGTTTTTTTTAAAGGTTTGAATTACATTTTCCAACCTTAATGGAAAGTTTTGATGGAAATTACTAGTAAAAAGAATGCGAGCAATAGTTGAATCATAAACGCTTAAAAGAATCTCACTCCTGAGTCCAAAGCCCAGCCTATTCATATTGATGAAATTGTAATTTGAGAGCAGCTCGCTTTCAATTGACTGCAATAATGGAAAGTTTCTACAGTAGGCCTCATATAATTGTGTGGATGCATCTAGATTCTAGATTCTAGAAATTTCGAGGAGCATAACTTTCATGAAAACAAAGTTATACTATGATAGACAACCTTGAAAAACGAGAGACAAACTTACACTAAGTAACTCGCATTTCAGCAGCATAATCATAACAAATAAATTTACGCGCTAAAATTTTCCACAACTAGTCCAAGACATTGATTGAAATTGAACTACACAATACATTTGAATGAAGAGCTCGTCTCACGAGGTTAAAGAAGTCACTCAATAAAGCCGTGAAAACGAGGAAATTATCTAGGTGTTCACTTGTTGCTTGATTTCTTTGAAGAACTGACATGTTCTCTCTGCATTTTTCAAGAGCTAACAGGTTCATGCCAAATTCCGTTACTTTTCAAACGATGTAAAGTCAATTTTAAATGTCATAGAATTCAAATCAATTGATAAAAATTTATCAATGATGTATAATGTACATATGTATTTTCGTACATTCGTTTGAAATTTTTTTTAATTATACGTCTAAAAAGTCTAATAAGTAAGTAAGCCAGAATTACAAGATGAATTTATATATTTTTTTGTTACGATAAAACTTGTATTTTTAATTTTGTCGAAAATTAAATTAACATTTAATAATAATATTGTTATGCATATTATAAACTAATATCCTTAAGTGTATAAATAATAAGCTAATACTTTTTACTTGGCCACAATTCAAAGCAAGAATAATTTCTGGACTCAACTGAAACCCAGACACATGCAGAGAAACATTTATTATGTATGTATGGGTGTGCATGTGCCTAACGTGCGCTCTCTCTTTGCCTTTGGCTCTCTGCGCGTCAAAGCCGGCAAATTGTTGGTGCGTTTCTCTTGATAGAACAAAGAGTTGATAGAGAAATGAAATTGGCGCTGTGGTAAATAAAAGCGAGCCGCATTTTGCTCTTGTTCTCATTAGGCGGCGAACTTTTGCTTGGATCAGATCCCAGACCATAGACAGAAATTCGCGTTCAAATCAGCAGCGGCTGAATAATAAGTGTGGGAGGCAGAAAATTCCTGTAACAAAACAAAATACACGATAAATTCTAAACAAAAAAGTGTGGGGCGTGAAAGGTAGCAATTGAATTGTGGGAAATATACGAAAGTAAAAGAAATTCGAAAACTCTAGTACATTCAAATCGTGTGTCAACAATGAAGCCAACAAAGAATTCAACGCTGGAAATTATCTCACCCAAGGTACACGTGGACGATGATTTCATTGAGACGGACTACGAATATCAAACTTCGCATGTAAAGCGCAGTTCCGCTGGACAACTGCAGGTATGTTCCTAGTTCCCCTTCCCCATCCTCCTTATCCCTCCCTTTCGCGACTGATATAAGCCTAGGGAAGCAATTAAATATAGCAACAGTTGCATAAGGATAACTGGAAAGTGTCTGACCTTCACATTGAAACAAGCATACAGTGAGTCAAGAAAGTGTTTAAAAAAATCAGAAGCTTACAAAAAATATATATTTTTAATTATTTTTAAATTTCTGTTGTTATTCCTTGTGTTAATAATTTTAACAAATAGAAAACAAATATGTTAATTTCTATTATGTCAAATATCTTTCTGGACACACTGTATGTTCTTGACTATTTCTCAGCTGCGGATATGTTTTCATTTTATATATGGATTACCACGATACGCTAATGGACACGTATGTTCGTTCAAAATTTCTATTGACAATATCAATTGATATACTCATCAAATATTTTATGATAATAGACCCAAAACTCATTAAAATCCGTCTGCTGCGAAAAAGTGTGTGTGTGGGTGGCGATTTTAATTTATTGATTCTCAAACACATTTTCCTAAACAGCTGATAAGGCAGCCGCAAAGGCGTGATAATTGCCCATTCCCCCTTAAGCAAACGCACCACATGTTATATATATATATTTATATGTAAATCAGTACATATTCCCATATCCCATTTTGGTGGCGTGTTTCCCTCTTGAAACAGCGCAGGCGTCGTAGTATCGTGTTATAACTTTTAACTCGAATTGCATTTGAAATTTCTCTTGTTTGATTTGTGAATTCGATATGTGTTACTTAATCAGTAAAGTTCTTATATTATTTATTTTCATTTGCTTGTAAATACAAACTGTGTCTCTGTTTACAGCTATGCTGTCTATTATTTATTAGACACCACTTGATGCACTTCCTCCGTTCAAGGTCAATGTTATGGTCGCCATGCCAGCTGATAAGCCCAAGAGCGCCATGTTCTCTGCAAAGAGAAAATCTGCTGCTCTTAACTAAGTTTCACTTAATGTTGAGGAAGACTTTACATTTATTAGTTAGGTACCACAACGGCGGCATTTGTACCAAAACTGGTACATTTTTTATTCGTTGGTACATTTGGTCACAAAGTGGTCAACATTTGTTGTAGGCGAATTGTCGAATTTGTATTTTGTTTGAAATTGTTTTGTTGGTAATTATTACTATCCTACATTTTAAATATTCTTTGTTTGTTGGCCATGTAATGTAATCAATGTAATTTGCAAATTTGCTACATTGCGATCATATTTGGTACAAAACTGGAGCATTATTTAAACCGTTGGATCACTTATTTTTTTCGCTTGTATGAAAATGCTCAATTATTTATTTTCTTTAAAGAAAAAAGTTAACCATTTTGTACAAATGTAATTCAACATCTTAAAAAATTGTACCCAACTGTGAATACGACCACATCTGTTTCTATATACGTTATTATTCGTAATCAGAACAGCTGGCAGAGTCGTTATAGCCAAGCCTGTCAGTCTGTTTCTAGGCAGACTAGTTTCTGATACTTCTATTTGAAGATTGCATAAGATAGAACAATCGGTAGACGAAAGATGAAAGAAAGTTCGTATTTCTTTTGTCATGAACTTGATCGTACGATACTTCCCAGATCTAGATTCTGTTCGCATATGCTAATAGTTTGATGAGATTTTCACAAGTCATTCTTAATTAGCCGGCCGGCCGGCAAATGGCAACAACAAGTGTGGACTTTGAATCAACACGTTTATAAATAATTTATATTTATATTATCATTACATACATATTTATAAGCATATGGCAACTAATGAACATGCTACCAGACCACACAGAGCACCGAACACCTGGACTGACAGATCAGGAACTAATGTTGATATCAGCACACTGACATTTGAATACCCTTCTTTTTACGCTTACGAAGTAGTCTAAATACATTAATTAAACAAAATATAAAAGAAACAAAACGCTTAAATTTATACTTCGCGTTAACAGAACTTAATTATGATTATAAAATTATAGATGTACATATATTATATACTAATTAGAATTATAAAATAAAACAATTTGAATATATTAATATATCGCTGACCACAAAAATGTACCAATTAAAAAAACCTGATCTATCGTATCAATAAAACAAATGTACCAGTTTTGGTAGAAATGTTCCAAAATGTGAACATTGTCTTCAGCTTTAAGATTGCTCTTGTAATTCGAACCATGGAGTCGGAGTTTCGAATTTTGATAAAATCAATAGACTATTGTATACTTTTTATGACAGGATATAAAAAAATCACGCGTTAGAAAAAATTATTAACTTATTTCGCAGTCACGTCTAACTTATCGGCCTGATAAGGTAATTTCGCCAGAACAGTAGCATTGGTGGATCAGTTCTTGGCATAGGCCAAGAATTCATAATTAATAATTGATATCACCTCGTTCTTATCACTTCCAGGTGCACCCGCAGACGACGGCTCTGAAGATACGGACAGCTCGCCATGTGCCCAAGTTGGGAGTTATGCTTGTGGGCTGGGGTGGCAACAATGGCTCCACGTTGACTGCTGCTTTGGAGGCGAATCGTCGCCAGCTGCAGTGGCGCAAAAAGACGGGCGTGCAACAAGCCAATTGGTTTGGTTCCATCACCCAGGCGTCAACGGTCTTCATTGGCTCGGATGAGACGGGCAGTGATGTGTTTGTGCCCATGAAGGAGTTGCTGCCAATGGTGGAGCCCAATGACATTGCTGTGGATGGCTGGGACATTAGTGGCTATCACTTGGGCGACGCCATGCGGCGTGCCGAGGTGTTGGATGTCGGCTTGCAGGATCAACTCTACGAGCAGCTCTCAGCATTAAAGCCACGTCCATCCATCTACGATCCGGACTTTATTGCCGCCAATCAGTCGGAGCGTGCTGACAATCTCATCAAAGGCACCAAGCTGGAGCAGTACGAGCAAGTGCGTCGGGATATCCGCGACTTCAAGCAACGCAGTGGCGTCGATACCATCATTGTGCTCTGGACAGCGAATACGGAGCGTTTCTGCGATGTGAAGCCGGGTCTGAATGTCACCAGCAAGGAGCTGCTGGCTTCACTGCACGCCAACAAGGCGGAAGTGTCGCCATCGACCATCTTTGCCATGGCCAGTATTGCCGAAGGCGTAAGTAGATGGTTTCCTATCCCTGGTTGATTCTCCGAGCAGCATACTCATCTTTTGTTTTCTTACAGTGCACATACATAAATGGATCTCCGCAGAATACATTTGTGCCAGGTCTGATTGAGCTGGCGGAGGAGAAGCAGGTTTTTATAGCCGGTGATGACTTCAAGTCCGGCCAGACTAAAATTAAATCCGTGCTGGTTGACTTTCTGGTTGGCGCTGGCATCAAGCCCGTTTCCATTGTCAGTTACAATCATCTGGGCAACAACGATGGCAAGAATCTCTCAGCTCCACAGCAGTTCCGCTCTAAGGAGATATCCAAGAGCAATGTGGTCGACGACATGGTTGCCTCAAATAGTCTGCTGTATGCCCCCAATGAGCATCCCGATCATGTGGTCGTCATCAAGTATGTCCCGTACGTGGGCGACAGTAAGCGTGCCATGGACGAGTACACCTCGGAGATCATGATGGGTGGCCACAACACCCTAGTGATTCACAACACGTGCGAGGACTCATTGCTGGCCACACCTCTCATTCTGGATCTGGTCATTCTCGGAGAGCTTAGCGCTCGCATTCAACTGCGCAGCGCCGAACGTGAAGCTGCTCCTTGGGTCCCCTTCAAGCCAGTCCTCTCCCTCTTGAGCTATCTCACCAAAGCGCCGTTGGTGCCTCGTGGCTCTCAGGTGGTCAACTCGCTCTTCAGTCAGCGTTCCGCAATTGAGAACATTTTGCGCGGTTGCATTGGACTGCCACCCATATCGCATCTGACCCTGGAGCAACGGGTATGATCGAATCCTCACTGAGATTTGCTCTGAATATTTATCTAATATTATCCAAATCTTTGCAGTTCGATTTCACCAGCATTACAAATGAGCCGCCACAGAAGAAGGTCAAGCTGTTGGGTCAACCTTGTGCCGCGGAGTCCAACTCGAAGATGCATGCCAATGGACACACCAATGGCACCAAGTTGGCAGCCAATGGAAATGGACATTGAGGACGACTCGGCACGACTGGCAGATCAGTATGCCAAGCGCTACGTGAAAAACTAGTAGTTTATATACAAATAATACATATATGAGTGCATGTATTTATCTGAATATATTTGTATTTGCTAAATTACAAACTAGTATTATAAGTTACAATTATCTAATAAAATTCAAACCACCTAAAAGTCCAGCTGCAGTTTGAGAGTAACAGTTTAAGGTCTAGTTCCATCTAATTAAATTTTTTTTCATATTTTTCAATATTACTTTTTTTTTCAAGCGGAATGTCATTTTGATCTATTCGATTCTAAGCCCATCTATCATCCAATTTTCCATACATACCCCTTGACATTTTTACGAAAACTTTGATCTCTCATAACTTTATCAAAACTTAACCGATTTTCAACCGGCATGTCATTTGGATCATGATTTGGTCTCTTAATGTATTCTATACTTAAATTTTTATCATCCAGAAATTTTTTTATTTTTTCGATTTGTAAGCCATCTATTATCCAATTTTCCATACATACCCCTTGACATTTTTTTCAATAACTTTGATCTCTTATAACTTTATCAAAAATTAACCGATTTTCAAGCGGAATGTCATTTTGATCATGATTTGGCCTCTAAATTGATTCTGCATTTAAATTTTTATCATCTAAAAAATTTGATATTTTTTCGATTCTAAGCCATCTATTATCCAATTTTCCATACATACCCCTTGAGATTTTTTCGAAAACTTTGATCTCTCATAACTTTATCAAAACTCAACCGATTTTCAAGCGGAATGTCATTTTGATCATGATTTGGCCTCTAAATTGATTCTGCATTTAAATTTTTATCATCTAAAAAATTTGATATTTTTTCGATTCTAAGCCATGTATTATCCAATTTTCCATACATACCCCTTGAGATTTTTTCGAAAACTTTGATCTCTCATAACTTTATCAAAACTTAACCGATTTTCAAGCGGAATGTCATTTTGATCATGATTTGGCCTCTAAATTGATTCTGCATTTAAATTTTTATCATCTAAAAAATTTGATATTTTTTCGATTCTAAGCCATCTATTATCCAATTTTCCATACATACCCCTTGAGATTTTTTTCAATAACTTTGATCTCTCATAACTTTATCAAAAATTAACCGATTTTCAAGCGGAATGTCATTTTGATCATGATTTGGCCTCTAAATTGATTCTGCATTTAAATTTTTATCATCTAAAAAATTTGATATTTTTTCGATTCTAAGCCATCTATTATCCAATTTTCCATACATACCCCTTGAGATTTTTTCAATAACTTTGATCTCTCATAACTTTATCAAAAATTAACCGATTTTCAAGCGGAATGTCATTTTGATCATGATTTGGCCTCTAAATTGATTCTGCATTTAAATTTTTATCATCTAAAAAATTTGATATATTTTCGATTCTAAGCCATCTATTATCCAATTTTCCATACATACCCCTTGAGATTTTTTCGAAAACTATGATCTCTCATAACTTTATCAAAAATTAACCGATTTTCAAGCGGAACGTCATTTTGATCATGATTTGGCCTCTAAATTGATTCTGCATTTAAATTTTATCATCTAAAAATTTGATATTTTTCGATTCTAAGCCATCTATTATCCAATTTTCCATACATACCCTTGAGATTTTTCAATAACTTTGATCTCTCATAACTTTATCAAAAACTACCCGATTTTCAAGCGGAATGTCATTTTGATCATGATTTGGCCTCTAAATTGATTCTGCATTTAAATTTTTATCATCTAAAAAATTTGATATTTTTTCGATTCTAAGCCATCTATTATCCAATTTTCCATACATACCCCTTGAGATTTTTTCGAAAACTATGATCTCTCATAACTTTATCAAAAATTAACCGATTTTCAAGCGGAACGTCATTTTGATCATGATTTGGCCTCTAAATTGATTCTGCATTTAAATTTTTATCATCTAGAAAATTTTATATTTTCTCGATTCTAAGCCATCTATTATTCAATTTTTTATAAGTATAATAAAACTTCTGAATTATGAATCATTTACACAGTCTATAGAGCGTCTGCTGTGGTATCATCAGCTAATGAAATGTTCACATATTGAGTGTCACGGCACCTTTTGATAACCATACTTTTCATTGATAAGTTCAACGGATTAAACATGACTATTGCCATAATTAATGGCTTCCGAGGCTTTATCCTAATCACTTTCACTTACAGAGCACAAGCACTCAAACCTCTTCTGTTGCTCGGTAACAATTAATAAAGCGACAATATCAAAAGTCGAGCAAATAAAGGGATTCGATGGCGTTTAATTGAATGCTTATTGAAGCATTTAGATACGAGTATGTATCTGGAATATACGAGTATAGGTATATATATGTATCTATAATGGAGTATCTTCGCTTGACCAAATGTGTAAAAAGGCTTGGCGTGTCAATGTCAAATAGTCAGTCTGACAGTTCAAGCGGGTGTATCAGTTTGTGTGTGTGTGAACGAGCATAATTTAAAAAACAGGTAAAGGTGTGTCCCCAGCACATTTTACTTAAAGTTCTTAAGGATTAGCCATAATTTCGACTCGAACAAGGAACTAAAACTATTCCTCGCGTGCAAAAATGTCATAAGACGGATACACAAACATATACAAATTTTGGAATCACTCACGTGTGTGTTTGGTCAGAAGTTTCCTGCCAAGATTGTTAACGCGGCCTTGAAAGGCAGCAACATTTTTAGCCAATAATTTATTAAAATTACTGCCAACTTTATTTTAACATTTGATCGTACACTTACTAAGCTATAACGGGACTATCTGCGGCTTGCAACATTATGCAACCTTGTGGCACAGCATTGAAACTTAAAACTCGAGATCTACTGTTGATGGTGATGCCTTAGAAGTGAGTAACTTACTATTTAATATGATTGAAAAGTTGAAGTTAAAATACTCTGCAAGTATTTAAATGCGTAAGTGGGTATACTAACAAACAAATTTTTCAATGCAAAAAAATTTAGAGTTTTTCATTGTTTGAAAATTTTAAAAAGTACCTGTCTTCTTCAAAATAATTTCTCAATTGATAACACTCGTATATTTTATTGCTATCGTTATCGCCGTTATAAGAGTTATCTTTTTTAAACACTCTTACTTTTCAGTTAGAATTTTATAATATAAAAATTAAAGTTGTGACTCATTCTTAATGTATATTCAGGTATATTTTACAGGTAATCATAAACTCACGTAGCTTGACAGACAATTCGATGTTATCACATTTCATGTATGGTCGACTACGAGATACCCAGTACCCAGATTGAAAGGCATATGCATTCGTGCTCTGATTCATTATATACTCTATTTATTTAATAATTACTTCCGTGCTCCTATTCGAATCGTAATAAAATAATAAATATTACCCTCATGCCCTCATACCCTCATAAGTAATTAGTAATCAACCAAAAAAAATTTTGTGTTTTAGTTGCACCAAAAATTAATCTTATCAAATGACTGTTTAGGTGCTATATGACTCAACTCTAAGCTGATCGACAAGATGAGACGAGACGATTTCATCGATCGGAGGAGAGATGAGCGCTGCGGTATAAGTTAATAATCATTGCATGTCGTATAACCAAAATAGTCCATTGGCCTATCGAACAATATGGAGTACATAACAATGATTTAAAAATTGATAAGGCCAGGGTATAAAACTATAGGCGCAAGCATGAGTTGCATCCCACATAAGGTAATGTCCGTTGGTTTAATCTTATCAGTAGCGTTTATCTTATGTCGAAACTTTTATACTAAGCAACGATAGTAATGCTAGAGCGACAGCGCAGTCGGCGTCACAGTCAACGTTGTTCCTTCAACACATTTGGCGCTCTGTTGGATTTCAATTTCAATTTCAGTTGCGAGTTGCGTTGCGTTCTGTGCGGTTTGTTGGTCGTTCGTGTCGTCACATTGCGTATACGACGCGTGTAGCCTTTTGCCAGATGAAGTTTGAGTGTAACCGGAAAACTGAATACATTTTATAGATATATAAATAATATCTTAATGTCGTTGCGATTTTGTTAATCATTTTGTCTGTCGCTCAAATTTACATTGTCTTCGTTTTTGGTTGACTTTGATAAGTCCACGGCGTGATTTGGTTCTGGTCACTCGCAGAGTTAGCTGGTAGGTAAATCTTTGATAGGGAAAACTAATAGTTAATTTTGTGTAAAGTACTAGGTAACATAAATATTGTTAAAAAAACAATTCCTGACTAAAGCGAGCATATAACATAAGAACAATGAAATACGTTCGAAAATTCGAACTGACTTAGTAGTATACCTAATACTACCTTCCGTTGAATCAAATATAGAATACCTTATCTCGCTCCACTAAAAAGTTCTGACCATGTTAAGAACTTCTCTTACTTCTTTCGGCTTCTTTCAAGCGATAACGCTTTTTCTAAATTTACCATAAAAGAAAAATAGTTTGCTGCATAATTGTTGGGTTTATTATTCGACAGCCGTCGAAATTATATGATTGAAAGGGTACATTATTAAGTGAACTTAGGTATTTGAATTATAGAATTGTACAAATATTTAATTGCTCGTCTGTCACTTTTATTTATTTCTTTATTGTAAATCAAAGAAAGAAAGGAAAAAAGGTTATCTGTGCCGAAGAGAAGATTTGATACCTTTTCAGAACTTTGTAGATTTTAATGAAATTTAGTAAAAATGTCTACAAAAAAAATGGGCTTCTAAAAAAATATCGACGGATCATTTCTATTAATGCATTACACATTTTATGACAAAA
Organism: Drosophila innubila; assembly: GCF_004354385.1. Lineage (NCBI taxonomy): Eukaryota > Metazoa > Arthropoda > Insecta > Diptera > Drosophilidae > Drosophila > Drosophila innubila. Next base: position 7,330,507 of record NW_022995374.1, read on the forward strand.
CTGTAGTATCGTCTGTAAGTGTATAAAACGCCATGTAATTAGTCTTTTGTGACCATAATAGTTATATATCTAGTTTAGATCGAACTTTTGTTGAGTATGAATAATCACAATATTCATACATTTAGCACTTGAACGCGATTAGATAATGAGAAACACCTTTTGAACCTTTATGACACGACTTGCCTAAATGAAGAATCAGTTGAAACAATGGATATTTGTGCAAACATATTATTACCACTAACCCCAATAGATAACATCGATTGATAAGAGCAAACATGTAAAACAACGGGCGAGTCTAAGCACATACAGTTGGGTGTTTGTCGGGAAACCTCTGCTGGAAGAGCCGTCAAAACAGAACTGGGATCGTTCTACCTGTAGTAGCCAGTCATGGCCTTAGGACAGATATGATAAATATTAAATAATGCCCCTGATAAGCAGTCATATAATGGTAGGAGCAGAGACAGAGTTCCTGGGTGCCCTTAATCAATGTGACGCAGAAGATGCCATTGGCATGAGTCAGAGTATGTCCCTATCTCTACATATAGTACTATATCTGGTATACTATCTAACCAAATACTTGGTACACCTTGCCCATGATAACTGTGGGCTTACCAAGGACTTTGATAAACGACCGGCCGGTATTAATATGGCTTCATCAATGCGATATCGCTATAAGTGATAACTCTCAAGTCTGTTTACTTTCCATATATACCAAATAGAGTAGTATAAGTAGTACTCGTAGATTACTAAGTGTTACGTTCCAAATGTCGCGTAGTCAAACAAAGAATCACTCAAGTATTGAAATGGGAATAGGCATAAATAGTTCTTCTTTGAAATTATTGAAGTTAAGGTCAATCTCGAGCACAATCGCTAATATTTCAATCGAGAGAAAAATACCATCTGGTACGTGTTTAGAGGAATTCATTGATGCATTTTAAATGAATATGTATTTAATTTTTGCAGACTAACCCGCTTGCAAGAGACTAAGACAGACATTTCCACAGACCCTAAAGAAATAAGTTCTTTGATATTTTATAACGGCTTGCAAACTTTCTCATGGTCAATTAGCAGCAATTAGTTATAAAATTGTTCCGATTAATGAGTTCAACAAATTACACATTTTTACACACATCCACACAAACATACATTTCAAATATTGTAGTGGAAAACATTATTCATATCCTGTCTATATTTATTAAGGTGTAGCCCAACTTTGCAAATGTCAAAATAAGATCCTCGTGACTACAAAACAATAAATTCCAGCTGAACTATAATTATTAAATTCCATAGATTGTGGGAAATAAAGATTGCTTAATAATAAATTTCACACATGTATAAGGCACATTATGAAAACCTAACGCTAAAAACAAGGTTACCTTCCATTTTCTACATCTGGATGATCATTCAAAATATTTTCCGCATATATATTAAATTACAACTACTTTGTTATATAATTATAACAGTCAAATTAGAGCACATTATTTCGCAATTTGTGTTGCAAATTACGTGTGTATATCTTAGACTGTTTATCAGAGTTATATTTATGTTACTAACAATCGCGTCATATTTGTGGCCAATATAAATTAAGCAAAATAATCGTAAGAATTTAAATTGGTTACGTTATACTGCTATACATGAATTATAGTGTGATGTACATTCAGACATACATAGGCATTTAATAGTAATGTTAAAATGAATTTCCCGTTTAATAATTGCGATGTCAGCTGAAACCGACAATTAGAGATAATCGCTATTCCAGCTACAAGCTTAAAATTGTAAAGTTAAAAATCTATTACAATATTTAACTATGTTTTGAAATTTTTTTAAACAATCAATTTGCGAACTCTTGTTTTTTTCCAGTTGCAGTTCAGAATAAATAGTTGAACAAAATGGATGCAGTAAAGGAAATGGAGCAAAGTAATAAATTTATAGTCAAGTATCGTCAGCAGTACTACGATCTGTCCAAGTTTATGCACAAGCATCCGGGAGGCATTACAACTCTCAAGGGACTCAATGAGACAGATATGACAGCCCGCTTCATGAAGGCACCGCCACATTCCGATGCAGCAATGTATTTGATGAGGGAATACAAGGTTGCCCCATCGGAATATGAAAACCATAAAAAGACGAGGGAGCAACGTCCGCCCAAAACAACGGAGAATGGTGTTGAATTGCTTCAACATCCAAAAGTGGCAGAAGACAGTAACAACAATCACACAGATGAAAGCATGGAGGTAAGAAATAATATTCAAGAGAGCATTTGCTTTCTTAATTAGTAAGCATAAGTTTAGACTGCAGTTAACGTTTATTTTTTAGTGTTGATTATTGATAAGTGTTGTCCATATAGACCACTTATAAATAGTTTGTTCATGCTCAATTAAAAAATATAAATACTTATAACACAAAACGACTAGTGATACCTTCATTGATATACAATAAAAATACGTCTTCTTTTGAGACATAGCTTCCCAGTAATTCTTTAGTAGATTCCTTGTATTTTTTTTTTTTGTCTTTTTGCTTGTTTTGTTTTGTTTTCTTTATAACTTGCCGCGTATTAAAGGTTTCGTGATTTAGTTACTTTTACATAAACCTTGGACTTTGAATATATGCGTATTTCATCCTCGGCGCTTTTGAGTTCTTTTTCAATTTCGTTTTTACGAGAACGCACACGCAGAGTCTCAGCAGACATGGGCATGTGATTTAGCTCATAGATGAGCCCATCAAAGCCTAAAATTTTGATAAATTATACTATATATAAAGAAAATGTGTTAAAACACTTGGGAACTTACGCTTCTTGGCACCAGCTAGAGCTGCAAGGCGATCCGGCTCACTGAGCAATACATGGCCACGGGGACAGTCGGGATCACGTGCCTCAACTCGTCCCTTAGCTTCGGCTTTTTCGCGTTTTTCCTTTTCCAAATAGCGTGGAAGACGCAGATCATCACGTGCTGTGAACGTATCGTTCTAATTAGTACTTAAGATGTAGAGACTAACTATTTAGTATACTCACAGCCTAGCTTGTGTTCGCCACGCTTTGACTTGGTGGTGACATTCGATGCCATGCTACCAACAGTGGCACGACTGCGTGCGCTAAGTGGTGCCTCATCATCGGAGTTGTCTATAGGCAAGCTATTCACATGTGGCATGGGCATCGCTTCGTTGTCGTCCATATTAAGGCGACTATGTTTGGAGCGATCAGACAGTGGCTGATCATTGTCATCGTATTGATTATAGTTCCCGTAGTTTTCATCATAATCGTCACCTGTATAAAAGTTGCGTCCGCCACTCAAAATTGATTTGCCATCAAAGTTGCATCTATAATTACAGAAAGTTATAGATGTATAGACATTTTTCAAATGTTACTCACTTCTTTAGGGCATTAGTAAGATACAGTTCATCCATTATGTCCTCTGTCTGTATGCCTATGGTTGTTAGGCTGCGTTCGATGCCACATGATTGACAACGTTCAGATAATTGTTCCGACTGTGAAGCACTGTAAGCTTTCTGTAGCTCACGCTTTTCAGATGGTGCATAATGCTCTGAAGATTCGGACGATAATTGATTGTTATTATTCAGGCTGTTCTGGGAGCGAGAGTTGCTGCGGCTTCCCAACTGACAGGGTTTGTTTTCATGTTGTCTTGACACTGCATGGTTTTCAGCTTGGCAACGTTTCGTTTCCTGTGCCTCGGATGAGGTGCGACGTAATGGCGGCATCCATTTTGGACGCACAGGTTCCTTTGCCGCTAGCTTCTCTGTTGTAGTCTTCTCCAAGGAGCGCAAGCTCTTTTTATTTTCTTGTAAAAAGTTACGCCCCTGTGTGACGCCTGCAAAGAAACCAAAACAAACAGCATAAACATTTCTAAGCGGTTGTCATGGATGTATGAATTAGAATACTTACGCGGCACAGTAAACATGCCCTTCAATGTGGGTATTGGGCGAATTGAGGTGTTCGACATTATTTTGCTGAATCTTGGCTACGATATGTCTTTTTGTGTTTCAATAAATTTATTAGAAATTTAAATGTTGTCGTGTTTGCCAGCGTACAAAAACAGAATGAAAACAGACAACCAACCTGTTCAAATGACAACTTTGAAGTAAAACCAACCGAGCAGCTGCTCGGGGACGCCAACTTACGTTGTTTTCAGAGCTGCCAACTTTTTTAATGAAAAATAATACTGTGTCTGGCTGGAAAGCCTCCGAAAAATAGCTAAAATTGTGATACAAAATAGCAAAAAACCAAAAAACTTTACAAAATCTTTGGCATTAATTTTTTTTATTTATTTATAAAACATCCGTTATTTTGCCTCATTTTTGCGTACGTTTAAAATTCAATATATAATTACATTACAGTGTGACTGTGCAATAAGTAAACGTTACTTTTTAAAAAATTTCAGCACCTTGTGGACTGGTCAAAAGCAATGTTGCCCCAAATTGCCAACATAACAAAATACTACGACGAATGGGTGCATAAACCAGTGGATAGGCCGCTGCGCTTGTTTGGACCTTGGTATTTGGAAATGTGCACAAAGACACCATGGTGGGTTGTACCCTTGTTTTGGATACCCGTTATCGTTGGATTCATGTTGCCGGAGTTTCAAGCAAAGGCGCATAACATAAATGATGTAAGTTATAGTTATTACTATACTTGTACACTGTGATATTTTAAACTGCTCTCTTTATAATTATGTAGATCGCATTACTTTCCGGTCACATACTGTTTGGCGTGCTCTTTTGGACTCTGCTGGAATACGTACTGCATCGTTGGGTATTCCACGTAAAGCTGACAAGCAACAGTCCACCTTGGCTGTGCACATTTCACTTTATGATACACGGCTTACACCACAAGGTTCCCTTTGATCCAATGCGTCTTGTTTTCCCTCCATTGCCAGGAGTTGTTATTGCTGTCGTTATTTATACGCCGCTCAGTTTAATTTTGCAAAATAACCACCCACGTTTGGTTCTTTCGGGTGCTTTATTAGGCTATTTATGTTATGATATGATACATTATTATTTGCATTATGGCAATCCATCGGCAAATCATCATCTGTACCACATGAAGCGCTATCATTATCAGCATCACTTTGCGCATCAAGATCTCGGGTATGGCATTAGTAGTCCCCTGTGGGATATTATCTTTAAGACGCGTATACATTTACGCAAGTTAAGATTCCAGCTTCGGTGGTCTTAATACTTTTGCGACATTTTGCTAAATAAGAACAAATTCCTAATTTAAGACTTAATTATAAGATGACATTGTTTTAAATATGTATTTTTGTGAAAGAAACGTAACAAATGGTGATACAAACAGAAACATACTTACATATGTACGAGTAAATAAATTAATGTTTTATAAGCATGTTTACTTATTTCTGTTTTCATTGCAAAAATCGTTACGATAAATTAGTGGAGTTTATTAGCAAAAACTGTTTGTTTTCAAATTTTAAGCAAATTTCCGCTCTATTACACGGTTGTATTAAAATACTTTTATCGTTATGTGCTCAATCGATATACAAACTATTTTTGGACGTTATCGATATTCATTAAGCGAAAGTTGAGATTAGGGTACACATTTTATTTATTTGTTTGTTTGTTTTTATTTAATCCAAAATGCTCAATGCAAAAATTGGTAAGGTCGGCAAAGTACTGGTGTGTGGTATGAAAAATGTTGGGAAAACGGCACTCATCGAGCAACTGGTTTATGGAAACGTCAACACAGAAACCGTAAGTGGGTCAAAATTATTCGCAAATGTGATTTCTCTATAAATGAAGAATCTATCTAAAGGAACTGCACCCAACAATTGAGGATATATATGTGGCGAGTGTAGATACAGGGCGTGGCGGTGCCCGGGAAACGCTACGCATTTACGATACAGCCGGACTACAAGGCGAACAGGCGGCTCAGCTGCCGCGTCACTATTTGCAATTTCCAGATGCCTTTGTGCTCGTCTATGATCCCACCGATCCACGTAGCCTGGATATGCTGGCCGACATCAAGACAGACATAGACAAGCATAAGGAGAAAAAGGAGGTGCCAGTAATTGTATTAGCAAATGTACGAGCACGCAGTAAAAAGGATACGCCACCCGCCACACCAAATCCCGTCGAATCCATAATGGATCGAGCAAACAATTGGTGCCAAAGAGAACGTATCAAGCACTACACGGTCAATGTTATGGAACGACCGTCACTGTACGAGCCCTTTACAGTTCTGTGTGCCCGTCTGCATCCTCCACAGACGAAGAGCACATTCCCACAGCTGCGTCAGGTGATGCAGAATCGTCAGAAGAGTGAGGTTTAGCCTGTATTCAGTCTTTGTACTTACAATCAACATTTCACTTTAGAATAGAACTGACGCACTAAATGACTAATGTGGATATTGTATAACTATTAATTGTCCCCTTTATGTTTATTGTTGTGATTTATAGCCTGTCTAATGTACTTGCCTATGCAAATGTTTATAATATACTTAGTATAGAATACAACAAGAAATTTTAAGCTATCAATAGAACACCGGGGAATTCCCCTATTACGTCTTATCAGCATTCAAACAGCGTCGCAGAAAACCGATTAAAATTTTTAGGCGACTGCGCATCAAATTTTAAAGTCTCCTCCGAGCGGATTTTTCAATAGATTAGTCTAACATTCGCCCCCGAATAGAAAAATGCGCGCTCAGAGTTACGCTGTTGCTGTTGCCTTGACGGCATTGCTGACGTGTGTACAGGGACTGGGAATCACAGTGCCAGGTACTAAATGGTGTGGTCCCGGGAACATTGCAGAGAACTACGATGATCTAGGCACTGATGTGGAGCTCGACATGTGCTGTCGTGCTCATGATCACTGTGATGAGAAGATACCAGCACAGCAGCAACGATCTGATCTCGACGGTCTGAGTAACGATGGCCTCTTTCCCATGTTGGTAAATTTATATATATACAGTTTTCATTGACTTTAACGGATGCATGCTTCTAGTTTCTCCTGCGCCTGCGAGGCAACCTTTCGCCAGTGCCTCAGCATGCTACACAATATGGAGTCTGCCGCTTTGGGTCGCATATATTTCAGCACCACAAATGTTTGTTTCGCACATGGACCGCCAGTTTTATCCTGCCAGGAGCAGCAGTGGGATCTCTTTGTGGGAAAGCGCTGCCTAAGCTACAATGAGGACAGGTCGCAGCCTGAACGATGGCAATTCTACGATTTACCATTCTACACTCACCCTACGGAGGAGGATACGCAGCAGTAATCGGAAAAAACTCAGCTCAATATAAAGAAAGTAAGGGATTTAATCATGAGTTGGGTAAAAAAAAAACATTAAACCGAAAAACTTACTTAGATAAATGAGAAAAACTGAGATTCTTTTTTTTGTGTGGATATCCTGTAAGAAATTATAAAATAAGACACAGTTCTTGATATTAATTAAAAAAGTTATGAAAAATTAAAATTTCATTATTTTTTATAAAAATCATTCAATCTTATTTCGAAATAAAAAATTTACGATTTCTATTTAAAAATTGATATGTATATATTTTATTTAATTTGGTCTAGAAAATATAGTTATTTTTTTATTTTTGTTACGATCCCTGTACTACTGATTAAAGTTCTTCGTGTCAAGATTTGTTTAAATTGTTCGCAGCATTCGTATAAAATGGCATATCAAAAAACTGCCAGATCTTGGCCGCCTGCTTGTTCACATTATAGCGGATACATCGCTTGCGGAAGGTGCCCTCATGGTACTGCTTGCATCCGGTGGTGGGATAGCCTAGGGCAAAGCATTTACTCCGAGTCCCATAGTAGATGCGACCCAAAGTATTGGAGGTGATGCTGTTGACAGACTGCAGGCAATTGATGAACTGCTGCTCACAGCTGCACTTTAGTCTGTCAGATTTTTTATTATTAAAGACAGACTATTGATTTTCCAAGGACACTTTGGTAACTTACATGGGAAACCAGTCTGTATTGTTGGGCAGCCCATGAAGAGAGCTGTGTGATTCGATTATCTCCTCACAGTGATCGTGTGCCCGACAACATTTGTCTGTTTCACGCTCCCGTCCAAGATCATCATAGTTGGCTGCTGTATTTCCCGGTCCACACCAATTTGTGCCGGGCACTGTGATGCCAGTCTGGGGTACGGGAGGCAATGCTTGATTATAAATGTCCTCGTCCTCGAAAATGGCATCATCACTAAATGTGAATACTGCTCCAATCAATGAGCAGAGAAGAATCAACCGCATCACTTTCATTATGATACTTTGTCAACGAGACGAAAAGCAAAACTGAATTATCAGCTGCTTCAGGTCAACCAAGTGAGCTCATCCCCATCGGCACCACTCAGCTGATAAAGGTGTGCGATAAGAAGCTAAGCTAGATTTTAGCTGTTATTCTTTAAGGTCCCTACTTTTATTCAGGTTGATTGCTATCACAATCTGTAATTGTTTAATTCTTAAATAAAAACAAATCTATTTATTGTGTAAGTATATCCTTAAATAACTCGGTTGCTGTCTTCGCCGGTCGTTTATTTGTTTGGCCCACACTCTCCTCCTTCTGCTGTTGTTGTCCCAGACTGGCCTGCCACTGGCTGGCCGACAGTTTGTAGGTGTCCAAGCGATATTTTGTATAGATTAGACGGCCAAATGGCGATCCCTTTAGCATGTTGGCCTTATTACTCAGTTCCTTGGCAATATGCAGCTTTTGCGCTTCTTGTGCCGCCTTGAAGCACTGATCCAGGACACGTGAGCCATGTCGGGTGATAGCTAGATCGACATAGAAGCCATCCAGCTGACGTATAAGACGTTCACGCGATTTTTCGCCAATGTATTTACTCTGCAAGAAGGCATCCACAATATGCGAGCCATTTGGTGTATTAAAGATTTGTGACAACTGTTCGGCAGGTAGTTCCAGGATGCAGTTAACCAAGAAGATTGGTTTATTGAACTGCAATATATGCTGTGCTATCAGTGAGCCATGAAGATGTACAAATCCCGACTGATCGCCGGCGAGCAATTCGTGTGGTTTCAATTTGACGAGACAGTTGAAAAACAACTTGGATTTCTCCTTATCTCCTGTGACGTGTAAGGCGCTCTGAAGGGCAGCTATCATCTGTGCCTGCTTAGCACCTAGACGCAGACAGGCGCCGGACAAGGCAGACACTACGCCGGTGTAGCCCATTTTAAGCAGCTGCTCCGTCTGCGGCTGCAGTTCAGTGAAAACTGACTCAAAGTCGGAAACCTCCTTTATGTGCTGCAGCAGACGCTGCACGGCGAAGTTGGTTTGTTGCTGCTGCGACAGATGGGCAACGCGACCGCTGAAGAGCATGGCATAGAGCTGTGTCAACAGCTTAGCGCCTGCCACACTCAGAAGAGTCTCCAGCAGTATCACAGCACACTGATAGTGGAAGACTTTAGGCAGCAACACAGCCGGCTCACTGTTGGGCTTTTCCGTCTTTTCATTATCATCTTGCTTCTCATTATTGCCCTGATCGTCATTATCATCATCAATTTCAATTTTGGACTCTTTCTTTTCATCATCATCATCACCATTGTCCTCGTTTGGCTTCAGTAAGCTTTGTGTCAGTATTTTCTTGCCAAAATGCTTCAGCATGCTTTTGTCTACCACGCTAAGCGATAAGCATATAACACCCAGTAAAGCGGAGGAGTGCTCCTGGTAGGGAAAGTCCACAAACTGCGGCCACAACTCCAGACGCTGTGGGAACTCTTTCATCACCTCATGCCATTCCTCGGGCACTGTGTAAAGTTTACGGTGCTTGGCAAGCTCTGCGCCGCCCTTCTCGAATGCAATTTTGGGTACATGTATGCCCACCAAGCAGAGTATAGCTGAGCGCATGATATGAGTAGCACACGAATCCCAGACAAAATCCTCCAGATTGTTAAGCATAAATTTTGATATGCGCAGCACAAAGTTTCGGCACTGTTCACGGTGCTTGTCGCTAAAATCGGTTTCCAAATTATACTGTTCCTCGACTTGAGCGGCATCGGGCTTCGCTCGCTTTGCTGGGCCTGGAGCATCTGCTTCTGACTGCTCCTGGGCTGCTGCCTGTCCCAATCCTCGTAGAAATGCTATTTCTAGCATTTTCTGTAATACATGGGAGGCAAAACGATCGGAGCACATCGGACGCAAGTTGTCGCCAAATTTGCCAAAGAATCGCTCCAGTTGTGCATCATCCACAAAGCCGATTAGGGATTCAATAGCTTTGGAAACAATTTGATTGGAAGATAAATGAATTTCCTTGTCCACTGTCTGCTCAAACACGTTGTTGGCCATGTTAACTATATAAAATGTATACTTATTAGAGGTTTGAACTTTAGTTTGAGTGTGTCCACTAACCTCGATCTTCCACATCTTCAAATCCAGCCTTCATGGCATCCAAAATGTTTATGAAGTAACTAAACTGATCATCGTCAATGTGTGTACCACGTCCGAAAATGCCCTGCTTGGCAAATCCTTTGGCATTTCGCATAAACCGACTTCCCTTCTTCTTTGGTCTTTTTCGTTTGCCATTACTTTCCGTTTGCATGATTGTTTTAATATATAACGTTTAAATTACAAATTTCTAACAACGTGCGCCGCACAACACGCTTTATTTATAATTTGATAGTTAGATGTTTCGTCGATAGCAATCGATAAGCATGTAGTCGATAATTGGCGCTGCCAGACTGCTAGAGTTTATTTGGCGGCGTCCATCTCTATTAACTACAGAAATTCTGCAAAAATTTAATAAAATATAAATAAAAAATTTAAAAAAAATTAACATACGGTACAAAAATTCCGAATACTTTTTTTTCTAAAATTTACCTATTTTTTTGGGTAGAAGAAATCGAGCCAGATCGTAAATTTTTACTGGATGGGCAACCCTCGGTTACCTCAACGCTCAGCTATCAAGCGTCCCCGGCAGTCGGCATTTTAATTGAATCAAGCAAACAAACAACATAAAAATGGAGGAAGTACAGGATTTTCAATTTATATTACCATTTCGAAATAGTGATTTACTTAATTCAGTGACCGGTGACCAGTTCTACGTACAGCAGATATACACTGCAAACGAAATACCTGAGCAACTACTTGGTAAGTATAACAATGCGACTGCGCGCCTGTATTTTAAATGTAATGATTTGTTTTTGTAATTCAGCTTGCAAATCAAAGGTTCACCAACGTGACCCTTTTTATATATTTGAGCACTTTGATGTCTACTTTTCAATATTGGAAACAACTGCAAATGATGCCGCTGCCATTCGGAATCTTATGCGTTCCTTCGATCTACTGTACCTCACAGTGGACACTTTGGGCGAACAATTGTCACCGCTGCTTAGTGGCAACGAGCCGCCATCCGCACATGATCGCGTGCGCTATCTGAATCTTACCAAAATGACACTGTTCTTAATCATCAACACGGTGAAGCGCATTGACATCGTTGTTCAACAGGTGCTAAAGGAGCAGCAGTTGAATCAGCAGAAAAAGCGCGGCAAACAAGATGAGGCGCTGGAACAGTATCCTGATTGGGATGTGAAGCGAGGAAGGTTTCTGGTTCAGCTTTATAATGTGATGCAGTTTGAGCTGGAGAAGCTCTGGAGTCCTCCCGTCGCAGAAGAGAATTTTGTCACGTAAATATTGCAAAAAGTTTTTTATAAATTCATGATATTTATAATAATAATTCACTGCTGCAGCATGATATGTGACATATGCTATAGAACTTTGGAGCTGGTACCTCAACGCCCTGATAATCGGCACATCATCGAAACACTCTTTTACATCTTTGGAATTGCCATTAAACGATATAACCATGCTATCACTTTTCCCGCGCGCACATTACAAATCTTGCGAAGCACGGAACATGCCGCGACGACAGTGGCCAATGGTATATTGTTGCTTCACGATAAATACGGCATTACCACAGTTTTCTCCATACTTATGAAGGATATTGTTGAGGGCCTCACACTGGACACATCCGATACTGTGGTGTCGCGAAACTTTTCCAATTTCCTGGCCGAGTTCTCAGGTATTGCGCCCAAGTTGATGATACCACACCTCTCCCAGTTAGGAGATGAACTTCTGGGCTGCGAATCTCATGTCTTGCGAAACTGTGTGCTACAGATCATGGGAGATGCTGTTGTTGGCGAGCTGACTTCCGAGGAGCTCAACGATGAAATGAAGGAAGCTCGAAACGAATTTCTTGATAGTTTGCTTAACCATGTTAATGACATCTCGGCGCATGTCCGCTCCAAGGTGATGCAGATCTGGCATCATCTTAAGGAGCAACATGCCATACCGCTTAGCTTTCTGATCCCAGTGCTGCGCGAGGCAATATGTCGACTGGAGGACAAGAGCTCCTTGGTGAGAAAGTCAGCGATTCAACTGATAAAGGCCTTCCTCGAGAACAATCCGTACTCGGGAAAACTAACGGGTGATCAGTTAATTAAGAAATACGAAAGGGAAGTCCAAGTAATGGAACAGTTGAACGATGTATTAATCGAAGAGCGCAAACAGGCGGAGAAACTAAATGAGGAATGGGAGTTAGTTATTCCAGAGCTGATGCCCATTATTGAACAGAATTTAAATGAGTGTAAGTACAGATATGAAATAACACTTAAGTAATTCAAACAGTTGACAATTTAAATCCAGTTCCAGAGCTGCAGTTTGATAAGGAGGAGGAATACGAAGAATTGGTAAAAAAGATTCTGCCGCTGCTCGTAGAAAAGAACTTCAAAGATGCTACAGTGCTGGTGAGAAAGGCAGACTTTGTTTTGGGCAACTATGAGCTTAGGTTCGTACTAAAAATTATATTTATGAGTATAACATAATTATATAAATCTAATCTTTAATATTCTTTAGTATACATCTGAACCTAGCGGAGAAATGTGTGTACTTTATATCATTGTTTAAAACCTTTCTTTCCATGGCAAGTGGCTACAAAGATAGCGTAAGTATATACTATCTTTTGGCAATAACCTGTTGCTCTAATCACTTTCTTTTATTTGCATAGAGCGAGGAAATGCAAAAGCAAATCAAAACCGTTGAATTTTTAAAGGACAGCATTGAGTTCTCAGATGTGGCGACTTCTGCTATGCCGAAAATGCTCGAAATGCTCATGTCGAAGACCAACACGGATGTATTCGAGGCTGTGGACCTGTTTACCACAGGCTATCTCTTTGGCATACACGGCACACAGACGGGCATGCAACGTATGTTGTATTTGGTTTGGTCATCCGACAAGGAGAAGCGAGATGCTGTATCCAATGCCTATCGCAGGGTTCTGTTCACCACGGATTTGACGGGAAGGGCCCACTCTATTAAGGTAGTGCAGAATCTTTCCAAATTCTTGTCCGAAATTGAGTACGGACACTACACAGCCCTGACAGTGCTAATGGGCGAGTGGGTCGCTGGTGAAAACGTCGATGCGCTCATTATTCAAGTATTGTTCGAGCGTTTCACACTAAAGCTGGAGGGAACCACGATGGACGAGTCCCGCTTGGCGTTGCAGTTGCTCATAATGGCCTCGCAGGCGAAGTCAACAATTGCTTCGGCAAATCGTGCTATTATCGAGGACATTGCCGTTGGAGAGCGTGTGAAACAAGATCCTCGCATCTATACTGGATGTTTACAGCTGCTGGTCAACAGCATCGATGCCAACAACAATAGCAAATACTATAAACGTTATGCCAGTGATGCCAAGTTTGTGCAGGATATAACGAGCTTGTTTTTGGCCTTTTTCGTTCATGCCAAACTGCCTGAATTTGATGCGCTGGCCATGAGCATTTTTGAGTACTATTATCGCATGTGCCAGGCACCGGATGAGCTGGCCCAGAATGTAGTAAGAGAATTGCTTAAACGCTTCAATGATCAGTGGCTGGTAACTACAGCGACCGCCGCCGATGAGCCCGCTTTCACGCAGACCACAGACATACCCTATTCACAACCAATGCCCATGTCGCAGGAACAGTCGCAGAGACCGTCCCAAGTCGCTGAAGGTCCGATTCGTATGCCAGTTTATCTGGTTGCGCGGTTTGTGTTCTGCGTGGGTTACATGACCATCAAGGAGATGATTTTCCTGGACATGGATGTGTACAATAATATGAAATATCGCGAGGAGCTGGCTGCTCTCGAGGAGAAGAAGAACAAAAAGGATGCGGTGAGCGCACTGCGACGACAGACCGTCTCTGCCATGGAGGTGCGGAAACGTTTGTCGGGCGTGGCCGCAGAGCCTCAACAGGAGCCCGATGACGACTTGGTGGGTGCCACGGCAGAGGATAACATTGCCGAGGAGATCAATGCCATTTGCGAGGATATGCTGCTATACGATCCGAACGCACTGATGTCCAAAATATATCCGATTATCATTGATATATGCAAGCGACCTGGCGAATACCGGGATCAGCAGCTTCAGCAGTCGGCGACTCTAACGCTGGCGCGCCTGATGACAGTCTCCTCCAAGTTCTGCGAATCAAATATGTCATTCCTAATGAATATTCTCAATTTGACCAAGAACTTGAAAATCAAATGCAATACAGTTGTGGGCTTATCCGATTTGACCTTTCGGTTCCCCAACATCATCGAACCCTGGACGGGACACTTTTACTCGCAGTTGCATGAGGAGGACACTGAGCTGCGGCTGACAGCCGTAAAAATGCTTTCTCATCTCATTCTGCACGAAATGATACGTGTTAAAGGACAGATAGCCGACCTAGCGCTGTGCATTGTCGATGAGAGTGACGAGATTAAAAATATAACGAAACAGTTCTTTAAGGAAATTGCTAACAAAGCCAATATATTGTATAATGTACTTCCCGACATTATCTCTAAGCTGGGTGACATTAATCTGCATCTGGAGGAGGAAAAATACCGCACGATTATGCGTTACATACTTGGACTTGTTCAAAAGGATCGCCAGATCGAGACGCTTGTGGAGAAGTTGTGCCTACGCTTTCCACTCACTCGAGCGGAACGTCAGTGGCGTGATATTGCCTACTGCCTCAGTCTGCTTAGCTACAATGAAAGATCCCTCAAGAAGCTGATTGACAATGTTCAGCACTTCAAGGACAAGGTGCAGGTTGATGAGGTTTATCAATCCTTCAAGCTCATCATCAGCAGCACCTCAAAGCTGGCCAAGCCGGAGCTAAAAACGGTTGTCACCGAGTTTGAGACGCGCCTTAACGAATGCCTGCAGGTCACAGAGCCAGGAGCAAATCCACAATCTGAAAGTGCTCCCACTGAGTCGCGGGTTAACAAGACAAAGACTGGAAGACCAGGTGCCAAACCACAACGTGGACAAGCGACGGGCAGGGATGCAGGTCCCAGCAGCAGGCGTAGACAAAATGCCCGGATTAAGTCCAGCTCCGAGGAGGAGAGCTCCGATGATGAGGAAGCGCCGGTTGCACGTCGGCAGGCGGCACAGCGGAAACAACAGCGACGAAGACAGAAGGCTGCCTCTCCCGAATGAAGAATCGGAATGGAATCGGCGAATATGGGCTATCGCTTGAATAATCGTATTTTAATTATATTTTTATCTGTAAAACTAATGGAAAACATGTAAGATTTGAATCTTTGAATCCCCCATCACTTAAGTTAACGTATTTTAATAATATTTTTATCTGTAAAATTAATGAAATATATTATAAGATTTCGATCGGTCTCTTCCGAATGAAGAATCGATGGAGAAGCTAGCCAAGATTCAATCCGACAGATCGCAAATACGATCTATCACTTGAATTAATGTATTTTAATAATATTTGTATCTGTAAAACTTATAGAAAATATATAAGATTTGTATCTGCGAATTTTCTGAAACCTTTCCTGAAAGATGCTGACAGATTGTACACACTGTTTCCTCTATTTATATTGTATGGGCGATGTGTGTGAATGTTGCACTAATCCGCTTTGCAGCAATTCATAAATTCCTATTGAGTTCCCGTCTATTATATTTTGAACATCGTTTAATTTTAATCCCCTTATATTGTCACTTTCGTGGAACCAGCTCTGCAGCCGTTAGGATTTGTGGAGGCGTACTTTGGCTTTTAAAGCAGGTAGACAACACAATCTCAGGAATTTCAACTCACGGCAATTAGTGATTTATTTTTGATGACTTTAAATTGATTTGTTGAATAAACATATATGCAGAGTGACCCACTTAAAGTTTAAGTACTTTCAACGGCCAAATTTTTTTTTCAAACTTAGGGCATGTATTTTCAATAAATTTTAATTTCTTCAAAATTTTAAATATTTTCTTTTACAAGTTTCGAAAAACTCTATAACTATATGCCGAAATGTCTTTTTATTCTTTGTCTGCTCTGATTGATGCTGCATCTAAAGTCTTATCATTTTTGACAATTTTAACTTTTTCCAAAATGAAAGATTTTGTTTTAAAACTTTGAACTCGTATAACTTTATTAAATCTTACCCGATTTTGATAGGAAATGCATATTTAATGCTTGACTGCATTTTAAATTGTTGTTATAGCTAAATTTCTTAACTTAGGAAACTTTAAATATTTGCCAGAATCTATTTAGATTTTTCATGTAGCAAATGGCAACAGTTGGTGAAGTATCCGTGAATTTCCAGCAAAAAGTTAACTGTTTAAGGCCGTTAATTTAATTATCAACAAAACAAGTACGCCTCACAAGATAAAAGAAGTCAAAATATTTTGTAATCAGATACACAGACTCAATCAGAGACGGAGTCCCAGTCAGACACGTGTGTTCTGTGTGCTGCCCTGGCAACGGGGGTGGCTGGGTGTATGAAACGGCAACAGCGACGGCAACGGAGTCTGCAACATATAACTACAGTATCAATCAACAAATCAACGAGAGCTGAAAAATAAAGTCTGTCAGCCAGTCAGACAGCTGCCACCCCCAGAGGCAGTCATTGCTCTCACATAGAGAGTCTCTGATTCCGTCCGTTGTAAAAGTTGCGCATTTTGCCGTGTCGGTTGCCAAGCGCCGCCCTCAAGTCGAGACTGTTGTCAGGTGGTGTTAGAGGGCCCACCACCACAAGGACCAGACGTTGGTGCCATTAACATGCTCATTACATGCGTCGAGACTGCGATGAGGATGCGGATGACGATGAGGATGAGATTGAGGCGCGTGTGGGACGTGTGCGAGACGCACGCGCGCCCAGCAGACTGTAGACCATGTAGACTGAGCCCATTATCTATAGCTATTAGCATTAGCATTAGCGGGTTTACCTGTCGCCGCGGATTAGTGCCGTCTGCTTGTTGTTGCGGTCAGATTTGGTTAATGGGTGTGTGTGTGTGTGGACAGTAGTTATTATTATCAGGTTATAATTACAGCTGAGTAGGTAAAAATATTCATTAAACATCAATTCATCTAAGATATTTGTATTTTTCATATATTTAAAAATTAATAATTATAATTAAATTGAAAATAATTTAATAGAATTTATATATATAATTTTTGCACATTTCGATTTGATTTGCATACGCGTTTGAGCCGAGGCCGGTTCTAAATTCATCTATATTTCAATCGCATTCATAGTACTTATATTATAAGTACTACATTAGAATCTAGTTACGTTCTCAGCTCGACCGCTCTAAAACTAAAGCCTAGCTATTTACACAGATCAATATAGTTTAAATAATTATTTCCTTCTCTTATGGAGGATTCACAAAAGTTTGTGCTGTTTATCCTCTATCTCTTTCTCTATTTGTCTGTCTATCTCGCTCTATCTCTCTATATATATGCATACACATATAGAAAAATGCCAAAGTGCTCTTATTTGATGATGAAAAATAATTTATTGCTGTTGCTGCTGTTGCTGTTGCTATTGTTACTGTTGCTGTTGTTGCTGTTGCTGTTGATGATGGGTTCCCAATTGCTGGTGTTTCAAAAGTAAAAGCTTTCCGGATGCTGCTGCTGACGTTGACGTAGCGTTGCTGGCCATTCGCACGGCATATTGTTGTTGCTGTTGCCGTTATTGCTGATGTTGTTGCTGCTGGCGGCAGCAGCAGCCTCCAACTAGAATCATAAGTGCTGATACTCGCCCATATCATACATGGGCATGGCACCCATGACGCTATGCAGATGCGAGTAGGCGACGGCGGCAGAGAGCGGCGGCATTTGGGAGGCGGCCACAGCAACTGCTGCAGCTGCAGCGCTGCTCTTGCTGGCTGCGGCCGCCGCGCTAGCAGCATGTTGCTGATGCTGATGGTGTTGCAGACTTTGCTCGGAAGCAACATGTTGCAGTTGCTGCTGATGTTGATGTTGATGCAAGCTGTTGCTATTCCCATTGCTATTGTTATTATTATTGTTGCTAATATTGTTGTTGTTGTTGTTGTTACTGCTGCCAGGCGATTGTTGCTGCTGATGTGAGTGATGCGAATGATGCGGGGCAGCGGCATGTTGCTGCTGTTGTTGTTGTTGTGCGCTTTGACTGGAAAGCATGTTGCCCTCCATTTCCGAATCGCTCGATGAGTCCAAGTGTTGCTTGTCCGTCGAGCCGCTAAAATGAGCAAAGTTAAAACAATCAGTTAGTTTCAAGCAAAACACTTAAAAATCATTTTTAATTGAATAAAATAATACGTATTTAATATGTGTTTATCTAAAAATTATATACCCCAAGAACACGATACGGTTCCGAACCACTTCTTTGCTTCGAAATATTTTAAAAAGAAGTAAGTATACATATTTTATTAAATTAAATTAAGGCTCGAATTATCGAATCTCAGCTTCTTCTTTAAAATTTTGATAAAAGAAAATCCCTCCAGATAATTCCCAAAATAAATTTGCTCTTTTTTGGTTTTTTCAGTCACTCTCACTTTCGTTAAAACTCTTCTCATTATCACACATTTCATTCGCTCAGTAACAATAACAGCAAAACATTATAGACATAATGCTGTTGTTGTTGTAGAAAGTAATTGTAATTCTAACGATCTCCACACTCTCTCATCCCTCGGAGTAACTGTCAAATGTTGGCTCCAACCAGATGTTAGAGACGTCAGCGTCGTTTAAATTAAAATGTGTCAATTGCCACAACTAATTTACTGCTGTCAGCAACAGCAACAACACACCCACACTCGTACTCAGCATTTTTATATATTTATAAACAAATGACAAATGACAGGGCGAGCAATTGAAAATAAAACCGGAAGGAAATTGTCTGCTTGAATATTTTTACTCCCAACTCTAGTATTTCTATAAATGGTTTCAGTTTCATATTCCGCAGTCGTGAGTAAGAGCAGTACAGCACATACGAAAGGTGTTGCTGGGTTCACGCACACCCACAAGTACAGATAAACAAACGCAATACACACGTAAGCACACACACATAAATAATTGAGAGAGGGGCAGCTCTCTCAGTGCATTCCCCCAGAGCGCCGTCGCATCTGATTTCAGTTATTTGAGCTGCGCATTGTGCATGTGAGTGTATTCCACTGTGTATGTGTGTGTGTGTGCGTGTAAGTGGCTCTCGCTCGCACCTTTGATCAAAAGTTAAGCAGCTTGACTTTTATTATTTGCGGCTGATTCTGTAAATGACTTTCAAGTGTCGTTTTTATCGCCACCGTTTGCTGGGGTGGAAGCGAGAGACTCGCTGCTGTTTCGGCCCAATTCCGCACGCACCGTTGGGAATTGAAACACGAAGACTCGCAGACAGACATGCATACAAACAAATATATATATGTATATATGTACATGTGTACGTATACGTACACACTTGAGTTTCAGCTTCGGCTTGTTATTGTTGTTGTTGATGTGTTGTTCAATTTGTTAGTGCTAAACTGTCCTGACATTTTAATGGCTAATTCACTGGCAATAGCGATAACAGCAACAAACAGCAACATCCACTGGAGGAGGCACATTTGAAATTCGAGCAACTGACATTATCGGCCCAGTGCGAGTGTGTGTTAATCTTAATCTTGTCGCGAATCCCAATTGCAAGCAGCGCGCACCCAGAACCAGTTAAAAAAGCTAACAAGAAGAGAAAAAGAAATACAAGAAAAAAACAAAAATTGATGACAACGACATCGACAAGCGGCGATTGAGGCGACAAGGGTCCAGCAGATCCATGCAAAACATTTAAGCGCACACTCGACAAATTTGTAGCCAGAGATCATTGGAAACGATCTGCCAGATCAGCCACCTTCCTCATACTCTTGCTCTTTTGCTTTGTTTGACCCATTCCCATTCCCATTCCCACTTCCCATTCCAGTTCCGTGCAAGTTATTTGCTGACTTGCACGCAATTCAATCCCAGCCTGTTGCCCAGTTGCAGACCTGAAGATGCCACCATGGCCACATACGGCGCAGTCGCAATCTCACCATCTCGTAGTCGCAGACTCAGACTCAGATTCTGACCAAGTCCAAGACGCAGATGCAGATGCAGATGCAGACGCAGACTTGTCGGCATCTCGAATGGGCAGCCAGCTGTTCAGCATTGGCGGCAGTCATGTAATTGTAGATGCAACTCGCAGTTGCCACTTGCAGCGCTTCATAATTGCCATGCTGTCCATTTCTTTCTTTATTTGCAGCCTGTCGCGGATCTGGTGACTGGAGAACACTTGGCTACCACTTTGGGGGTGGCCTTGTTATTGAAATTGAAGTCGTTGATAATACGAGAATATGTGGGAGGAAATAAGACGCAAGGCAACGTCAATTATCACAGGATCATATGGTCTTCCTACAGTGTAGGATCTACACATAAATATTTATAGAGTCGCTTATGAATTTAGTACTTGAAGATGATTATCAAGCGGGTTCCAAAAATTGCTAACAACCCAAAGGACATATTTTTAGGTATTATATGTTCCAAAATGCACTTTTGATATCCACAGAGCGAAAAATCGCTGTTTCAGATCAGAGATGTAATTTTTTGGGATATATTTTCGGATTAACAAAAATCAGCTGCTAAGAATAAATTTTAAATGTTAAAAAAGTTATTATCTTTTGGTATATCTTATACAAAAAATAAATTACTATTAAGTGTATTAAAAAAATTGAATTCAACTCAAATCAAATGTAATTAAATCTTCACAATTTAAAAAAACATTGGTAGGAAAACTTAGTTTTTGATAGAGACGGTTTTACGAATGAATTCTTTCTGTATAAAATAATACATCTCACTGATAAACATAGAGGTGCTCGTGAGATTCGAATGAACTCAGGAACTATCAAATTTAGATATAAAAAATTTGGTATATATGTACATAGGTTCCAGTTATTCAGAAATATAACTTATAACTTCTTCCCTTTGATGTTAATTTAAAAGTACAATCGTGTAGATTTCGATATATATTTTTTTTGCAATGTCTGATTATTAAAGGATATACTGTGAAACTTTAAAAGGACGTGAATTGACATTGTTTGTTCCCAAACAAAATCAATAATGGGATAGTAGGAGGAAAGACCCACCCACAGATACAAACATAGATCTATATGCAAACAGGCTGAACAAACATAAAGTTAACCTCAAATCGAGCAATGGCCGAAATGTTCGAGTAGCTATGGCCATAACCATGCCCATGCCATCCATAACCATCCCCACCCCGCCCCTAGTTATCCATGCAGCTGTATAGTACACAGTCAGACCAGTCAGTCGAGCGAGACAAAAGTGGGGAGCAAACAAAGGACAGCAGCATATATAAACAATGATATCAAATTACCAGCATTTCATAGTTGTTGGCTTTGCTCGCTGCTGTCTTTGGCTTACTGCAACACTTATTAACACGGCCAGAAAGCAGGGGAGACACAGACAGATAGAGACAGAGAGAGAGAGAGAGAGAGAGCGAAAGAGAGAGAGAGGGAGGGAGGGAGAGTGAGAGAAACCTACTTTAATGGCATGTCCTTATATCTTCCTATATACTCATATTTTCAACTGATTGCATTATAAAAGTCTTATAAAGTAAGCTTCGCCTTCGCGGTAGCTGCGACCCAAGGACAATCCCTCCATGCTTTGGATGTCACATAGAGTTTATAAAACATACAACAACAACAACAATCTTAACTTGACCGTGTCTGGCCAAGACTTTTTTTTGGGTTCTGTGTGTGTGTGGTCCCAACTGAAAGTTCTTGGACTTTTGCTTGCTGCTCATTGATGAGGAATTAATTTTTACTTGTTTGCTCAATTGATTTTTCAGTTTTAAGCCACTTTGTTGTTGTAGTTGCTGTTGTTGTTGCTGTTGATTATTGGAGCTGCATTAAGCAGATTCATTAGCTTGGCAATAATGCATGATCGGATTATGTTCGACTTGGCGAACTGAGGAACTCTGACTGCGAATCCCTGAGGTTAAATTGACAAGAGACGACACTATGGCACTAAAAGAAGCCCCTATCTTCATACATATATAGAAATAGGTGTATTCAACTGATCAGCACTTTAAGGGAATCTTATCACGCAACCGATCTGCTGTGGCATGCAATTAAAAAGCAACAAAATTATTAAAAACTGTCAAAACAAAGCGCAGGCAGCATTAAATGCGCCACACGCCAACAAAATAAACCCAAGACATAAGATAAAATATATTTTATAACGATGACAACGATGACTTTTCGTTTAATCGTTACGATCTACACGGAAATCAGAGATTGAGAGAGAGAGAGAGAGAGAGGGAGAGAGAAACTGAAACCGAAAGCGAAACATAGTTGTAGACAATGGGACAATGCTTAGGGACAATTCCGACAACAACTACAACTACAACTAGACAATCCGATGAGAAGCGAAGCTGGAGTTGAACCCGCAACATGGCTAAAACAAACAACACTAACAACACCACACAACACCACACACCACACACATGCGTAAATTAAATGATAATTTATGATCAACACCTTTTCAGATTCTTCTCTTTCTCTCTCTCTCTCTGTCTCTGTCTCTCGCTGGGTATGGTCAAGACCCAGGCTGGAGCACCGTTTAGCTGGGTGTCCTGCTGCGCACACGTCTCGAGATTTGTGTACCGATCGCGCAATGCGATAACTCAACCTGTTCGTTGATTCCCCGCTTGGACCTGGATCGATCGTGATCCCAGCTAACCAACTTGGGGTTCAGTTCACTGCTTTTCTTCTCTTCTCTTATTCTTGAAACAGCGTTTCATTTTTCCCCACTGCGTGTGTATGTGTGTGTGTGTGTATGTGTGACTGTTTATTTGTTTTTACGATTTATTGGCTTATAATTTTTATTAGCAATGGAATTTCTTGGAAATCCTGCTACGATCTTCCACCATATGATGTGTCGTTGAGATTCGACAAGAGTCTCCCCCTCCAAACGCTACCGGCTGTTTTCTTTTTTTTTTTTTGATTTGTTTTGACTCTCGTTCCACTATAAACTTATCAGGGATTGTTAAACCATAAACAGCTGATGGATCTAAAATTTGAAAAGCTCGTGGCAATTTATAGAAGATCAGCAATATTATCTCTTTTCTTTAAAAGAGCTTTATACACAATAGAGAAATTGATTATCGGATATGCCACTTGACCAATGAACTTGTAGCTCTACAGTTTATTTTATAAGTCTTAACACTTTTTTAAAACCTTAAGCGGCTTAGGCCAGCTACAAAGGTAAACTTCAACTTGTTCCAAGTGAAACCCTAGAAATTTCAACATTGGCATTGAGAAATGTGTCAAAAGAGAGGAGAATCTCTGAGAAGAGAGAGAAGGGTGCCACTTTTTACATTCATATCGATAAGGTGGTCCATAAACTGCACTCTAATTATAGACGAGGCAAATCACTTAACACAGGGCCCACCCGATAAGTAAACCACCCCATTCTAAGAGCAGAGAAGAGGGGCAAAAAAAAAGTGAGCAAAGCGCCTTCGATTGAGGTCTCAGTTCCATACCGGTCCATCATCACCAACGACATCATTATCAGCGCCATCAGTGGCAGCTAACTCAACTCAACTCAACTCAAATGCGTCACGGAACTCCAGAAACGGGAATGGCCGGGAAAAAGACCCACATAAAGATGTACATATGTACACTGATAGAAAAAAATGTTCTAAAATTAAGATTTTGGTCTTAAAACTACGAATTTTGGTCTAAAAACATTTTAAATAAGACCAAGTTCTTGTTATAAGAATCTTCTTAAAATTTAAGTCTAAAAATAAAAAAAAAATTAAAAACAGACTATTTAATTTTTTTATATACATATTATAATCATTTGAAATATATAAATGTTATTTTCACTGTGTTTTTTGCTTGTAACGAGTGGGATTCGAACGCTACTACGGTTGTCTTTTAATAAAATATGTCATATTTATATTTTCCTAACAATTTAAGATTTTTATTATTGTATTAAGAACTTCAATTCTTTAGATTCATATTCAAAGAATTACTAATATGTTCTTAAAATGGTCTTATTTTAAGAATAAAATATTTAAGATGAATGTTCTTGAATTTAGAAGTTATTCTTTTCTTCAGTGTATGTATTCATGTGTCTGCGAGGGGACAGCACAGGAAGAGAGACTGGAGAGAGACATACATATACATATGTATATGTATAGCAACATACAAAAGCGTGACAGAGACGGGCAAAAGCGCAAAATACATAATAATAAAAACAGAATGTACAATAAAACGAATAAAAATGAATAACGCGCTGCGACGACGACGACGACGGCGACGTCAACATCGACAGCGACAGCGACGACGACGACGACGACGACGACGGCGCTGAGGCGAACGAATAAAGAACACACGCACATTTTGTGGTAACCTGATACTCTTTCCAGCTACCCTCCAGCCAACCGTGGCATTCGACGAACTCGAACTCGAACGCAAACGCAAAAACGATGAGCCCTGAGTTGCCCGAGATCGACATACATACACACACACACACTCATACACACTCACACACAGTTGGCAACACAATAATGCACACATTTAGAGAAATGAGCAGCGAGACAACGGTCTGCAACTGGGACTCCGACTGAGGATGAAGGGGGAACTGCCAATGGAACTGGAACTGGAACTCTTCTCTCTCATCTAAAGTAGTATTAAGGTTTTTATTTTTTATGTTGAAAATCTTGCGGTTGCTTTTCTTTCTGCATTTCATTGTTATAGGTCGGATCGGGACATCGGGACTACTTTGATGAAGGTGGTCTGGCTGATTGAATCCTGAAATTGTTATACCTCTCAACTGTCAATAAACTTCATTATTCTGCCAGTCCATCTAAAAAAATTGTATCTTTCATCTCATCAAATTTTAAATGATAACAATAAAAATTTTAGCAATTATTATATTTATAGAGGATTGTTCTAGCCGAACCTATATATTTATAGAAATAAGTGTAGTACTTTTATAAATTCTCCAATACTATCTTTGATTCAAAATTTTGAATAAGAAAGAATTTGAAAAATCCAATGAAATATGATATGTTTTATAACTTATCTTAATCAATGTTAACAATCGCAGAAATTAACTGTTTTTCTTTATTCCTTGATTTCTTAAAACATTTAAATTATTTGATAAAACATCCTTACTTTTGACTTCTAAAAGACAATGATGGACATAAAAGTTCGAATCTTATTACAAATATAGCAAGCTATAATAAAATATTATAGATATGTTGCGTGTTTATTGTTTACTTTTAGAGTTCCGACTTTCGGCTAAATTCTGTTTAATCTCAGATCAATGTGAAGCTGTTCGCTTTTACAATGTGTCCTTGGCTGAGAGTGATCTTCAGCTATCTAGTAGGCATTTTAAACATGTTCAATAAACTAAATTATTGCAAATTGTGATATTAAAAAAAAAAAAAGGGAAACCAAAATAAAAACTAAATTAACTGTGAAGATGCGTAAGATCTGGAAAAAGCCGTTGCACAAGCGCAAAGTCGTACGTATTTGGAGCTGACGACATTTAAGTATCTGTCAGATGCGCATTTCTTATTGGAATTTGCATTTCGCTTACAGTGGGCAAACATTTCGTGGGCGGGTCGCTTAGTTTACTACATGCAACCTCTTGTGGAGCACTTGTTCGATATTTGGCTGCAACAATTGCCATTTCCCACAATACTCAAATGCATTTATACATGCGGCCTGCTTTTCTTTCTACTGCTCCCGATTCTATATCCGATGATGGTTCTGGGCCTCTACTATGCCATCTTCCAGTATGTCGGCGAAACGCATTGGGATCTTGTATTCCCACAAAATTGGGATTTGCTCAGCGCTGCAACATATTTGTGGCACTTTCAGGTCACCAACAAGAAGTATCTGCTCTTTGTTACAATGTACATTGAACGATATCGTGTCATTATAACGGCTATATCCTCAACTGTTGACTATATGCGAATGGCATTATGCCTTGTCTTTGGTTAAAACATTTGCATATCTATTAGATAACTAAATCCAATATTTCAAAGGTTTTCGGTTATTACAAAACTGTTCAAAACTTGAGTTACTTCAACAACCATTTTAAACTATGCTTACATATTTTTTTCGGACTATTTCATTTTTTTTATTTTTGTATTTAATGTACCCCAAAGAAAGAAAATAAATAAATTTTATAAAAAATTTACTTAATGTAGAACTTGTAACTTTTTCAAATTATTATGTTTGTGTTTATAGTATAGAGTTTAAAAATATTTGTGATCTGTTATTTATTGACTAAAATTCTTTATTGAGAAAAAAAAAATGTATTTATTTTATGAATTTTGTTAAAGGTCTTTTTAGAAACTATTTAATGAATCATATAGAATATTACAATAATCGTTTAATATGCAAATTATTAAAAAATTTGCAAACATTTTGAAGAACCTAAACTCAACTCAATTCAACTCAAATACAAATTAAGTCATAAAATTGATATGTTTCTTTAAAGGTGAAATTCAAAGGAGATTCTATGATAGCAACAATTTAACAAACTTTATTTTATTTATGGCTGGTTTTTGAGTGCAGCCATAAGTGGAAACTTTACGTATTTACGTGTACTTTAAAGGCCAACTAAATTGAAGCATATGCTGGCTTATATGTATACATAGGAGGATTCACTGTACATACAAAAACAAATGGCAAAACCAAAACCAAAACAACAAAATGAAAAGTTAAAGTAGCAGCGCTGAGTTGTTGTTGTTGCTGCTGCTCGACGCGGCAACAGCCATAAACATATATCAGGTTACCAGCAACAACAACAGCAATAACAACAGCAGCAACAACAACAAGAACAACAACAGCAACAACAACAAGAAAAATAATAATAATAATAATAAAAAGCAGTGAGGACACTACATAGTGCAAACTATCGTAGGTATTGGGCTGACTATACGAGTATCATGAGTGTATGTATCTGTGAGATACTTTTGTCAGCTGCATATCTGTATATCTGTTTATGTGTGTGTGTGTGTGTGTGCAGTGCGGTTGCTACGGCGGCCAATTTTTATTTTTATTACGACAATTTTTCGCTGTTATTATTATTGTTTTTATTTCGTGGCTGGCACAACGTGAAATGCGAATTGTGAATTGTGAATTTGAAGTTCTTTTGTGCACTTTGAAGTAACTGATATACCGTTTAGCCTAATGGCTCAATGCGAAGATACGATCACAACTTGGTTTCGGCCACTTCAAAACCCAATTCCATTTCCATTTCCATTCCCATTTCCAATTCCAATTTACATTTCACTTTTTTGGCCAATGTTTGCGCTTCACATGACTTCTGACAAACCGGCGGCGAGTCGAGAGAAAGATGAGAGATGGAGTGTGAGAAAGAGAGAGGTTGAGGTTGAGAGGGGCAAACAAAAGGATGCCTGAAAGGATGTTTAATATTTGAAAAGTTGCCTATCTGCAGCTCGGCATCTGAGCGTTAAAGGAAACTCAGAAGAGTTTCACAAATGCACAAATGTTGTCCTATTTGCTTAAGCGGAAATGCAGATGTTTCTTTCTTCTTCGACGTTGTCCTTCGGCAAGGACTATGCATTATAGCTTTAGTTAGTGGCCATGTCTGCCACACACATGACAATGCGCCTATGAAAACAGAACAACAGCAATAACAAACGTATCTATATGGAACAAGATGTTAATGAATTTGTCAGTGACATTTCCATATTTTACATTGCACAGATGAGTGTATATAATATAAGTATTATTCACATTAGTCACATGTGGCAGTTTTTTACGTGAATAACGGCCGTGTCCTTGACACTAATTAACCAACCCCCCCTCCCCAACCCCTGCCAGTCTCCACCCACAATAAAAAGCCACATCTTGGCCTTGTTTTAAAAGCCAAGTAAACGTCGTCAGCTTTTGTAATTGAAATTGAAATGTTAATTCATTTCGCACGCCCAAATAATTTATATTAAATTCACAATTATAATACATATGAGAACATATGTACATATATACATTTTAGTTTCTGTTAATATATATAATAAAAAGCAAAAACTTACTCTTTATGCTCGGCGGCGCGATCTCTTTGTCGGCGATTCTTGAACCAATTGGAAACCTGTAAATTTGTAAAAATACAAGAGAGGCAGAGAGTTAAACGAATGTAATGAATGTGCGCAAGTGAATGCCTAAAAATAGATGAATACATCATCTCAAATTCTGTTTTCTATGATTAATGACATGCAATTAACTCGTACGAGTGAAATTCTTCAAGAATTGCAAATGAAATATGTCAACTATTCATCTGACTCGACATTGTGATCGGACTTACCTGTGTCGTGGTCAGTCCCGTGGCCTCAGCCAGATCCCGTTTTTCCCTCGGCGACGGATACGGATTGTGCGCATACCAGTCTCTCAATACGGATCGGGATTTCTCCTGCACATAACGAAAGTACAAAAAGTAAACAAACACAATATTAGAACATTTGAAACAATCAATGATTGCACAGGGAAAAATTCTGGATTCAGGAATAAAATCACTCTTTAACGGTTTTAAAAGTTCAGTGACTGCGGATTTGCTTAAATCAAAATTGAAATACTAGATTCAAGCAAGGTTTTTGGTTTTTTTTTTTAATTTTATTTTTATTAAAATCAAGAATATTAAGCAAAAAATTTGAAATAATTTTTTTTTTTTTGAGTAGAATATTTGAGAAATTTTATATAGATGAATTATGAACTTAATTTTTTTTTTCTTATTTATCAGTAAACAATTAAATTAAACATTTTAGAACTGTCAGGTTTTACTAACTTAAATTTAATAACTTTTTTTGATTTCTGTAACTCTCATTTTTATATAACAGTCAATTTAAATAAATTACAAATGAGATTCAAATAAATTTAAATTTGAGTGGAAATTTAACTAATCTATTTAAAGATTATGTTTGATCGTTTAGATTAGTCGATGGTTTAAAGGATTTAATAACTTCTTTACACAAAGAAGTTTATTTTTAGCAAATTTTTTGCAGTAAAAACAATGTTTTAAATTACCAAAAACTAAATAACAATTGAGAAATTTAAATATTTTTGTCTGCTTAAATTTAAATAGGTTTCAAAGTAAAAATTTAACTACTTTAATTCGAATTTTCATTACTCGGGAAAATGCTTTTTCTAGTTTGGAATTTACCCTTAAATAAATATCTATACATCCCATTTTTGATTATTTTTTTGTGTACTTTTTTTGCTACCATATGTTTTTAATCAATTGAAAACCCGCACTGATAAAGCACAAGTGTAAACAGTGTCGGTTAGGAAACTAGAGGGAGTCCACAAGGAGCAGTGAATATGCAGGAAAGGAAAGGAAAAGGAAAAGAGAAGGCGTTGCCCAGCAGTTTACTGTGACCGCTCCCGTTCTGGTTACCGCATTGAGAGGTGTACTATGTATATGGGATGTGCGGACATTACTACGATTTCATTTTGTGCCCTTTGTTGAGTGAAGTAAAAGTGAATGTAAGGCAAGGCAAACGGAAGGAGCAAAAGCTGCAGAGAGCGAGAGAGGCAGAGAGAGGCAGAGAGAGAGAGAGAGGGAGGAAATTTGTTTGA
Source organism: Drosophila innubila (assembly GCF_004354385.1). Lineage (NCBI taxonomy): Eukaryota > Metazoa > Arthropoda > Insecta > Diptera > Drosophilidae > Drosophila > Drosophila innubila. The sequence continues at coordinate 7,360,367 of NW_022995374.1, forward strand.
TATATGTACTCACCTTAAAACAGTAGCTCGTCTCCTCGCCATCCCAAATGGTGCGGGGCAATGGAAATTTACGACGAACACGATATTTGCCCACGGCACCCAAAGGTCTTCCGCGCAGTTTTTCGGCTTCCACGTAATGCGCTACAGTATAAAAATTTCGGGTTAGTCCTGGACATAGAGAAAGAGTGTACAAGGGAACGGGAGGCAGAGAGGGAGAGGGGAGAAGAGAGAGAGAGAGTGTCAAGTGGAGCGGAGGTAGATTGTCTCACCTTTCAACCACAGGGCTTGCAGCTTGGCGTGATTCTGGGCCGAGAAGTGATGATGTTCGAGCAGCCGGTACAGCTCCTTGTACTGACCACGATGGAATGCGACGACCGCCTTGGCCTTCAGCACAGATTCGTTCAGTTGCAGTTTATCACATTGTGGCAGCGACCAAAGGAAGCGACCCAGTCTTTCGATATTGCCCGCCTGTTGCAGTACCTGTAAATATAGTAGTTCCAAATATACACTGTTAACAAAAAATTGGAATCTTAAATACTTAGTAACAGCCAAATTCTAGCATGAAATACATAATGATTAATATATTAAACAGGGAGTAATTTATATAGTTAAGTAAATAAAGGAAAGAGGAAAATTTTCTTTTTTTTCGAACTATTTTAAAATAATAAATAATTTTTAGTTTTTTTCTTTATCTTAAAATGTATTGCTTTAAAATTAATTATTTAAATTTAATACTATGTATAAATGAATTATAGATGTGTATCTAAAATCTTTTTGAAATTGGCTGTGGCTTTTTCGAGATACGTTAAGTTTTATTCATGTTACAAGAAAATTAGTTAACTTTGTTGTGTGATGTAAACCAAAATACAGTCTTCAAAAATACTCAAAAAAAAACATAATTTATGAATTATTCACGTAATACTGTTTTTTCTTATTTTAAACTTAATTTCATTTGGATTTTATTTTTTCTCATAAAATTAAGAATATTCAATCTAAAAAATGAGTTGAAAACATTTTATTTATCAGTGTAGTAGTCTATCTATAGATATTATTATTGGCCGTTATCTCACCTCACACACACAGGCCACCTGCTCCTGTGTGAAGCCGAAACTGGGCAGAGTTTCTCGTCCGGCTGCGGAGCCACTTCCACCTCCTCCACCTCCTCCACCGCCTCCACCTCCATTGCTGCTGCTGTTCAGGTGCAGTCCAGTGGCAGACACGCCCCCATTGCCGCCCACTCCCACACCCACACCCACTCCGCTGCCATTGTGCGTCAGCATATCGAGATTATTATTGTTATTGCTTGTGCTATTGTTATTGTTGTGCAGCGCCACCACCGATCCGCCCAGCCCCGTGGGGCTGTAAGGGGGCGTGTGACGGGCGGTGAGCACAGCAGCCGCATTGGCCGCAGCCAAGTCGTAGAAATCTGTGGCGGGATGTTGTAGCATATTCTCGGAGTGGACTAAACCAATCCAACCCAAGCCGGAGGGAATCAGATTTCCCTCTCCTCTCCTCCACTTCTCTAATATCTTATCTCTATAAATGGATGATCGCCGTAATCAGCCAGTTGCGGATGTTGGAATCCTCGCTAGCTGTTCACCTAATTCATTGATAATCTAGTCAAAGTTGTGCTGTCTTTGGTATTTGAGCGCTGCAATTAAAAAGAGATTTAAGTTATTAATTAAATATAGAATTTGATGTTTTAATATGTAGATATAAATTAAAAGTGTGCGCAAAATTATTTTAATTATAAACATATTAAATTATTATAATTTTTTACAGATAATTACAAATACTGCATGTCGCAAATTTGCGATCTCAGAAGACATAAGATCTAAAAGTATCTAAAAGTAAGTAAAAAACTTAATTTTACTAACAACTTTCCTGTTTTTTGACATATTAACCAGTCAACATTTCTTTTTTTTAACACTTTTACATTTTTACTTTGTATTATTTGTTATCATTTTAGTTTTAATTTTAAATTTTAATTTCAAGGATATTTTTATAATTTTAGTTTAACTTAAGTCAACTGTTCTTAGTTGACACTTAATAAATAAATAATAAATCGACATTTTGACTAAATTTTGTAATAGTCTTAATACTCTTAGTATATCGTATACTTAGACTTAGATATCATAGCAACAATCTTTTGAAAATTGCAAGGGTACCAAATCTTTCACAATGCGCAGATAACATATACTTTGATTCTTGTTGTTTCTTTTGAATTATTTAGCGGAATATTGATATATTTGGTTGTATGGTTTATAGACCCCAATTTGCTAATGATCTCAACCCATTTCTAACATTGAGCTATTCCTAGGAGCATTGCCCAACCCGATCAGGGCATTTGGGTCTCAGGACGCAATTACCTTGCTAATTGGCAGCGATATTTCATATTTTTATTGCCAACATTTTGAATGTTTTGTTTAGCATTAAGTGAACGATAATTGAGACACATAAAACTGTTGAAATTGCCATTAATGAAAACTGAATAATTTCCCCAATTTTCCGCATTTATGTTAAACAAAACAAAAAACATTTCTATACAATTATGAAATATTAGCAGAACTCATTACACATACACATATGTACAATGTACACACATACATACGTATTTGGACCCCATGTTGTCAAAGTCGATTAGTCAATTGGTTGATTAGCTAATGGAACTATACCAGGTGTGCATTTGGTTAGCATTCGTTGATTTTTAATAATTATTAAAGTATGGTTTGTCTATATTCTCAGTGCTGATGATGATGATGTCGATGGTCTCAACAGAAATAAACTTTTACACAATATTATTAAATGGGGCGAATGGTTTTCAATCTGTTCTGTTATTGCTGATGTGGAAGATGTTTCTAAAATTACCAGCGTCGCGACGCTGCATCTCTGCTTACAAGTGGCAAGTGTATCCCTCAGATACTCAGATAGAATATCTCTGCGAAAGGTCACTGCATAGATACTTGTAGTTTGCGGGGGCCCAACGCAAAGTTTGTGTATCTGAAAGATACACGTATTCAACAAGATACCAGAGATTTGAGATCTAAGATCTCCCCTTACCCAATATATATATATTTATATATATATACATATGGTAAGTATATATAACCGAACTCACAGCTCGTGCACCTCGCGTATACGTTTTCAAAATCGAGGCAACTGCGCCGCAGCTATTCGAGATATTCTTGGATCTGTTTTCAATTTTCAGCTTCTCTCTCTCACTCTCTCAGTACCGCTCTCCCTCACTCTCACTCGGCACGGCGTGAGGCAGATTATATATACAAATGATTTCGTTTTGCCGTTGCTGTAACAAAAATACCAACGGGGCAAGTTGCCTGCTCTTGAGTCATCGGCCTAGAAGATTGCCCGATCTTCCCATTTGGCCAAGCGTCAGATATTTTGGCTTGTTTTTTGTATTTGTAATTGTGTTTGACGCAAGTAAACAAGCAAAATTGCGAATGTGAAACGAAATACGCTATACATTTTCAATCTGTTTATTATAATATTTTAGCTAAATGCAATCTTCAAGTGAAATAGTTGTTAATCAATTGTGAACAATTAAATGTATCTAAAGAATAAGCTTGGCTGATTTGGAAAGTGTTTTTGAGAATGTTTCAGCTAGTAGAGATCTATGATAACTATATTGAAATAGTTTTAAAGTATCTTTTGCTGTCAGTTGACCTGCTTACAAGTATTTCAAATAAAGTAGCTCATAGATACAATCCGCAAGTTAATGACATCTCGATATCAATCGCATTCATGAAGATGCGCCACAGCAGCAAACTTAAAGATACTTTATCTGATCGGAAACGGCTGCTGGCAGTTGTTGTTGTTGTTGCTGCTCTTGGTTTTTTTCTTTTATCAGGTTTGTGGCATTCAAATAAACTAAAACTGAATTTAATTTATTTTCAGCTCGACTTACACATTCTTAATTTACTTAACCAACGCGTCCATTCGAACGTGTTATCTGTCAGATTTTCGATTTCTTCTGTTTGCTCATTGTCTATTTCCATGGGTGTGTGTGTGTGTGTGTGTGTGTGTGTAAGTGTATCTGTGTGCATGCTTGACTTTTATAAGCTTTTAATTTGAGTGTTATTGTCTTCGCTTGTTTTCGTTGCCTGTCAATTTAACTGCAGCGGGAGCGTGCCTCTATTCCCCCTCCCCCTGCCATTCCTTCTTCCCCCTTCTCTCTACCTCCCCCTCCCTCAGAAAGTGGACACCTTGACTTGGATTTCTATTGGCCTCTGCTCGCGTGTTTATAGAGTTGTATGCTGTTTTGTTAATCAAATCAAATCAAATCAAATTAAATTGCATCTTTTGTTGCCTTTGCCCAATTAGTTTCTAATTAAAGTCGAATGTAATAAAAATGTTTTAGATTTTTCATTTTAATTTACGGCGTATTTGCAGTGATTTGTTGTCCACAGCTGAAACCTGAGATGCAAAGATACTTTAACCTGTTGCTCAGCTGGAGTTTTAGGAGATTCTATAGAATGGAATTTTGGAAAGTTAAGATACACTGCGACACGTTTGAGCTTTGAAACTAAACTGATGCGGATTCTTGGGCCAGGTTCCAAGTCGTTATTAAAGTCGTCAGTTATCGTTATCGTTATCGTTATCGTAGTCGTTGCCAAGTGCATTGATTGCGGTACCATCCGAACCCAGAGACGAGGACTGTTTTAGCGCTGAAAGCGAATTATCTGAAATGGCGTCTGTGTTTATACAATGTAATCGACAAATTCAACAATTCAAAGCTGTTGTTGCACATTTTCTTCATTTCCACGAAAGTAAACAACATGAAAAACTGCAGACCAAACTGACCAAAAGCTTAGTAATCGACCAATGCACTTGTATCCGTGAGATACATGACAGTTTATTGCATTTGCTATTTAATTGCCAGCTGTAAACAGATTAAAAAGCAAAAAAGCAAATATGTAATGAATGAAATTTGTCAACGTAATGTGCTGTGCTGAGTTCGCTGGGGCGTGGCCAGACCGACTCAAATATATCTGTATCTGTATCTGTGCGCTACATTTGCCCTACTCTTGCATTTGAATGAGATACAAACGCATCTCACAGTCCGCTCGCTGCACACGAATCTAAATTGACCAAACAACCGCCCAACGATTTGTATCTCTATCTTTTGAATGAACAACTTGCACGCAAATTAAGGCAAAATTTTCAACGCAAGTGCGTAAAATGATCAAAGCAACAAATGCTATGCTAACGTATTATGAATTATTCAGCCAACATTGCATTCGAAAATGTATCTACTGCATCTCCACCAAAAAAAAAACACCAACTTCTAAAATCCAGAAAATTCATCTTAAATATTTTGTTCTTAAAATAAAACCAATTAAGGACCATATTAATAATACTTGAATAAAAATACAAGGTACAATACAAGACAATACAAGAATAAAAATCTTAAATTGTTAGAAAAGTATTAATATGTACAATTTCAAATGAAACAAATAGTTTTTTTTAATATAACTTTTGTATTCTATGACTTAAATTTTAAGAAAATTTATTCTCATATTAAAAAAAATGTATTCTTAAATTAAATACTTGGTCTTATTCGAAAGGTTTAGAAAACCAAAATGTGTTTTCTTACTTTAAGAATGATATGTTCTCGACGCATTTTTTTATACCAAAATTCTTAGTTTTAAGACCAAAATCTTGATTTTAGAACATTTTTTTCATCAGTGTATATCTCTGCAGTTTCCCTTTGAACTGAAGTTAATTTGTATCTGTGACCATCTTATAGATACCGGCAACAACTGCGCCCATTTCTACACTAGATAAATCACAAGATGACGACAAACACGCGCTGGCCAATAAATTGGAAGGCTGTTTAAACGTTCTCGATTTAAATGCTAAACCGTAAAATCGAAATGCTAAAAAGAAATATTAATAAACTATTCGCATGCAAACGACGGAACGACAACTGTTCGACACCCACCCAAGAAACTTTCCCCAAATGACAAGGAGAACAACAACAACAACAACAGAAACAACTACAACTACAACAACTACAACAAAAGAGGCTGTAGACAGTTAATAATTTTCGCGTTTAACCGAAAATTTGCATGATAAAACGAATTTTTATAAATAAACAAAGGCATGGCCAAAAAGTATCTCACGGATACTACAAGGCTCTCACAATCTCAATCTCAAACTCAATGCTCGCTGCTCTATGATGTGATGAATGAATGACAACTGAAATGGGAATGAGAATTGCTGCATGTTTATTTGTTCGGCGTCTAATTAAACCGAAAATAACAACAACAACAACAAGACTAAAACTAAAACCTACAAATGGAATTCAAATGGAATCAGAAACCGAACCGATTCGATCCACTTTTCTTTGTGAATTTCTCACAATTTGCATTATTTGTTTGCATTTGAGAAAATTTTACAAAATTTGTTGAACATTTCTTAAGCACCTCTGAAGAGAGGTTATTACAATTTTATCACGAATTTTTGAACTCAAAAAGAAAGAATATTATAATATTATTTTTGAAATATTAATTTGCTTATTAAATATGAGTTGTGTTGTAATAAAGTTCTGTTTTAAGTATAGAATGAATCATTTTGTATTTTTTGTTATCTTATTAAAGTCTTATTAACAATCGACTGCAAACAGGTTTATCATACTAAAAACTGCATTATTTTTAGTCATAAAATTCGCTTACAATATACATTGTATGTATTTATTTATGAAAGTGTATACAATCTTCGATAGATCAAATGCATTTGTTCTCAATTGTTTTTCATATAATTTGCTTGCATTTTCTTTTCAAAAATATAAAAGGCTTTTCGAAAAGAAGCAGAGAAATTCAAATCTAAGGCAAGTGTCAATAGTTGCAATAAGTGAATCACAATTCACTTACATTAGTCATTGTATAATCATTAACGCAGCGATTGAATATCATAATATTGCACAATAAACAATACTTTGTTTGTTGTCATTGATAAATATAAACAAATTAATTGAAGTTACAGATATTCGCATGAAATTCAGTAAGTTGTATAGTTTATTTTTTGTTTTTTCTGTAAACTATTACAAATATCATTTATAGAAGATAAGCTGTCCATTCGATATAAACTCAAATTTAAATTGACCGTCGGCTGCTAACTGATAACTCACCTGTGTATCTTTATCTTATGTATAAGTATCTCTATCGCTGATGCGTATCCGTATATCGATTGATTTATCTGTTGTGCTTCTTTTAGTTATTATTTTGTACATTTGCTTTGATTTGTATTCAGTTGTCGATTGGCGAATATGTTAAGCCACTCACACACACGTACACTCACACTCACATACACAGACACACTCACTCACTGAAGTGTGTGTGTACAAAAATAACTGCGACCGCAGACAAGCAGCGAAATTTTCATACGCACTGTTAGCATAAACACGTGTTGCAATTCTTAGCAAAATTTTCCGCTTTCACGACTTTCATAAATTGCGTACATGGTTTTCAAAACAACAACATTAACAACAGCAAAACACTAGAGCTAAATTTGAACAATTGATTAGACTTTTTCAGTGGCTGTCGCCGATATTTATGTTAAATTTGTGTGCGCACGTTTTCGATTTATGCGAGTAATATTAATTATATGCTCGAGTTGTATCTATTTCTATTCCACAAAATAATCTCAACTCTGTGCGATGTTGACTTTTGATTTATGCATCGCACATTTGTTTATTGCTATTGAATTAAAACTGTTGCCGGCGGTGCCGTCGTTGATCGCACACGAGCAACTCCAACAAACTGTAAACTACGAACTGCGAACTGCGAACAGCGAACCGAACGCGAGCAACGCAAGAGAGAAACTGAATACTGAGCATTGACGAAAAGAAGGGAAACACAATGGCCAACCAGCCGAACGAGCGACGTGCTTGTATTGGTGAGTGTATAGTTGTGTGTGAGTCGAATAGTGGTTGCTGCTCTTAGGCGGCAGCGAGAGCGAGAAAGCTGACTGACGTTGCCAGCGCAGTGAATGTCAAACTGTTGTTGCTACTGTCTCTCTGCAAATAAACAAGTCTGTGAAATTGCTCAATTAGAGTTGTACTCGAAATATTAGCACTTTTTTTTTTAAATATGCACTACACTTTTAAATATTTATTATATGAAATTAAAAAAATTGATTCCCTAATTATTATTTATTATTTATAGTTTTATGATTTAAGTAAATTCAGCCCGCGTTCTATGTTTTTGAAAGCTTCAACTTAATAATTATTATAAAACTACACTGAAACATTTTAAAATATTTCAATGGTTTTTTGAACCGAACCTGAACCGATAAAACCGAGATATAGAACCATACACCGGAATGATTGTTTCGAACCCAATACCGGAAGCGATATTTATTTCAGTTTGATTCCCTTATTTACTGTTTTAATGTTACATATTTTTTTATAGAAGCACCGCCTTTTTTTCATCGTCAATAAATAAATAATAAAGTAAATAATCACTAAAGTTATAAATATGGTTAACCGTGTCAATTAAGCTTTTGATTCATAAAAAGCGTAAATAAGTAGTAAGCATTATTTTGGACGCCACTGTTAAAGAACTCTGCACGCACGCTGCTAACAGCATCTGTTGCTCTTTGGAGTTTTACAGCCACTGTAAACGTTTGGTTGAAGAGACAGCAGTGTGCGAGTGAAACAGCAAGCAAACAGGTTATATTCTGTAACTTGCTTACACTTACTGCTAGCATTGGCACCGCCTACTCCATGCTACCTGTTCACACGCACACACGCACACACACATACCAGAGTGAGCAATAACAAACCGCTGATTGGTCAACACTCGCGTCGCAAGCAATCGTCATGCGCAATGGCCGCCATATTGATATTGATAGCTGCAAGTACATACAAACACATCTACACTTGCAAGATAAGTAATTGTACGTGTATATAAGCGTCTTTATGTATGTACTTTACATTTGCGGCATAGGCTTGAATGCCACCTTGCAATTCCTGCTGCAAGGATGCTGCTGAAATTATGCTGCGTTTCAAAAATCCTTTTTAATTATGGCAAACAATGGATTTTATTTCTATTGCCGCTCGCATTGCACTGCAGTTGCAATTAGGTTCCGTTATAATTGTGGTTGTCATTCCACAAGGATTTCTGAGGATTAATGTTGCCGCTGTGCACTGAACTGTTGAAAATGCTTCTTTTTCTGCGGTTGTGGCTTTTTCGAGTACAGTTTGCAATTATCGGCAGCAGATAAATTTAAATCGATTTTTTTATTTACGTTTTCATCCTTAATTAAGCATTTTAAGTCAAAAATATATATTAGAAAATTTCTGATAGAGAAGGAGCTCAAGCTTATCGTAAAAAACTGACTTTTGAAAAGAAAATGTTTTCAAAAAATATAGTCAACATCAATTTCCAAAGGTCTACACGATAAATAATATAACTTTTGGTACAAAAGGATAAGGAAAAGGGTCGCTCAAGGTATTTTTAAGAATAAAACATACAAATATTTATTTTTAATACTTTGTCTAGTTAGTTGAATAAATTAAATTTTAAATGTAATCAGCAAGTGAATGCTAGATAATATATTGTAGTAGACCACCCAGTTGGGAATAGAATAGGTGCATTGAATAAAAATGAAATCAAGAAGTCACTATCTTATCAAATCGATTGTCATAAAACTAAAGAGAAGCCCGAAAACAAAACTAAACTGATTATATTTAGGTTTAGGGGTTGGGGTTAGGCGCCAGGTTGATCGTCGATAGATCTTTTGAATTTGATTGACAAATTGCATATCGATTACAGAGCCGAGCTTTCCGAGTGTCGAAAACTTTGGAAGTGTGCATTTAACAAATATTTGGCGCCAGTGCACAATGTGAAGAATGGTCAAAGATGTGTTAGGGAATTAGGGAATCATCAAATTTACATAATAACAGATCGTGTTTCAATGGCTATGAAACCCCCTCACTGGCAGTAACTGATCAACTGGCCAATAAAACGACCAGCGACAACATTTGGAAATGTCAAAATAGCCAAAAGAACATAAAAAACAGCGTAAAAAGCGAGAAGACAAGACAAGAGGAGAAGAAACCCCGATACCGATCCCGCAATATGTTAATGAAAAGACGCGATAAAAATCTTGTACAACATGAATGAGAAAACGAAACGCAGCAGCGATCAACACCGTATTCTGTGGTTATAGCTGCGAAGAGGCAGAAGAGACAGATGCGCGGACAGAAAGAAAGTCCCAAAACATAATCATCGTCATCTGGCTGATGGCTGACGGCGGATGGGGGATGCCCCTGCCCCCCGCATCTTCCCTCTCTGCTGGTGTTAAAAATGAAGATAATAACGAGAGTGGCGCACGCGCTGATCGCGCGTTAACTCCATAGGTACTCTAGGAAAGTCACCTGCTGTGCCGTCCCAGACTCCGATCTCTACTCCGAGTCAACCCGCAACAAACTGTAGTGTAAACAAAGCGCCCCTCGGCGCCCCCACTTACACTGATAAAAAATTAAATTAAATTAAGATTTTGGTTCTAAAACTAATAATTATAATAATAAGTTCTTGTTATAAGAGCAAATGCTCTTAAAATTTTAGTCAAGCAAAAAAAAAAATTCTAAAAACTTTTTGATTTTATGACATATTTATACTCTCCTAACAATTTAAGATTATTATTATTGTATTAAGAACTTCGATTTTGTAGAATAATATTTTTAGAATTAGTAATATGTTCTTAAAATTGTCTTATTTAAGATGAATGTTCTTGATTTTAAAAGTTTGTCTGTTTTTTCAGTGTACATATATGAAGAAACGTCGAGAGATTATTAGAAATGGTAAACAAATCTGAAAAAAACGTTCATAAATTTTCATAGCCATTTCGAAACATACTCACATTGTAAATCACCTGGAACTAGTCGCCTCCGAGTCCGACTCTATGGAGTGTTATTAATTTAGTTGAAATGATTATTAATTTTACGCCATAAATCTCCACTCCATCTCGATCTCCGCTTGAGCCCGTGCCTAGAGATCGCTTTGGATCTTCGAATCTGTGGAACCATGATCTCTGCATGATCTTTGGGTACGTGTGGGTAATTAGCTTTGAATACCTGAAATGCTTCTTGACCAAATTATGCGTATATTGTTGTTTTTGTACTTTTTATGATTGATAATACAACATTTTCTATTTTTTGAAATCATTTTACAGAGTTTGAGTCTCTGACCTCAAATAATTAACTTCCATTTGCAAAATGATCTTAATCGTAATCGGCATAAGTTTTCATATACACTTAAATAACAAATTAGTAACAACTTCATTAATTTATGAGAATTAAAAAAGAATTTTTTAAAAACACAAAAAACAGTTTTTGAAGCTGGTTAGAAAATTTTGGTTTACCATTGCAGAAATCTAATTTAAAATGCTTTGAGAAGATGAACGAAAATAATTCATATAGAGTACCTATTTTTAACATACGTTTATAAAAAAAAACTACGAAGTATTTTAATAGGCTTTCTAATCTGTGTAAAAGCTTAGATTAATAGAGAAAGCTGAGGTACAGATAGGTATAAAATCTCTATCTATCATAAATAATAAGTAATCTGTTCGTTTAAGTCAAGAATCCAAAATACACACCCTTCTCGAAGCGGAAATTTGAAAGTTCAGTCATACGCCTCCTTCCGAGGGGCAGCTCTACAGTTTCCCCTTACGTGTACAATCGCCGCATAATTGGTCCGGCAATTCAATTACTCGTTCACGTTTAGCGCTCCCATGGGTTGTTCGAGAGGTGTTTGGGCCAGGTTATTATGCAATTGCCATGTAATTTGCCACAATTATTCATATTAAAAATGAGTTAGGCGCTGCTGGATGGTGGCAAGAAGAAGTGTCAGAGGGGGGGGAAAGGGAGACAAGTAAGCAATTTTCACGCGTAGGTAACTTTAAACGGAGACGGGCTCGGAATAATAATCGCCGGCACATAAATATTACAAGCATCTGACAACTGAAAATTATCTGCTTCACTCACGAGCCATTTAAATCAATTTTACACTTCGAATTTCACACAGCCAACCAAGTCCCGTCTTGGTCTTGGTCTTGGCCCGGCGGTTGGCCAAAAGGATACCTGAGAGGAAAAACGGGGCAAGGAAGTTGGAAATTTATTGAAAAAATGATGACAAACGAACGAAAATAAGCGCATGCGGCAGCTGCAAGGTGGTCCCGGAGGTGTGACGTGAGAAGCTGAAATTTAAGGCCAGCACTTGAATATATATAGCCAAGATAGTCGCTGATTAGGGTTGCCAGGTTACCGCCTCGAACAGCATTGTATCTTCCTCATGCAATTGTTGATATGTTTTCATAACATTGAATAAGCATATTTTAAGGTTGATATCCTTGATATTGTTGATATCCCATTTGATATCCTCTCATCTTTTTTGAATTATATTTCATTTTGGCAAAACCTTAAGTGTTTCTCAATCCGAAAATTCTTTTTTCTATGGAATATGTCTAATCACATTCCCTCATTTCATAGACTTTTCAACCTGAAATTAATATTTTTAATTTTTCAAATATTTTGAAAACTTTTACAAAATAACAAAACAAATATATTAAAATTTTTTTAAATATTTTATTTTTAAAACTTTTGATTTTTAGATGTAAATTAACATTTTAATATTTCATTCAAGTTTACTATCATGAAGATTTTTTTGTATATAATAAAATTAAAGAAGAGATTATCTCATAGTCGCAGCCCCTTAACATTTAGTTAATTTTTTTTAGCTTAAAAAATAGGTAGCTAAGTAAACTTAAAACTAAAATTATTGAAATATAATTTTTGTAATTAAATCTTTTATTTTAAAATTTGTTTATTGTCAGTCCTGTTTCAATTTAAGTTCTTCTACAATCAACATTCAGAATCAGAAACTTTGCGGCTGCTTGACAACCCTAGACTTGCCTCACATTTTGCACTGTGGTGTCATAAACGTTGCCTGCCAGTTCCAGCTGCCCCCCGTTCCCCGTTGCCCCTCAACTTGGACACTTTGCGAAACGTTTAAACCAACAATTACGCGAGCATAAATCAAACAGTCGAGTGGAGCGTCGGACGAGGCGGGCAGTCAAGGCGGGCGGTCCAGCCGAGAGTCGCGTGCAGCTCCAAACGAGACGGAGGGACTGACTGGCTGACTGGTCTGGCCGACTGGCGATGGTGTTGCTGATGATGCGATGTTGCTGCTGTTGCACGCCGCGCCTACTGCCGATGACGATCTGAAAAAGATGCCTGAAAAGGAATGTTACACCAGCAGCTCCGACTCCGACACCGACTCGGACACCATCTGCTGTCACAGCGGCAACGCCTCAGTTCCACTCCAAGTCCCAGCTTCAGCTTCAGCTCCAGCGCTTATTGGTTTCAGGTGTCAATAAATAATAGCGCTGGACGTGGCTGCTCCTAAAGTCGCCGTCGCCGATCTCGTTGAGATTAGATTGCGGTCGTCGCCTCTCGCAGGCGCTCGCAAGAAATTTAAATAATTTTCATATTAATTAAACACTTTAAAAACAATTTGCACTGCTGCCAAATTGAATGTAGTCTGTGTCTGCGTCTGGATTGTTTTTCTGGCAAGGACGTTGCCTCGTTGGCGCAAGCGCAATTTGTCTCCAAACTTGACAGTCGAATTATAGCTTAAAACGGTAAATTATAAATACATAAATTTATTTAAAAAAATATGTGTTATGGTCTGAATATGTATAGCTATGTAAGTAAAGATAATTTAATAAAAACTGTAATAAAACAAATGATCTGTTTCAAAGTAAAAACCCATATTAACAGAATTTATGTTCTTCCCATTATTGTGCTCTTCTTGGAGATACCTTAAAGATCCAGTCAGTAAAATAAAAGATTTGTTCTGAGGAACTTACACTGGTTAACAACAATTTCTGTATATTCAATTCGCACTCAAGTGCTTCTAATTAAAAACAAAATTCTCCTCGAATGGAAAATGCTTTGAAGTCTTTTCGAAGTAACTTCTTCTTTGACCTTTTGAGAAAATAATTAGTTGAAGGAGAGATTAATGGAAACAAAGAAATGAATTCTTTAGAAAGTTTTGCTACAGAAAATTTAGTAATAATGCAGAAGCTAAATTAATATTTCAAATCTTCAACAATCAGTTTGATTTTAGCATCAACAAGTCAATCTTTTGATATCAATCTTTTTAAATTTGTTCCTATTTGTGCAAAATAATTTCATACTAAATTTAAGTAGCATTAATATTATTTATTATTATAAGCACTTCTATAAATGAATTTAAGACCGGAAATAGGAACAGAGCTATAACATATTCGAAGGTGGTTACCAAGGAATTGAATGAATGAATATTCGAAATCGGAAATAGAAATCAGAAATGATAACTGACTTTCACAGCATTTGAATTTAATCATCAGTGGCATTTATAAATAACCAATTTCCTTTCGATCCTCGGCTTGGCTACTCGAATTGGTGGTAAAGGCAAAATCCACACACCGAGAGGGAGATTCAAATTGAAACTGTTGAATAAATCAACGCCACAAATACACAAAAATTGAATTGTGGCCATGGCTTGCGGCGCTTGACCCCCTGCCCCCGTCGAACGGTGTGAGCCAAGAAAGAAGCAGAAGGTCTTTGGCTCAGGCGGCTGCCAAAGGTGTTAATATTCAATTAAAATTCTAGGGATACAAGTCGAATGCCTAATAAATTAGCGCTCAACAAGCGACTTGCCAATTTCAATTTGTTTTCGTATCATTTTTCTGTGTCGACCAGGCCAACACCGTCTACAGGCCTGGCCATATTATTTATTGAGCTGCGCAGGTGGCAAGGGATTGCAGCTGAGATTGCCATGGACTTCGGATGCAGTGTGAACTTCTCACACATGTAAGACCAGGCTTAAAAGTATTGGTGAGCTTTCACAGGCGCAATACAACTGAAAAGCTTTCTGCATGTGCGTGTGAAAGCTCTTTGTATGTGTGAACTGGAAACTAGAGCCAATAAGACAAGATGTCAAATACAAATCCAATTCTCTAGATTCAATGATCCGATTGCCTCGTGCCAGTGTTTTTTTTTTTTTTTTGTTCGCTCTGCATGTGATCGTGTAATCGATGTTGTACTCGTATTTAGTTGGACATTTGTACTTACACCAATGCACGCCATGGTATCGATTTAATGGACCCACAACCACAACGATTGACCAGAATACCAGGATACTACGACTTGTAGCTACAACAGCGCGATATTTATCGCCGATAGTGAGATTGAGATTGAGACCCGTGGGGTCGCTTGTTTGTTGTGATTGCTCATCTTTCTGTGGCGTCGTCCGCAACCACCGCATGAGGTCCCATCCACAATCGAGTCTCTGCGTCAGAAACTGAAATGTGGCACGTAGACAGCCATGCAACACGGTGCCAATCGTCATTGTGGGGGGCTTCCGATCTCCCCTGATATATGATCACTGATTGAGTTTTACCCCTAATTAGTTGCAATTGTTTAGCATCACGCAATTTAAGCTCTGCTTTATAAAGATAAACATATTTATAATTGGAGAAATTTGTATTACTAAAAAAACTTTCATTCAGTTTAAGTCAGAGAGTATTACCGGAAATAGTATTTTGACTTGTAAAGTGGCAAAGTCAAGGGTGCGACCAATTTCAAACTTTCATAACTTTGTCAAAACTGAACCGATTTTCAAGTTGAATGTCATTTTCATTTTGGTTTGGCCTCTAAATTCATTCTGCATTCAAATTAAATTCATTTAAAAAAAAAAAAAAATTTTCTCTAAATCATGGGTTCGATGCTAAGGGTCCCCCCTTTGCAATTTTGAAAATTCAAAATTTTAAATTTCAAGTTTTTACTTTTAATCAACTTATTATATCGTAGTTAGTATAAAACAACTCTTTTAACTTGATTCTGAGAGCTTTCATTTTTTTGTAAAAAATCATGGGAAAATTAACAAAAATTTTGACTTGTAAAGTTACTAGATCCATTGTCTGACCAACTTCTATCCGTCATAGCTTCGTCAAAACTAAACCGATTTTCAAGCGGAATATCATTTTGATCATGGTTTGGGCTCTTTATTCACTCTGTATTCAAATTTTGTTTATCTAGAAAATTTAATTATTTTTCGACTATCGAAGCCATGGTTCTATGTTGATGCTATTTTGAAAATTCAAAATTTTAAATCTCAAGTTTTTACTTTTAATCAACTCCTTATATCGTAATTAGTATGCATTTTGATCATGGATGGACCTCTAAAATTGTTCTGAATTAAAATTTTATTGGTTTTCTATGAAAAAATTGTATTTTATATCTCAAGCTTTAACTTTTAATGAACCTCATATATCGAAATTAGTATGACACAACACTTTAAATTTAATTCTGACACTGATTATCTCTTTGGGGTTCGGGAGGTTCCTTCACGTTCTTTATAAGCTCACACACAACATATTTGGCATAATAGCACCTCTGTTACCTTCGCCCACGTGGAAATAATCGCAAACTTCAATGAAATTAACATACTCATTATTTATGACTGTCGGTAATGGTCTGACTCTGGGCAAAGATGCAAGGAAAAGTCACATTAGCAGCATTAAAATAATTTTAAAAGACATAAATTTTGAATTATGGCCGCACAACATGGACGATGCAAACGTTGACTCCGTGCTCGTGTCCGTGCTGAAGACCGAGCTACGTAGTTGCCCGGACAGTGCACGACGTATGCGAATTTTCAAATCAATTTAGTCGCCTACGAAAGAATCGTGAATGGGGTCGGGGAATGGATGGACTGATGCATTAGAGGAGTGGGACTAGTACACAGAGCGAAACATTTAAATGTTTCGAACATTAAAATGTCACACTTAAAAAGTGACTTCTCACAAGGATTCAGGTTGCTAAAGTCAAGGGTCACGATCTTAATTAAACTAAGATTTCTAAAGTCAGTGAATTTAAGTATTTGAATATTTTTAAAACTAAAAGTTAAGTCAGACGAAAACCTATTTAATATAAGTCATTTGCTCTTTCTTTAAATACAATTTAAATTTGACCCGAGTTTTTTTTTTCCTATATCAAGATTATTTGTATTTGAATTTTAAAAATGAGCTCGGGTTCAATAAAGTATAACTTTTTTTCTCTGTGTACTGTGATCTTTCAGATGCGATGCCAAGTGTTTTTACTATAATTACAGACAATTTCAAACGATCGTGCGAATGTACTGCCTGGTGGCCCCCCACTCCACTCTCCTTTCCGACCAACTCAACTGGCAACTGTGGGGAGTCCACTTAAATTGATTTATGGGCGCCTGATCGGGCGCATTTGTCGGATTGTCGGGAGCCGTGATTTGGCTAGTTTGCATTCCAGTTGATGCTAATTAAATTTACATAAGTGGGCGCACATTTGACAGTGGGCGTGGCAGCAGCAACGTATAACAGCTGCTAACTACC